>NC_133178.1:4322500-4687500 GCF_049306965.1 Danio rerio
ATAACACTGTCTTGAGTAGTGCGGTTGAATGACATTTGTACTGGGAGCACTGTACCAATATGGCGGCGCTATTGACGCATGCTCAGGGTCCCTATGCGATATCTAGTGTATATATCTATGGGCTTCATACAGTGCATCTGGAGGTTTTCATAGCACTTCACTTATTCCACCTTTTGTTTATGTTACAGCCTTATTCCAGAATGGATTAAATTTATTGATTTCCACAACATTCTTCACACAATCCCCCATAATGACAATGTGGACAAAGAGTTTTTAAAATTGTTGCAGATTTATCAAGAATAAAAAAGCTGTAAAATCACATGTGCATCAGTATTCACAGCCTTTGCTCAAGACTTTGTTGATGCACCTTTGGCAGCAATCCGCTTGTTAAGTGTGACGTCACGCGAAGCGGCTTCCGGGTCCAAGTGCTCTATCCAACTGTATGAGGAGACTCACGAAATGGTAATAATAAACGTTTACAAAGCGATTTAATACTTTCGAAAATCACGATCGTGGTGATTGGTGGTGGATTTCAGGAGAGGGAAGAGAGAACACACCCCCATCACCATCAACGGGACGGTAGTGGAGAGAGTCAGCACTTTTAAGTTGCCTTGGAGTCCACATTGCTGAGGATTTGACATGGACTGCTCACATGGACGCAGTGCTGAGGAAGGCAAAACAACGCCTCTTCTTCCTCAGGCAACTCAGGAGGTTTGGAATGAGCCCCCACATCCTCCGCTCGTTCTACACCTGCACTGTGGAGAGCATCCTGTCTGGCTGTATCACCACCTGGTATGGAAACAGCACCAGCAGCAATCGCAAAGGCCTACATAGGACTGTGCGAACTGCTGGACGCGTAGTAGGAGGTGAGCTTCCCATCCTCCAGGACATCTACACCAGGCGGTGCATGAGAAAAGCCAAGAGAATTATCCGCGACTCCAGCCATAGCCATAGACTTTTCTCTCTGCTACCCTCAGGCAGACGCTTCCGCAGCATCCAATCACGCACCAGCCGACTGAAGGAAAGCTTCTTCAGGCTGATGAACACTTAACACACACCACACAGACTCTTCCATACCCCTCACTGCACACCATCAATATGAAGCATGGACTGCACTTTAACCAACCCATACTTGCAACAACACTGCCTACAACTATGTGGACACCTATTCATTGCACATATTGCTGTCAATCTTACATTGTCCTATTTTTTTTTTGGGAGTGTTTTGTATTTTGCACTCTGTATTTTGTACTGTCTGGAGCCAGCACCTAAGCTTTTCACTCATCATAGCACACGTGCTGCTGATGATGCGACAATAAAAGTGATTTAATCTGATAAATGTCCATGCCTTATATCCGATGGCCAGAAAGTAATTCATTTTTTTATACGTAGTTAAAATTTTGGCATTTGTAACGCAGCAAGCCCAGAGATTGTTGTGTACACTATGACTTTATACAACATTAACTTTAATGTGTGATGTGAATAAAAAGTGATCATAAACAAATAATTTCTCAACTCAAATGAGTGGCAGCTTGGACCCGGAAACAGTATTACATTCATCACAAACACGCCACCAATTAACAAGCGGATTACAGCCTCAAGTCTTTCTGAATATGATGCCACAAGCTTGGCACATCTGTCTTTGAGAATTTTTGCCCATTCCTCTTTGCAGTTCCTCTCAAGCTCTATCAGGTTGGATGGGAAGCGATGGTGTACAGCCATTTTCAGATCTCTCCTGTGATGTTCAATAGGATTTAGGTCTGGGCTCTGGCTGGGCCACTCAAGGACATTCACCGAGTTGTTGTGAAGCCGCTCTATTGATATTTTGGCGGTGTGATTTGGGTCACTGTCCTGCTGGAAGATGAACCGTCGCGCGAGTCTGAGGTCAAGAGCACTCTGAAGCAGGTCTTCATTCAGGATGTCTCTGTACATTGCTGCATTCATCTTTCCCTCTATCCTGACTAGTCTTCCAGTTCCTGCTGCTGAAACACATCCCCACAGCATGATGCTGCCTCCACCATGCTTCACTGTAGGGATGGTGTTAGCCTGCTGATGAGCGCTGCCTGTTTTTCTCTAAACGTAACGCTTGGCGTTCACTCCAAAGAGTTCAGTTTAAGTCTCATCAGAGCAGAGAGTTTTGTTTCTTATGGTCTGAGAGTCCTTCAGATGCCTTTTGGAAAATTCCAGGTGGGAAGTGTCTTCCGTCTGGCCACTCTTTCATACAGGCCTGATTGGTGGATTGCTGCGCAGATGGTTGTCCTACTGTAAGGTTCTCCTCTCTCCACAGAAGAACGCTGGAGCTCAGACAGAGTGACCATCAGGTTATTGATCACCTCCCTGACTAATGCCCTTCTGCCCCGATCACTCAGCTTAGATGGCCAGCTCTAGGAAGAATTTCAAACATCTTCCACTTATGGATGATGGAGGCCGCTGTGCTCACTGGAACTTTCAGAGCAGCAGAAATGTTTCTGTAATCTTTTCCAGCCTTGTGCCTACAGGTCTTCAGACAATTCCTTTGTCTTCATGCTTGGTTTGTGCTTTGACATGCACTGTCAACCCTGGGACCTTATATAGACATGCCTTTTCAGATCATGTCCAATTAGCTAAATTGAGCACAGGTGAACTCCAGTTAAGCTGCTGAAACATCTCAAGAATGATCTGAGGAAACTGAATGTAGCTGAGCTCAATGTAGAGCTTTACGCACAAGGCTGTGAATACTAATGTACATGTGATTTTACAACTTTTTCATTTGTAATAAATTTGCATCAATTTCAAAAACTCTTTTTCCACATTGTCATTATGAGGGATTGCGTGTAGAATTTTGAGGAAATCAATGAATTTACTCTATTTTGGAATAAGGCTGTAACATAAAAACATGTGGAAAAATACTTTCCGCATGCACTGTATGTCTACTTCAGTGCCTTAATTTCCCAGAATGCAATGCAATTGTGACGTCACCACATTTAAGTTCCCAAGTGCTCAAGAATTAAGTGCCCTCCATTAAAACCCATTCAGATACAACCGAGGGAAAACAAAAATTGGACTGGAACTCAGCCTATGTAGTACATCTGAATTTAAACATACTTCATTGTGTATATATATATATATATATATATATATATATATATATATATATATATATATATATATATATATGTCTGAAACCAAAAATAAAGGTTATTTGTTTGAAAGCACGCATAAATTGTGATTTATGACAAGCACTGAGCACTTCTTTCTGTGGCTCAGTGCATGATGTCAGATTTAAATTGTTGATGTGCGCTCTGAACATTCTAATCACACCGATGTGAGCATACACTTCAGGGACCAGCCAAGGGTGATCATACTGGTGTGACTGTACGCTTCAGGGAACAGCCAATGATGATCATACCAGTTTGATTGTATACTTCAGGAACCAGCCAATGATGATCACACCGGTGTGATTGTAAGCTACAGGGACCAGCCAATGATGATCACACCGGTGTGTTTGTAAGCTTCAGGGACCAGCCAATGATGATCACACCGGTGTGATTGTAAGCTTCAGGAACCACCCAATGATGATCCCACCGGTGTGATTGTATGCTTCAGGGACGATATTCCATGAAAATATTCCATTGGAACCCTGTATATAGTGTGAATGTGAGGAGTATGAAAGTAACTCTGATGTACTACATCCGCCATGTTGTCATCATCACATACCTGCTTGCATTCTTAAATCCTCTCCCGTGGCATCATGGGATAGTAAAGTACTTCAGAGTCTCTGCAGTAGTAGTAGATCATCCGGGTACTTCTCATCTACTGTTCCAATACTATAAATTCAAACATATTACTCTGTTTTTTTACATACTATATAGTAGGGAAGTATGCGATTTGGGACGCACCGTCTGAGTCTAGCTAAAGCAGCAGAAGAGCGAGCAGGTGGATGGCTCCGGGCTGCGGAAGTTTCCAGATGTGGGCGTGTCTGTGCACTCGGCGATGAAGCGGTGCAGTTCAGAAACCTGCGGCACGTCTTGAGTTTGTTGCTGCACACAAACATACAAACACAACAACTGAGGACTGTACACTTCTGACGATCACACCTTTAAAAATGGACTATGAGAAAGACTAATCTCTTTTTAAATAAACTAACATATTAGGCTCTATTTTGACGGTCCATGCGCAAAACAGAAAGCGTAGGGCGCAAACGCATTCAGGGCGTGCCATAATCCATATTTTATAAGGATTATAGAAAATATAAGGACGGGAAAATCTGCATGGTCTAAAAGGGTTGAGTTTATTTTCTTAATGAGTTATAGGTGTGTTTTGAGAATAAACCAATCAAAGTCTCATCTCCCATTACCTTTAAGAGCCAGCTGCCTCGCGCCATAAGTGCATTCGCTATTTACATGACGTAAAGTAAGTTCACTTTCGCTTTTGCTCTCGTAGATAGGGAAACCTTTACACACAGACATCAATTAGCCTATAAATAATTAATTTAGTTTGTTAAGTGCAAAGATTTGTTTCAAAGCTATTTCTAAATTCAATTCTAATTTCCAGCAAACGAATAAATGAACAATAATAACGAAGTGTGGTCAAAATAGTGAGGTATTTCCAAATACACCTGCTGTGCCCCATATGGTCAAAAACCTGACAGGTGGACAAATCTAAGCTTGTTTTTAGTAAAACAAATATAAATATTCATATAATAAATAATACTGCTAATAATGACATTATACAACATTAACATTATACAAAAGCAAATTGAATGAACTGAAAAAGCCTCTCGAGATGAAGAAAGTAAAGGCAGTGGTTTTTAAATTCATGTAGGCTAGAAAATAATATGTTTTGTAATATTTTAATCCTTTATATTTATATCCTATATATATCCTTATTAAATATATCCTTAATATATTATATCTTTTTCATATGTAAAGATATTTGCATATTGCTCAACATCTTGTGTGTAGTATGTAAGCCAGGCGCACTTTGCGCCAGACAATAGACCAACTTTGTTCTGGTCTAAAGAACAGAATATTTACAGTTTCTCAAAATAGCAACGCGCCAAAACACGCCTGCTTTCTTAGACCAGAACGCCTATGGGCGCACATATGAGCGCAAATGCATTTGCTATTTAAACAGTGTGGCGCAACAGCTCAAAATGACCCTTGCTCCGAGCTGAAAGTAGCAAATAACAATTGCGTTGCGCCTTGCGCCACATTGCGCCTGGTGTATGATAGGGTCCATTGTGATTCATATTCTTTTTACTGTGTTTCTGTATGTACGCATTGGGCCTGTTTCAGTAAGGAGGTTCAACCAACTCAGAGTTTAAACTTAAACTCTGAGATGACTTAACGAGAGATAAAAACTGGTTTTGGCTTTGAGAACTGCTGATCTGAGTCAGGTCAATCAAAACTGAGTAGACCAATTCAGAGGTAAGCGCACAGACCACAACTATAAAAAGGGATTATCAATGGAGCGCAGACATTACGATAATATATAATATAATATAATGATATAATATCTTTTCCCCAATTTCTCTTTAATGGAGAAGCTTTTTCTCTAAAACTCATTTCTAATCATAATAGTTTAATAGCTCATCTCTAATAACTGATTTATTTTATCTTTGCCATGATGGCAGTAAATAATATTAGACTAGGGGCTCTATTTTGATGGTCCATGTGCAGAGCGCAAAACGCAGGGCGCAAACGCTTTCAGGGCGGGTCAGAAATCGTTTTTGCTAATTTAAAGACAGGAAAATCTGCTTTGCGCCGTGGCGCATGGTCTAAAAGGGTTGAGTTTATTTTCTTAATGAGTTATAGGTGTGTTTTGAGAATAAACCAATTACAGTCTCATCTCCCATTCCCTTTAAGAGCCAACTGCGTCACGCCAAGAGCGCATTCGCTATTTACAGGACGCAAAGTAAGTCTAAGTGGAAAAAATGAGCATTTCACAAGCAAACAGGTAACAGTTTTTTAACAGAAAACTGTTAAACAGAGCATCTACTGCGTGAGAATGAGAGATAATGGATCTACTTTCACTTTCGCTCTTGGATAGGGAAACCTTTACGCACAGACATCAACTAGCCTATAAATAAATACTTTTGTTTGTTAAGCGCAAAGATTTGTTTCAAAACTATTACTAAATTCAGTTCTAATTTCCAGCAAACGAATAAATGAATAATAATAACAAAGTGTGCTCAAAATACTGAGTTGTTTCCAAATACACCTGCCATGCCCCATATGGTCTAAAACCTGACAGGTGGGCAAATCTAAGCTTGTTTTTAATAAAACAAATATAAATATGGCTATAATAAATAATACTGCTAATAATAATAACATTATACAAAAGCAAATTGTTATGAATGAACTTAAAAAGCCTCCCGAGATGAAGAAGACATAAAAGCAGTGATTTTTCATATTTATGTAGGCTAGAAAATAATATGTTTTGTAATATTTTAATCTTTTATATTTATATTCTATATTTAAATGTTTTTCCAATGTAAAGATATTTGCCTATTGCTCTCTTGTGTGTATTAAGCAGTGTGTAAGCGAGGGGCTTTTCTTCATCTCAGTTCATTCATAACAATTTGCTTTTGTATAATGTTATTATTATTAGCAGTATTATTTATTATATCCATATTTATATTTGTTTTATTAAAAACAAGCTTAGATTTGTCCACCTGTCAGGTTTTAGACCATATGGGGCACAGCATGTGTTTTAGGATATAACTCAGGTTTTTGAGCACATTTTGTTATTGTTGTTCATTTATTCGTTTGCTGGAAATTAGAACTGAATTTAGAAATAGTTTTGAAACGAATATTTGCGCTTAACAAACAAAATTATTTATTTATAGACTAATTGATGTCTGTGCGTAAAGTTTTCCCTATCCAAGAGCGAATGTGAAAGTAGATCCATTATCTCTCATTCTCACGCAGTAGATTGTGACGCCTGCTGCGCTGTCATTTGTCTGCCGTGTCTGTCTGTGTGTCTGTTTTGCTCCCTCTACAGATGCGCTGTAGCATTGCGGGGCATGATCAGGTGGATGGGGAACACCTGAGTCTAAGTGAGCGCTCCTTTATCAGCGTCCGGCCACTGTTTGGGAGGATGATTCTTCCGGCTAAGGGTTGGGACGGAGACCAGCGGCGTGCGAGTTGGCGGGGCGTTCTTGCCTAATGTTTGATCACAGTGGGCTTAAATAAAACTTTTGTAACGTGATTTTTGGCTTCCCCTCTTATTTTTTACTTGTTTCGCCCCGAGGGCGTAACAATTGGGGGCTCGTCCTTGTGAAGACTATTTTTTGCGTCGATCGGTTTGTTTTGGTTAGATTTTCGTTTGGTAAGTGTTTTATTTTATTATTATGTTTTGCTTTGATTATTAGCTTATTTTGTTAGGAGGGGGAAAGTAGTGGTTGGCAGGCAATTTGTGGTCTCCGTCCTGCCCAAGTGTAATATTTGATTAAGTTCTAATCATAGTCTAATCCGTCAAAAGAAACCTAGCCAAATTGTGCAGAACTAAACTGTCCCCGGGTAGGTGAAGAACGTGTCTTCGGATACGTTATTTTTTTATTTTAGTTTGTTGTTTTTGGCTGGCTCGGGGCTTGGTAGCATTTGTCTCGGGAGCACGGCCGAGGTTTGGGGAATTACTTGTACATTGGTGGTTCTCCCAAACTTGCGGTATATAGTGCATAAATTCCCGGTCTTGGGCCAGTTGAAGATTAGGGTCTACATTAGTGAAGAGTCGGGGAGGTTTTATTTCTGTGTGATTGGTGGCAATAACGGTGATATTATTATTATTATTGGATTGGAGTTAATTAGATTTTTTTTTCTATGGCGAGTGTTGTGGAAACGTTTGTTCAAACTCCGTCGGAGGACTTATTAGACTTAATGACGAAGGATCAATTATTAGAATTAGCAACTCATTACGAAATTGAGCTCTCCGCACTTCAGAAGAGAACGAAGGAGGGGATAAAGCAGATTTTAAAAGCGTCGCTTTTTGATCTGAATGTGCTGGTGGAAGCACCGGCTCCGATACAACCTGGGTTTGGTGCACTTTCATTCGAGCAGCAGAAAGAGTTGTTGATGTTGCAGCGCGACACTGAATGTGAAAAACGGCGTTTAGATTGTGAGAAAGCTAAAATAGAACATAAGATTGAGGAGAGTCGATTGGAGCAGCAGCGCGTGCAGGTCGAGCAGAAACGACTTGATCTTCTAAAAGAGGGTAAGTTCCCTGCTGAAAGTGTTGTAGCCTCCTCTCCTAAATTGGATATTGTTAATAATTTGCGCTTGGTTCCTCCGTTTAATGAGTCTGATGTGGAAACTTTTTTTCTGTTATTTGAGAGGATTGCTGTAGCTTATAAGTGGAGTGACATTGAGCGCACCTTACTCCTTCAGTGCGTTTTGACGGGAAAGGCCCAGCAAGCGTATTCTGCTTTATCAGTTGAGGAGAGTCAAATTTACGAAAATGTGAAGTCATCTGTTTTAAAGATTTATGAGCGTGTGCCGGAAAGCTATCGCCAGCAGTTTCGTTCTTTGGGGCGTGAATCCAATCAAACGCATGTAGAATTTGTGAGAGATCTAACTTTGCGATTTAATCGTTGGCGTATGTCGGCAGAAGTGACCACCTTGGATGATCTGATAAATTTGGTTTTATTGGAGCAATTTAAAAATACGCTTCCAGATATTGTTGTCACTTACATTGCCGAGCGTAATGTTAAGACCGCGTCCCAGGCAGCAGTGCTGGCCGATGAGTGGGAACTCATTCATAAAACTCGTACAGACGGTTTCAGAAGTGATCGCCTTTCTCCCTGCTTAAGTTCTCCATCCGTTTATTTGAACCAGGCAAGGCGTCCTAAAAGTCCATCAAATAGACACGATTTGACTTGTAACTACTGCTTAGAAAAAGGGCATTGGAAATCAAATTGTCCCGTTCTTAAATCAAAAAGTGCCAAGGCACAGCTAACTAAATCCGCCGGTTTTGTAAAGCCCGCTGCGCTTGTGGGTCCTGTACCGCTGTCCGCTCTGTCAGCTGAAACACCGGCGAATACATCAAGCGTGTTAGACCGCCAGGATATTTTTAATCCGTTTATTTCGGATGGTTTTGTGTCACTTAAAAGTGGTAATAGGATAGTAGTAAAAATTCTCCG
This sequence comes from Danio rerio, assembly GCF_049306965.1. Taxonomy (NCBI): domain Eukaryota; kingdom Metazoa; phylum Chordata; class Actinopteri; order Cypriniformes; family Danionidae; genus Danio; species Danio rerio. Next base: position 4,331,619 of record NC_133178.1, read on the forward strand.
AGATACAGGATCATCGGCTTCCTTTATTTTGGAATCTATATTGCCGTTTTCACTGGAGTCTGACACTGGTAAGTCGTTGTTAATTCGTGGCATTGGATTAAATACATTATCTGTACCCTTACATAAAGTGACTCTGAATTGTGACTTAGTGCAGGGGGATGTAGAGCTTGGCGTGCGACCTGTTCTGCCCGTTGAAGGCGTGTCACTTATTCTTGGCAATAATCTGGCGGGCGGACGCGTTTGGGTTGGGGAAACGCCACCTTTGATAGTTTCTAACCCGCCTCCTTATTGTGACTGTCTGGATGAGAGTGCTCCGCAAAATCCTGATGTGTTTGTTGCTTGTGCAGTGACTCGATCTGCTAGCCGGGCGCAATCTAAAGTAAAACCTGTAAGTACTGAACATTTTTTTCCGTTAACTGATTATCCACTGGCCGTTTCTAGGGAAGAGCTCTCGAAGGAACAGCAGAGCGATGTAACTTTAAAAGCTCAGTATGAGCAAGTTTATGATGATGTTGATATTCGGAACCGGGCACAGGGTTATTTCATCAGAGATGGGGTATTATTGAGAAAATGGTCTCCACATGCTGGTTTTTGTGTGGGGGATCCTTTTGTCCAGGTGGTGGTGCCCGTTAAATGGCGGCCGGTAGTTTTAAAAACTGCCCATGATGGTCTTGCCGGTCATGCTGGCATTAAAAAGACGTATGACAGAATTCTTCGTTATTTTTACTGGCCACGAATCAAAAAAGATGTCGCCAGTTATGTTAAAACCTGTCATACATGCCAGTTGACTGGTAAGCCTAATCAGCCGTTAAAACCGGCGCCTCTGCAGCCCATTTCTGCCGTATGCCAACCTTTCGAGCATCTCATCATTGACTGTGTTGGGCCACTCCCTCGCTCAAAAGCGGGGAGTGAATATCTGCCAACAGTGATGTGCCAGGTCACTCGTTATCCGGCCGCGTTTCCTTTGCGTTCTATTAACACTAAGGCTATTGTAAAAGCTCTCACTCAATTTATTTCTATTTTTGGCTTACCTAAAGTTATTCAGTCCGATCAGGGAAGTAATTTTACTTCAAACTTGTTTGCCGAAGTACTTCGTCATTTGGGGATTAAACACAATTTGTCCACTGCGTATCATGCGCAAAGTCAAGGTGCGCTAGAGCGCTTCCATTCCACCTTAAAATCCTTGCTCCAGGCTTATTGCGTTGAGATGGACAGAGATTGGGAGGAGGGCCTCCCGTGGCTGATGCTGTCAGCCCGGGAAGTAACTCAACAAAGTCTTGGCTATAGCCCGAATGAACTCGTTTTTGCTCATAAAGTTCGGGGGGTACTGGCTGTTTTGCACGATCAGTGGACCGATTTAGATCCGCCAGAAAAATTGTCGGATTATGTTTTGGGTTTTCGTCGACGGCTTTCGTTGGCATGGGAACTAGCTAAAAAGCAGTTGGGTAGTTCCCAGAAAAAGATGAAGCGCCTGTTTGACCGTCGCACTGAATGCCGACAGTTTAGCGTGGGAGACCAGGTTGTTGCGCTCCTCCCGGTGTTGGGATCGCCCTTTCAAGCCAAGTACACTGGGCCATATAAGGTGACGCACATTGGCAGTAATGACAATTACACTATTTTAACACCAGATCGTAAAAAGAAAACACAAGTTTGTCACGTTAATATTTTAAAGCCATATTTTAATCGAGACTGTGTCACACCAATGCAGGTAAATCCTGTAGCGCTGGTTGATAGTTTTCCTGAGCACTATGCGCATCATGTGATGGATATGCAGGTGGAAGAATTGAAAACACCCGATGATTGCGTGTTGCAGGGTAGGTTAAAGAATTCTGAGACTTTTAAAAAGTTGTTATTCGATTTTAAACATCTAGATGCTACTCAACAACAAGAATTAATTCAGTTGTTATCGGAGTTTCCACAGTTATTTTCCGATGTACCGACACAGACGAGTGTTTTGACCCATGATATAGATGTGGGGGAAGCCACGCCTATCCGCCAGCGCTTTTATCGTGTTCCCCTGAATAAACGTGATGTATTGAGAGCAGAAGTTCAGTATTTGCTCGACAATAAACTGGCTGAACCCTCTTCCTCTTGCTGGTCATCTCCGTGTCTTTTAGTTCGGAAGTCCGACGATAGTTTCCGTTTTTGTACGGACTATAGAAAATTAAATTCAGTAACAAAACCAGACTCCTTTCCTCTACCGAGGATGGAGGATTGTATTGATCAGGTCGGTGCTGCAAAATTCGTGACTAAATTGGATTTACTTAAGGGCTATTGGCAGGTCTACTTAAGTGAGCGTGCGAGGGAATTATCGTCGTTTATAACACCTGATGGGTTATTCTCCTACCGGGTTATGAGCTTCGGGCTGCGAAACGCGCCCGCAACGTTTCAGAGATTAATGAACAAAATAGTCGCGGGATTAGAAGGGGTTACCGTTTATTTGGACGATACGATTGTTGTGAGTGATAGCTGGCCGGAGCATCTTTGTCGTTTGCGCCGCCTTCTCGATCGCCTCTCGCAGGCCAACCTTACCATCAATCTCGCTAAATGCGAATTTGCAGGGGCGACGGTGACGTACCTGGGCAAGGTAGTGGGACAAGGACAGGTGCGTCCAGTGAGGGCGAAGGTGCAGGCGATAGATGAATATCCGGTGCCTGTCACTAAGAAAGAATTAATGCGCTTTCTGGGACTTGTAGGGTTTTACCGCTGTTTTTGTAGAAACTTTTCCACAGTGGTTGCCCCTTTAACTGATCTGCTTAAGTCCAAAGCTTTATTTGTGTGGTCCGAGTCTTGTCAAACTGCGTTTGATGCAGTAAAGGCGTTGCTTACGTCAGCACCGGTCCTGATGGCTCCCCGGCTAGGAGAACCATTTAAGATTATGGTGGATGCCAGTAAAGAGGGAGCGGGTGCAGTGTTGGTTCAAGAGGATGATGTGGGCATCGAGCGTCCGGTTTGTTTTTTCTCACGAAAATTCAATAGTTATCAACGGAATTATTCTACCATCGAAAAAGAAGCGCTCGCATTAATTTGGGCTCTCCAACACTTTGAGGTGTATGTGGGAGGAGATAGTTCACCTTTAACGATTTATAGCGATCATAATCCTCTTACCTTTTTGCACTCGCTTAAAAATCCTAACCAACGGCTTATGCGCTGGTGCTTGTTTCTCCAACCTTTTCATTTGGACATTCGGCACTTAAAAGGCTCTGAGAATATAGTGGCCGACGCCCTGTCTAGGGCCCCCTTGTAAATATGGGTTTGTATTCACTTTCTTTTTATTATGTACATGTTTATGGTTTATTGTATGGAAACGTTGTTTCCTGTTTATGGGGGAGGGTGTGACGCCTGCTGCGCTGTCATTTGTCTGCCGTGTCTGTCTGTGTGTCTGTTTTGCTCCCTCTACAGATGCGCTGTAGCATTGCGGGGCATGATCAGGTGGATGGGGAACACCTGAGTCTAAGTGAGCGCTCCTTTATCAGCGTCCGGCCACTGTTTGGGAGGATGATTCTTCCGGCTAAGGGTTGGGACGGAGACCAGCGGCGTGCGAGTTGGCGGGGCGTTCTTGCCTAATGTTTGATCACAGTGGGCTTAAATAAAACTTTTGTAACGTGATTTTTGGCTCCCCCTCTTATTTTTTACTTGTTTCGCCCCGAGGGCGTAACAAGATGCTCTGTTTAACAGTTTTCTATTATAAATCTGTGAACTGTTTGCTTGTGAAATGCTCATTTTTTCCACTTAGACTTACTTTGCGTCCTGTAAATAGCGAATGCGCTCTTGGCGTGACGCAGCTGGCTCTTAAAGAGAATGGGAGATGAGACTCTAATTGGATTATTCTCAAAACACACCTATAACTCATTAAGAAAATAAACTCAACCCTTTTAGACCATGCGCCACGTCGCAAAGCGGATTTTCCCATCCTTAAATTAGCAAAAATGCGTTCTGACACGCCCTGAAAGCGTTTGCGCCCTGCGTTTTGCGCTCTGCGCATGGACCGTCAAAATAGAGCCCTTTGTTTCTTTACCACAGAGAAAGCCTCTTTAAAGAAAATTGCCACTACAAGGGCTTCAACTGTATATAAGTGTGTTTTGTGTGTTCAGTGTGTGGACAGACTCACAGTGATGGTGTCGTAGGCTCCGGTGATGAGTGCGATGAACAGCGACAGCACCATGTAGATGAAGAGCGAGATGAAGGTGTAGAGGTAGATCTGGCTGAACACCCACACCAGCGTTCCGCTCTGCTCCACCTCCGAGAACGTGGCGAACATGTCGTCTCCGTTGATCAGGGAAAACAGACACTCGGACACCGTCGACAGAGAGCGGAACTAGTGTACAAACACACACACACATTCACAATGATTAATTCACACACTGCCAATTCAATCATGGCGGCCTTTGGCGTGCTGTTTCAGAAATTAAGTATACTGTCGTGGCCAAAAGTTTTGAGAATGACACAAATATTAGTTTTCACAAAGTTTGCTGCTAAACTGCTTTTAGATCTTTGTTTCAGTTGTTTCTATGATGTACTGAAATATAATTACAAGCACTTCACACGTTTCAAAGGCTTTTATCAACAATTACATGACATTTATGCAAAGAGTCAGTATTTGCAGTGTTGGCCATTCTTTTTCAGTACCTCTGCATTTCGACTGGACATGCTCTCAATCAACTTCTGGGCCAAATCCTGACTGATAGCAACCCATTCTTTCATAATCAGTTCTTGGATTTTGTCAGAATTAGTGGGTTTTTGATAGTTCATCCGCCTTTTGAGGATTGACCACAAGTTCTCAATAGGATTAAGTTCTGGGGAGTTTCCAGGCCATGGACCCCAAATAAGTAAGACAACTAGCAAAAACAAAGCAAAATATACCAAAACAACGGTTTGAGACAGTAATCCATGATTTTATGACCACTCGGTTAGATTACTGTAATGCACGGCATGTGGGGAGTAGCAGGTCATGTATTGGCCTGTTTGCAAATGGTGCAAAATGCTGTTAGCTTGTACTCGCAAATTTGACATTTTCCCTGTGTTAGCTTTGCTTCATTGGTTGCCAGTTCATTTGACAATTATTTGCCCTTTTGTGAATTTTGTTTTTCAAATATTTGCCAAATTATGTTTAACAGAGCTTTTTGCTTCTGGAGAAAGTTCTATTTGTGTTATCAGCCCTGGCTTAATAATTAGGAAGTGTGGTTTGTCATTCCATTGTCATGCAGATGACAGTCCGGTCTATGTGCCGCTTAGAAAAATGACTGTCAACTCGCTCCTTGATTGCCTTAGTGAAATGAAGGCTTGGATAGCTTTTAGTTTGTTAAAATTTAATGAAAACAAAACAGAATTAATGCTTTTTGTAGGTACAGCTGGGACTTCTCTATTCTATTTGGGCTCGTTAGCTCAGCCTATTAAGCCTACAGTCACAAACTCAGGGATGAAATTTGACTTAGATTTTAAATTTGACAATCAGTTTAGAGCGGTGGTTGAATCTAGCTTTTTACAATTAAGACAACTAGCAAAAACAAAGCAATATATACCAAAACAACAGACAGTAATCCATGATTTTATGACCACTCGGTTAGATTACTCGAATGCACTGTATGTGGAAAGTAGCAGGTCATCTATTGCCTGTTTGCAAATGGTGCAAAATGCTGTTAACTAACACTCGCAAATTTGACACTTCACCCATGTTAGCTTTGCTTCATTGTTTGCCAGATTATTTTAGAAAACAGTTTAAAATTCGTTTATTTGTTTTTATAAACCTCTAAATCACAGGTGTCAAACTCAGTTCCAAAAGGGCCGCAGCTCTCCACAGTTTAGTTCCAACCCTAATTAAACACACCTGATCAAACTAATTGAGTCCTTCAGGCTTGTTTGAAACTTACAGGTAAGTGTGTTGGAGCAGGGTTGGAACTAAACTGTGCAGAGCTTCGGCCCTCCAGCAATTGAGTTTGACACCCCTGCTCTAAATAGTCTTGCTGCACATTATATCTCTGAGCTGATACACCCCTATGAGCCCACTCATTCTCTTAAGTCAGCTAAGGGTCATCTTCTCTTGATTGTGCCAAAAACAAAGTGTAAGCTTTGAGGGAATCGGTCCTAAATTTTGGAATGATTTGCCGCCGCCTATTAAACAGGCCTCTTCCATTTTCTCAATTAAATCAGCTCTTAATACTCATTTGCTTTTGTTGACATTTGACATCTGATCTTAATAACGTAATAGACCATCTAGCTATATTAAATCTTGTGTTTTATGTATTTTATAGACTATTATACTTATGTTGTTCTATACTTTCTATACAGCTCACTTCTGTGTTTGTAAAGTGCTCTATAAATAAAGTTTGACTTATTTCGGCTAAAATAAATAGTTTTTTTTTTCTGAAAACCATTTTAAGGTCAATATTATTAGCCCCCTTAAGCAATATTTGTTTTGAATTGTCTCCAAAACAAACCACTGTTATACAATGACTTGCCTAATTACCCGAACTTTACCCTAATTAACCCAGTTAAGCCTTTAAATGTCACTTTAAGCTGAATAATAGTGTCTTGAAGAATATCTAGTCAATTATTATGTGCTGTCATCATGGCAAAGATAAAATAAATCAGTTATTAGAAATGAGTTATTAAAACTATGATGTTTAGAAATGTGCTGAAAAAAATCTTCCCTCCGTTAAACACAAATTGGGGGAAAAATATACAAGAGGGGCTAATAATTCTGACTTCAACTGCATATAAACTCAAGTGCGGTATTATTAAAGTGTATCAAACCTTAGCATGTTATAATTGAAATATGTCATACTGTAGCATGGTATAATTAATAAATAAATGCAACATGTTTTAGCATGGTATCGTGCTTTAGCGTGGTATAACTGAAATAGCTCATACTTTGGCATGGTAGGGTCCCAGGACGATCCAGCCGCAGAAGCAGTAGCCCATATAAATGGCAGCAGCGCAGCAGCAGAAGCGGATAACGTTTGGAAACGCAGCTCGTAGAGTCACGATCAGAATCTGAAAACAGAGACTATTTACATCATTTCTGTCTCATGGTTAGTGTCACTGAATAGGTAACACTTGCTTAATAGAAAATATAGAAAAACACAAACATTTCAAGACAAAATAAAAATAAAAAAAGAGAAGATTGCTGTTGCAATAAACAAAGTACATTTCCCCTCAAACTCTCATTCCTATATTACATTAAAACGGTATCGTTCAAAACCTTTTCAATTAAAATGAATTCCTTCAGCTTAGTCTCTTATTTACCAGGGGAATGAAATGCCAACTATTCCAGCATATGTTTTACGCAGCGGACGCCCTTCCAGCTGCAAACCAGCACTGGGAAACACCCATACATTCTCACGTTCACATTCACACACGCTGTTACGACTGAAGTTTATTTATTTATTTATTATTGCGAATTGCACGTCTTTTTCTTAGTCCCACCTTCTTGTTGTTTCATAATGTTCTTCATTGTCTCATAGGCTCCCATACCGGCGTGATCCCTTGTTCTGATTGGCTGCTGGTCTCGGCGGCCTGTACATAAGGGAGCTTCCGGCAGGGTTCGGGGAGCTCATTTCCGCTGCGTTCGGTGTTTGGAGTGGAGCTCCTGGGTTTCCCTCACCCCTCCGGCCAACGACCAACAACCAATATTGTACTGATGTTCATAATCGTTAAAATATTTTGAGAGCTTGAGCGTGTAGGGGTGGTCTGCCTATTTATTTGATTACTTTTGAATATGTTTATGCTTAGGGAGTAAGGTAAGCTTTTTGTTAGGGCTGTGCAATTAATCGAAAATCCGGTTTCGATTTCGGCTTCTAACGTTTATGAAAAACCATTAATCGAGATAAACCATTATTCCATCATATACCGCTTCCTTTCCAGTTCCACGTGGAAGTGACTAAAAGATGTGCTGTAATGTAACTTTTGCAGCATAGGATGCGCATCATTCATATTTCTTTAAGCGCGAAAGAGAATGTGCTGTTGTGTGTGTGCGCGCTGCGCTTAGCCTCAGACAGGTAGTGTGTTTGTGTGTGTCTGTGTGCGCGCGCCGATCCGCGCTTAGCCTAAGACAGCAGAGCACACGCACATCTAACGCCATCTTAATGCATGAGCTTTAATGGTCAAATACATGCGCGGTGTTTAGTGCTTATTCATATTAACCCTCATTTGTGTAATAAACAAACAAGTTGAGAATCAAAAGACACGTGAAAGAGAAACCAAATCAGAGCCGCACTATTCGTAAAGTGACAGCGTGCGATATTCCTGCTGCTGTTTTTATTATTAATCAAACAACAAAAGGACAAAATCCACTCACTGCTCTGGACTGAAGAACTTTTGTAGTTTAAGTTTTTTCTTACAGTGAAGATGCTTAAAATACAGTTCAAACATAACAGATTTAATAGCTCTTTTCTAATAACTGATTTCTTTTATCTTTGCTATGATGACAGCCCATTATATTTTACTGGATATTTTTCAAGATACTAGTATTCAGCTTAAAGTGACATTTAAAGGCTTAAATAGAGTAAATAGGCAAGTCATTATGTAACAGTAGTTTCTTCTGCAGACAGTCAAAAATATATATTGCTTAAAGAGCCCATATTATGGGTTTTTGAAAATTCCCCTCCATGTAGTGTGTAACACAGCTCTAAGTGAAGTGAAGTATCCAGCTAAGGCTTCAATCTGTTAGTGTACAGTGTTTAAAACTGTTGATTCCTCTATAAAAGAGTCGACTCATAGTGCTTCAAACGAGTCGCCTTGATATCGATTCATTAGGTGTTTCGCCATGACGTACGAACGAAACCAAGTTATTCACGTGCACGCGCAAACCCGGGAGATTTCAAACCTGAGGCCCCGCCCTCTGACGTAGAAACCCAGACACACACACACACAGACACCCACAAACACACACACACACACAAACATGCCGGTCGATTGAAGTCACGCTGCAGATGGATATATTGAGTCTCTACCCAAAGATGAAACCTCAGCATTATAACCAAGCAGTTGGAAACTACTGGAAACTACATGCTACAAAGAATACTTCATCAGCGTTTGTTAAAGGAAGGATCAGTAAAGAGTAACTTACTGCTGGACGTCAGGATGGATTTTTCTTCCTCCATTTCTCAAGTGTAAGTACGTGCGATTAAAGTTGCCTCGTTGACTCTAGCTTGCAAATGTATTTAGTTGTGATTTGTTACTTGTAACCGCGTGTACTGTATCAGGTTAACTGGCTATATTCTCTTATCGCGTGCAAAGTCACGTTAAAAACGCGACGCGTGCTGCTTTGTTAACGGAGCTCCGTGGACGAGGAGTAGTGTGTGTGTCTGTGTGTGCGTGTGCGCGCGCTGTCGCGGAGGTGTGTGTGTTTGTGTGTGTGTGTGTGTGCGCGTTGTCGTCCGGAGCAGGGTTAAGTGCGTGTGTGCGTGTGTGTGCAATATGTGTGTGTGTGTCTGTGAAAAGAGCAGAGTGAGAAGCTAGGAGATCTCCTCAACTGTTTTTGGAGTTTTTGCTCAATAAAATAGTTAATCGTCTGAATTTTCAAGTCCAACGTCTGTATTTACATTGAGCCACTGGCAGCTAAAATCCACTCCTACACTATCGAGCGTGTATGAACTGTGATTACTTTTATATTGCTGATTAGCTGTTTGGCTTTTCACTCTCTGACTGAAGGCAGTCGACCAATCGCAACAGACTGTCATCGGTCCAATCAGCGCAGATTAGCTTCGCGCTAAGGAGGGGTTTGGGAACAAATGAATCACTGGACGATTCATACGGGAGTCGCTGGGATAATTAGGTAAAAATAAATGCAGATTATAAGACCACGAAAGTGTTTTTTTGACCTTGCATGCATATTAAACTGTTGTTGGAGACCCTTACAACCAAGATATGACCCTATTTCATGTATAATATGGGCTCTTTAAGGGGGCTATATTGAGCTATTAAAATAGCAGGGCTCGAACTTAACCTTTTTGCTTGGTAGCACCGGTGCTCCTAACTTAAAAAATGTAGGCGCATCAGCCAAAATGTAGTCGCACCCACCAATTATGAGCACCGTTACTACAAGTTTTATACAAACAGACTTATTGTATTTGAAATCAACAGTAATCAAACTAACAAGAAAAAAAAGTTAATATATATATATGCAAGCGTGAGGAAAATATGTCACAACGAAATTCCGCTATCACAAGAAAATAGATTTTTATAACATAAGTGTGTGACCAAAGCGTACACGTCGCGCTCACCGGCCCTGCACACACTGCTGAATCTGTTAACGGTATAACTGTGCTGTTCTCACAAGTGCTGTCTGATATTGTACTGATGCTTTTGACATGTACTGTACCTTATTTTATGCATACGTCATGTTAATAGCAATACCGGTCTTTTCATGAGTGGCGATATTAGTTTACTCAGTGCAAGCCCGTTTGCGATGGTGTACGTGGTGTTCAATTTGACATATAGCTGCCTCTTGCACGGCGGACAGCATCTGGCGATTATATGAAGGATTAAACAGAAGCTGTCGTGCTAGATGTGGCAAACAGTTACCTGAAAACTTCATCTCACAGACTTTTCATAGCGGACTTGAAGCCAACGGAAGTCTTTTACTCTTGGAAAAGTGTAGATGGTGGTTTAACATTCAGCACATGATCACTAGTAAGATGTGTCATTATTTATAACTTTGGATGCCATGGTTTCTAAAACTAAATCTGTCCGCGTTATCTTCATTCTCATCTTCAGCGCTTTAGTTTTTCGCGCGCGGTTGTAGCTCTCTCTGTCATCCAAAGCCAGATGGCGCTGACTGAGTGATTGACAGCTGGTATTAACCAATCATTCGCGTTCAATGCTAGAGCTGTGGGCCAATAAGAAGAGCGTGAGGGCGGGGCAAGCATTACGGACTTGGATTTGTTTACTGCAGCAAGTTGACATGACAACTGTTTGAAACCATTCCTGAGCGCTGCGTTTCGCGTTCCAAGTGCAGACAAAGAGCTTAGAGATGCATTCTGCGTGAATGTCTCCCGAATCCGCGCATGTGGTGAACATTTTGCAGTAAAAACTGGTCGCACACAACAATTTTAAGCACTCGCAGAAATGCTCCCAAATATATTTTAAGGTCGGATAGATAAAATTTCGGGCGCATATGCGACCAAAATGGTCACAATTTAGAGCCCTGAATAGGTCTCAAAATATTTAAACCTGATTTTTTTTCTAGCTGAAATAAAACAAATAAGCCTTTCTCCAGAAGAAAAAATATTATAGGACATTTTTTCAGAGGAAAAAATTGCTCTGTTAAACATAATTTGGGAAATATTTGTATATAAAAATAAATTCACAGAAGGGCGAATAATTTTGACTTCAACTGATGATCGTTTTGAATAATCGTGATTACAATTATGACCAAAATAATCGTGATTATGATTTTTCCCATTATCGAGCAGCCCTACTTTTTGTATTTTTCTTTAAATAGTAATAGGTAATTTAGTGCATTTACTTTGTAGATTCTTTTGTCTGTTATTTTGGCCTGTGGTCACCCTAAAGAGATGCTCATTTATATTAACCACATTTTTTCTATAATAAATCTATTCATATATACTCTCAACTGAGTTTCTGAGTTTGGTTGTCGACCGAAGGGAATCTTTTGTCTTAAGTTTTTGTTTTGTTTGGGAAATCCACCACCCCAACACATTTGTTTTTTCTTCGTTTATTATGCCCATGTTGTTTCCTCTAGACTTGGGGCATAATACGCACTCATACGCTACGACCAGTTTATTTCCACTAACCACTGCTAACCACAGAGCCACCTTGCCGCCTTTGTGCTAATTACAATGCATATTAGAGCTGCACGATTCTGTCTAAAATGAGAATCGGGATTTTTTGGCTTAAAATAAAGATCATGATTCTCTCACAATTCTGTAGATGTAAAATAAAGCTTAATATGAGATTATTGTTTTTTCTCAAACATATGGTAAAACAACAATAGCCCCTTTCACACATACAGACCTTTCCGAAAAATTGCCGGCAATTTTCCAGAAAGGTTGTATGTGTGAACAGGTCCTTTTTGAAAATACCGGTAAAATCGTTCTGGCTATTTTCCGGAAAGAGAAGTTGTAACATTACCGGTAATTTGCCGGAATGCTGCGCTGTGTGAATGCAGAAGGAAGATTGCCGTAATAAGCGTGTGCACGTCTAGAACGTGCTGACGTGAGACGTCTGCTTTAGCCAATCACAACAGTCAGACGCATTTACGTCCGCGCGGTTTATGAGAATAAAAGCCTTTGAATATTTTTCCAGACACATTTAGCTGCTAGAAGTTAGTCAGATCATGTTTATATGTTCTTCTTAATGCCAACTGTGTAAATAATCATCGATGAGATGCTTATGATAAGCCGTTGTTTGTTTACGTTCATGTGCCTGTGAAACAGCCTGTGAGCGCCTGCACACACACATATTACGAACATCTCGACATGCGAAAGTGATCCTGCGAAAGTTGTTCACAATATTGATCATCCACAGAGTTTGTAATTTAGTCAAATGTTTACAAATACAAGCGCAGCCGTTTAAAGCTCATTTGTGGTGAATGATGTCAGAATTTACCGGTATTTTGGAATGGATGTGTGAATGCTCTTTTCCGGAAAATTTCCGTAACGTCCTCGCCTGTGTGAACAGCGCTTTTTTGAATATACCGGTAAAGTCGTTCCGGAAATTTTTCAGATATTTACCGGTATCACTGTGTGAAAGGGGCTAATATTAATATTATGTGTAGGTCTACTGGTTTCTATAAATAATTCTATTCTACTTATAATAATTCTGATGTTGATTTATGTTTGAGATATAGGCCTATGCTTGCAATCTGTCATTGAGAACATTATTAGACCATTTAATTCACTGGTAAAATTAACATTATAAAGGCTAGAGTAGGTTTACTGACGCTGTAAACATGTATTTTCATGCACAGCAGTGTGTGCGCTATGAAAGAAAAAAACTTGTCGCAATCATAACTCTAAAATGCGATATGATTATTCGGTTTCGTTGTATAAAGTGCTGTTTATACTATATTATTAGGGATGTAACGGTATCAGAATTTCACGGTACGGTAATACCTCGGTATGAATGTCACGGTACGGTATTTATTGAATCATTTACAGGAAAAAACAAAACTTATGAAAATACTCCAAAAAAGTGCCAATGACATACAAATTAGCCATCTATCTGTAAGCTTTGAAACAGGAACTTCAATTTTAATAACAAAAAAATATTAAACCATGTAAAAAAAATAAAGTTTCAATTTAGTATTGTTGAAAACTCGTCACATTCAACATTTAATCACTCACTCACTTAGATAGAGATGGGTTTAAAGGAAAATTATCATATAAATATAATCTGGTAAAAGCTGGTATCTCTGGGCATTTACAATGTCCCCTGCAACAGACAAAAAACCCTCTCATTTGGGACTGAGGTTTCTGGGACAAGAGAGATATGACTTGGCCCAGGTTGACAGCAGTGGGTAACGTTGTGCATTGTCTTTCCCCCACTTGAGAGGACAAACCATGAGTAAGATAGAGGTCTCATGTCTGCATCAATCTGAACAGTGTGCTGACAACACCGCTATTCAGTACGCGCGCGACAACACAGCTGATAAGAACTCGCGCGACAACATCGCTATTCAGTACGCGCGCGACAACACAGCTGATAAGAACTCGCGCGACAACACCGCTATTCAGTACGTGCGCGACAACACAACTGATAAGAACTCGCGCGACAACACAGCTGATAAGAACTCGCGCGACAACATCGCTATTCAGTACGCGCGCGACAACACAGCTGATAAGAACTCGCGCGACAACAAAGCTGATAAGAACTCGCGCGACAACACCGCTATTCAGTACGCGCGCGACAACACAGCTGATAAGAACTCGCGCGACAACACCGCTATTCAGTACGCGCGCGACAACACAGCTGATAAGAACTCGCGCGACAACACCGCTATTCAGTACGCGCGCGACAACACAGCTGATAAGAACTCGCGCGACAACACCGCTATTCAGTATGCGCGCGACAACACAGCTGATAAGAACTCGCGCGACAACACCGCTATTCAGTACGCGCGCGACAACACCGCTATTCAGTACGCGCGCGACAACACAGCTGATAAGAACTCGCGCGACAACACCGCTATTCAGTACGCGCGCGACAACACAGCTGATAAGAACTCGCGCGACAACACCGCTATTCAGTACGCGCGCGACAACACAGCTGATAAGAACTCGCGCGACAACACCGCTATTCAGTACGCGCGCGGCGACAACACCCACTTTAGAGTTTTCCAGCTCTTTTTCATCCCCGCTTCTAGCAGCACACTCCATTTCCGCATTACTGGATCTGTAGCGACAACAGACCGCAAGGGAGGATGGTCAAGCATGGGCTGATGGGAATTGTAGTTTCCGGTACCTCCCGTTCGCTTCATTCGCCTGAGCAAATTTTCTCAGAAGACCTATAGTTTTACCGAGTCATGCGACTACGGTAATATCGAAAAAAATTAATATTGCGGTATGACGGTATTTACAATACCGTTAAATCCCTATATATTATTATTACAATTATTTTACCATATGTTTGTGAATAACAATAATAATAGCCTACTAATATGAACCTTTATTCTACATCTACAAAATTGTGAGGAAATCGTGATCTTGACTTTAAACAAAAAAAAAATAGCAATTCTCATTTTAGCCAGAATCTCGCAGCCCTAACTTGGATATATACACACAAAATAAACATTTCAAAAAAATCAGAACTCACGTTATATTTCTGAAAGAAGCTGAAGTATCGAATGACCCCGACCCACACCAGCAGAGTGGAGGTTCCCATCAGGATACTGCAGACGTCATACGAGGACAGATTCTACACCGCAAACACAACCGTCAGCTCCTCGAACACAGCCAGACCTCAAACACACAGACTCAAAGCGCGCTTCACCTTGGTCTCGATGGCGATCTTGATGAAGGAGGCGATGATGGTGAGGACGTCACTGATGATGAGCAGCAGATACCAGCCGTTGATGAACTCCAGACGGTCACCCAGACTCACAGAACGACCCAGAGACACGCGGAAATAACACACCAACTCCTGCCAACACAAATCAACATTAAATCAAAATAGACGTTCCACCTTACTCTGTTTTAATGATGAAAGATAGCAAAAAGCCGCATCAGCTGTTTTCACAACATCCGTCCAAAATCGTCTTTTTAAACCCTGACTTTCCAACTTACTCCCCTCTGATTGGTCAGACATCTTATCTCTGCTCTGATTGGCCAGATAGACCTACTCTGTACTTATTGGCCAAATGGCCCAAATCTGCTCTGATTGGTCAGATTGCTTGTCTCTGCTTTGATTGGTCAGATAGATTGACTCTGCTCTTATTGGTCAAATTGCTCAGTTGTGCTCTAATTGGTCAGATTGCTGTTTGACTCTGCTCTTGACTCTACTCTGATTGGGCATATAGTTTGACTCTGTTCTGATTGGTCAGATAGCATGACTACTTAGACTGGTCAAATAGCCCTACTCTGTGCATTTTAGTCAAATGTCCACACCATGCTCTGATTGGTCAGATGGCTCTTTGCTGAGTTTATAAATCAGATGACCCTAATCTGCTCTGATTGGTCAAATAGCTTAACTATGCTCTGATTGGTCAGATAATTTGATGACTCTGATTGGTTAGATAGCTAGTCTCTGCTCTGATTGGTCAGATAGTTTGACTCTTTCCTGATTGGTCAAATAGTTTGAGTCTAGTCTGATTGGTCAGATAGTTTGACTCTACTCTGATTGGTCAGATAGCTAGTCTGTGTTCTGATTGGTCAGATAGTTTGACTGTGCTCTGATTGGTCAGATAGTTTGATTCTGCACTGATTGGTCAGATAGTTCGACTCTCCTCTGATTGGTCAAATAGTTTGAGCCTACTCTGATTAGTCAGATACTTTGACTCTGCTCTGATCGGTCAAATAGTTTGAGTCTACTCTAATTGGTCAAATAGTTTGACTCTGCCCTGATTGGTCAGATAGCAAAACACTTGATTGGTCAGGTTGCCATATTATACACTGATTGGTCAGATAGCCCTACTCTACTCTGATTGTTCAGATAGCCCTACTCTACTTTGATTGGTCAGATAACCTTACTATAATTGGTCAGAGCCCTACTCTGCCCTGATTGGTCAGATAACTCTCCTCTAATTCCTCAGAAAGCTCTACTCTGCTCTAATTGGTCAGATAGTCATACTCTGTGCATATTGTTCAAATGACACCACCCTGCTCTGATTGGTCAGACTGACCTATTCTAAGCTTATTGGTCAGACGACCCAAATTTACACTACCTCAGCCAGATAGCTGGTTTCTGCTCTGATTGGTCAGATCGCTCATCTCTGCTCTGATTGGTCAGATTGCCCTACCATGCTCTTAAAGGTCAGATATCTTGACTCTGCTCTGATTGGTCAGTTAGCTAAACTCAGACGGCCAATAAAGGTGCAGTCAGTAAAGGTGGAGGTGGAGTGTTCTCAAATGCTGATACATTTTTAACAAAATAAAAGTGTTTTTGTCAACACATTGGTTATTTTTTTAAAACACTGCTCTACCATGGTATTGTCACAACTACAATTGCTTTTACTTATAAACAATTGATACTATATTATTTCTTGAAAAAAAAATCACGTTTATAAACCGTTCTCTAATTTACATGTTGTAGCATGATTCCTTTGAGGATGGAGCGTCCACAAAGCACAAGAGAGAGACCGCAGACCACCGCCACCAACACATCGAAGGCCACACGTGCGTAACTGTCTCCTGCACACACACACACAGATTTCATATGTGAGCTCATTTACATTGAAATGAGGTTAATTAAGTTAATTCAATAACATGTTAATTCAAGCAATAAAACACAACTTCACTATTTACTAGGTGAAAAAACAGATTCCTGTTAGCAACACACACAAAAAAACACACTTAATTCTAAATTGTTATACATGAATCCTAAAATGTTGACTGTTTGTATTTATTTATTTTTATCACTATCATGTAATTTGTTTTAATATTTTTCCAATTAATGTAAACGTCACAAATGCTTTGGTATTTAGATCTTAACAATATTGAAAAAATCTGACATTGAGGTTTTTGTTTTCCTGCAATACGCATCTCAATATGAATATAATTAGCACTATTTGGAAAGACTTCATTCACTTAGGTCGACTGGGGTGATCAAGTCTTATTCTATGCAGTGCATCTGCATAAATTATAATAAATTACAAGCAAATTTAAATACGACAGAGCAAAAACAAAAGTTAAATAAACAATGCTTTATGTTGTTCCGGAGAGTCAGAACAGTATGCAAATACAAAAAAGGAACATTCAAATGTAAAATAACATGGTCTTCACTGTATATCAAGGTTTTTTTAGTTAATAAAAGCGAACGAAAAACAAAAACTAGAATTGAAAAATATTTTCATTAACTGAAGTAAAAATAAGAACGAGAGTTTAAAAAAACTAGAACAGAAAATATATATATATATTGTGTACATACAAATAGGGTTGTCACGATACTATAAATTTAAGCCGCGATACTATACCAGCTGAAGTATCACGATACCAAGTAGTATCGCGATACTGTATGAATTCATAACTCAAGTCAAATAAAGCAAATTGTCACAAATACTATATTTTACATGTTGAAATACTTACATTTAATTCATAATTCCCTTATTATTGAAAACCTATATGTACTTATTTGAACAGATATTCTGTTTTATTTGTGTATACTATGACTGTTCTGTTCCACATGCAACATTAACTATTAGAACTGTTAATGAGGATACTACCGTTTACAAACTACAGAGGCACCGCCAGTATTTTGGAGCCATAGTATCGCGATACTACCAAAGTACCGGTAAACCGTGCAACCCTACATACAAAGCTAACTTTAATCAAAATTATAGCAAAAACATCCTGCGTTTTTGTCCATCTAAATGTATTAAATACATAAGGCTTTTAGAAGTAAATCTATTGACTTCGCGCTGCCAGATTCACGACAGGTGTTTGACCGTATAGCATCAGAGTCTGTAAACCTGATGCCATGGGCCAGGTCAAACCGGCAGTCTTCCAATCAGTCCTCGCTGTTGCTCCCTTGACAAAAACAACGGCTGGGCAAGACATCAGCATAGTGAAAATATTAAATATGACACTTAAAAGCATTAATTTAACACATTTGTGTCCAATAATGAGTTTTATTTCTGTATTAGTTGATCTAGTTCACCAAATTCAACTGAATCATTTGAAATGATTCACGTCAAGAACGTATACACAAACGACTTACTAAGGTTGCAATGTCCAGAATTTTGCTTGCCAATCTTAAGCCAATTGTAATGGTTTGTTTTGGATCGATTTGGAATTTCCTCAACCAGCCCAGAGCCCGGGGGACCAGAGTGAGTGCTCCGACTTGACCCCCCCTGATCCTCTTACTGTTGTGACTGAACCAAACTTGGACAACTGATTAAACTGCAACGGGTAAACCGAGGGATCTGGCCAAACTAACATTTATTTCATAACAGAAATTCAAGTAATGGAGTTTAAATAAGTGAATTGTGCTTTGCTTGGGTTGCAAAACTTAATTGTAAGAAACGTTTTAGATCATGGTGATGTATTAACTGACTGAAATTATGATTGCTGAATACATATTTTACATTTACATTTAGTCATTTAGCAGACGCTTTTATCCAAAGCGACTTACAAGATACACAGTAGTGATACACAGATACACTTACAAGATACACAGTAGTACACAGTAGTATTTTGGGAATGTTGAGTCCTAACATGGGAGGATTGTCACAAAAGACCCGGTTCGCGTTAAAAATCCGAACTTCCCATCACTACTGTGTATCTAACCTCAGAAGCAGCCTTGCACACATTAGAGCTGCGATCTTGTGGGCTGCTGTATTTGAAATTGAGGATGGGTAGATGGTAGTGTTCATGTGTCCCCTAAATAAATGTTTTAAAAAATGTGTCTTTGGTTGAGTTTTTACTATACAATATTTATTCTGATGATTTTAAATCTTAGACATAGCAAACATCCTAATTTCCGAAAAAATAAATAAATAAAACTAATACTGAAACTAAGCAATTTCAAATTATAAAAACTAATAAAAACTAGTATATCTGCCTCTAAAAACTAATTAAAACTGAATTTGAAAACAAAAAGTCATAACGAAATAAAAACTAAAACGAAACTAAAACTTAACTAAAAATGTCAAATCCTAAATTATTATAACTTTGTTGTGCACATAATCTTATACAATAATATCAAAATAGTATATTTTAATCATTAATAAATAATCTAATCGTTGACTATTGCAAATACACGCACATCAATTTCAATGTTTCAATTACATATATTACTCAACCCTATTTGCAATACATAAAGCAAGTTTGAATTGAATTAAACAGAGCAATGGCTTAGCTTTATCAGGATCCCACATTTACAGCCAGTCACGAGCGTTTGCGTGCTCTCTCACCGTGTCCAGACACATTGGGGTCTCTGCACTCTTTAATGAACGCCTCGTTGAGCAAACTCAGCTTCACTTTCCCACTGTGAGCCTTATTATCAAACAGGATCTGACAGACACAGAGAGAGAGAGTAACGTATCAAATAAAATACACACAACCATTCAAAACTTTTCAATCTTCAACATGGCTTTCATGCTTTCAAAGAAGTCTCTTCTGCTCACAAAAACCTTTATTTGAATGCAGTACAAAAAATAGATTAATATTTTATATTATTTAAAAAGGTATCTTACACAAAGTAATCTTTATGTTATACAGTTATATTATACTCTATTGTTTTTAATATATAGTGTTTAAATTTTGTTAAAGGGCACCTATTTTACCCCCTTTTCAGGATTTAGATAAGTTTTTTGTGTCTCCAGAATGTGTCTGTAAAGTTTCAGCTCAAAACACCATCAGATTATTTATTAGACCTTTTAGAATGTTGAGATGTGCTGCTCTGAACACACTGTGGCTGTTTTTGTGGATTGTGCCTTTAATGCCAGTTCTCCCCGCCCACCGTTCGCACGTGCCTGTCTGAGTGCCTCAGCCTCTGGCTGTGTCAGATAAACAGCACAGTGACAGACATGAAGGAAGCAGATCTCTTGTAACGTTTGTGAGAAATACTACAGTAAGAACTTTCCCAATGATTATTTGATGTATTTGTTGTGGAGTTAATTCAAGCTTTTCTGCAACGATGAGTCCCACACAATGCCGTCATAAAGTCCATGCATATACACAGCATGTGTGTTTAGCTTTGCACTGTTTTTGCAAGGCAAATGTGTCAGAATACAGGTTAATATCCACTGCTGTATGGATATCCGTTATGTAAATGTACAAAATAAACCTGATTTGACGTCCACAAACCGGGATTGAAGCGTCTTCATTTATAATTGTACTGACCTGCTGCTGTGGTGATGAATTAAATCAATTTCAATGTCAATCAATTTGGTGGGCGGGGAAACCGTACTCCTACATCATGTTACAGACGGCCTCAAAATGAGAGGGGTTTGGATGCTATTTTAACGTCAGGAAATTAAAAAAAAGACATTTATTGTGTTTCTATCACTCCAATATGACTGTGGACACACTGTACCTATACACAGTTCTGTCCAAACAGCTTCAAAAAGATGATTTTCATCATTGGCGCCCTTTAAAACACAATTTATTATGTTTTATTTATTATTTATTATTTATAATTATATTTATATATTATATATTTTATATTATATTATAATTATTTATTATTTATTTATTATTTATTAATGCATCTTTCCATCAGTTTTTTAAATTAATTTTTTCTTATCTGTTTAATGGTGAATTATGTTTTTGTTCATTATAAATGCTGAAAACAGCTGTGCTGCAAATTTTGAAGAAAATGTAAAGCATAAAAAAAGAAATAAATATATATTTTTATCACACATTAGGTGAAAGTATTGACATTTATTGATGTAAATAATTTGTTCTACCAATAAAACATCCATTTACAGTATATTTATACATATACGTGTATGTTTATGTGCATATATTTGTACACTATACTACATATTTTTTGTGGTTTCATTCTATATACATTCACATTGTATCATTTGAGAGATATGTTGTATAACATTCACCATTTTTTTATTTAACTTTTTTAATTCTCTCTTAATGTTGAATTTATAATGATTGTTGAGTTAACCTTGTGTTCAATATATTATATTAGTACTCTGTAGATAATCTAATGAGTCATTGAATAATGGTGTTCAAAAGAAACTCCAGACACGCATGATCTCTGTTACCCTGATGAAAGGCAAGTATTTGCTGAAACACACAGGTGTGGTTTTAAAGGTGCTGTATGCAAGTTTTCGAGTCTTCTAAAGCATAAAAATACCATAATATGCTTGCAGATATTTAAGAATCATGCTAAGCGAACATTCTTGTTTATCTGAAAAACAATGCTGAAGTCAGAGATTCCGCTTTGAAAATGTGTGTTGCGTGCCGGAAAGTCTGTCTTTGTTTTGGTTGTTTTAACCCACCCAATGCCACTTTAGCCAATTATATTTCAGCAGCCTGGGTTGCCTGGGTGGAATACGGCATATTTAATTTATTAAGTCAGTTAGAAAGGCTCTCAAAGTATGCATCCATGACCGAAATGCAACCTCCGGTGGACAGAAGCAGACTACTGAAATGAGAAACAGATTCAGAGTTCCACATGAGATTAATTAGCAAATAATATAAACATTACGAGTGTAAACATCGTAATAAAGCAGGTTACATTGTAACCCTGTGTCCTAACAACGCACTACGTGACGAGATTTGCAGGGATGAGCAGTTTGGCTGTTTGCACCAGACCACACATGACAAAAATTTAAATAAAGCAATTTAGAAGCACAAAATAGTGCCCTCACTGCACTCAAACGAAATGGTAAGGTCAGGGCCGGATTAACCAATGGGCACAGGCCCAGGGGCCCGTGCGCACTAGGGGCCCCTGCGAGGGGGGAGGAAAAAAGACAATTTCGGAGTGTCATTTTAGGCTAATTGCAAATAGCGCATCTAGTTGGAATAAGCTATTCAGGGTTTACGCCCATCGATGCCTGATTGATAGAGACAAGATGAGTAAAGAGCTGTGTAGCATTACAGCTGCAGTGGCACTCCTTGTAAGGCGCACAGCCTCATCTTTTGACGCGTTTGATCATCAACTCGGTTCGAATCCACCATCAGCTGAACTCGTGCTACTTTTTTTTCTCCCCATTACATATCAGATTGGAAATATATTTATTTTTAACAGGAAGGAAACATTTTTTTTAAATAATGCAAATTGTGATATAAAGTCACAAGTGTCTCGTGGGTATTTAATAATGTTTAGCCTTATTATAGGCGCCTCCCTCTCTGCAAAAACTATATTGCTCAGACAACTGTATTTCCTCTGATCGCGATCACATATTAATATTATTATTATATTTAAATTGCCTTTCTTTCTTTAACTAAACAGAATGCTGTGATTGGTCAAGCGCGGAAACGTCAGTTTTGTAATAACCCGCACTAAACTGAGCGGACTTTAGTGTAACGTTATATCTGTCATAGATCAAAAATGAGTGGACAAGAGGATTTAGCAAACGCGGATTCTGTCGGACTGGATTCATCGTGTGGGAGACAGACAGAAAAGGAGAAAGAGAGGGAGATAGAGAGAGAAAGGCCCAGAAGAGGAGAGAGACGGGAGAGAAGAGGTATAGTGTGTGTGATTTCAGATACTTTTAGGTTTATAATCAAGTCTTCATCACGAGAAGAGTAGAGAAAATACAGGGAGAGGAGGAGAGAGACAGTAAATCAGTGTTTGTATTATGAAAGACTCAGATTCATAGAACTGTATTAGAGAAGCATTGTGCGTTATATGCCATGGCAATAATATGCTTTGTAAGTTTGTAAAAGCAATACATTAAAATACCCTTAAAATATATATATATATATATATATATATATATATATATATATATATATATATATATATATATATATATATATATATATATATTTTTTTTTTTTTTTATTAGCATTTTTATTCAATGCTTTGAAAAATAAGTTAAATCTTTGTAGACTATAAATACATATGTACTATATATCATTTATTTAAATATGTGGGCAACAAATTATAGATTCATTTTATTTAAAAATGATTATATTATTCTTAATTTTTAAATTCAACTTTAAGGGTGCGTCCAGGTAGGGGCCTTACAAGACAATGTGCCCAGGGGCCCCTGAGTTCTTAATCCGGGCCTGGGTAAGGTTTATAATTTATTTAATGCATATTAAACCTCTTTAACATTAACAAATGTAGATGCTGAATCACTGATATGTGTTGATTTGCATTATTTCAGAGTTCAAAAGTTCTATTTCAAATGTTTTAATTTATTTTTAAGATCTGTGGTGAACTATCTGATGCTGCTTTCAGTAGTATGGCAATAAATGTCATGTAAAACGGCATTCAAACTCACATTATTAGCATTTAACACTGTTGTTCAGCAGCAAGAAATAGAAGCCATTTCTAATGTATCAATTCCAGGTGTTGGTTAGAACAAAAACACTTTTTATTATGAAAAATATTCCTTCTATCGTGTGCTGTTGCTTTTAACTACAACACGCTTTAAATCAGACTTTAGGCTCGATCATTAAACTCGGTCCTGTTGGTCCTCAATCTGACAACCTGCGCTTGAGTTTGTTTTGATCCAGGAATGCAATACCTAGTTCAACCCCTGGGTGTCACACTTACATACTGCACCTTTAAGGAATAGCAATGTCAATAAAGGCTTTTTAATGTTTTTCCACATTTTTCGAGTGCCTTGGACTTACTTTTGCTGATAATTCTGATGAATCCCTTACCCAAAGAGCACCGACACATTAATTAAGCTACCCCTCAGCACTTTTTGTTTGATTTTGTACATTTATATTCATCAAAGAATGCTGAATAATAAATTAATTATTAAATATTTAATATATTATTATAGCAAACAGTATGTGTGTAATATTGGTTTTTAAATAAAAAGTCTTAAAATGTAAACAACTAATAAAAAACATCCCACAATGTAAATAAGCAGTCATTTAATAACTCAATTTTGACAAAAATGTCAGATAGAACCTTATCATTCTAAGGTGACGAAATGTGTTCAGCATTAGAAATACTCCCGCACGTTTTTCAAGCATCTAATCTGCATATTTTAGATTAAACAAATGTGGCATTGGTGAGACAAAAAAAAAATGTTCAAGTTTTCATATGTTAAATGATTTCTTTAAATACTACATTTGGGTTGTGTGAAATTTGTAGTGTAATCTGTGCGTACAGTGATGGAGAAGGTGTAGCAGTCGGGAATCTCGTTGTTTATAATGGTCTGGATGTTTATGGCCTTCAGCTGGAACTCGATGGTCACGTTTACCAATCTGCGCAGAGACAGAAAGACACTCAGAGAGGAAGTTGAGCAAGGATTTCATAAGACAAACGGCACTTTTACACAGATCAGAATCTGAAAAGAGTAACAGTGTGTTTGTGTGGGTTTACTACGCTAAATTATCTTTCCAATTTAGCCAGGATTATATGCGTGTGAGACTCACTTCTGAAAATTAAGGGTGATGTTTGGATAGAGGTCTTGCACTGGAGATGATGGATCTGAAGGATTTACTCCAAAACAGTCTAAACCAACACACAATAATAAAGAATACACATCATTAACACACTCTGAATCATTATCACTGATCATTCAAACAGACTGTTTGTTTGTATACTGGAATATTCCACAATCTGAAATATTGTTATAGCTCTTTTTAATTCTCTTATCTTCATATATGTTAAACTGCTTGGACACAATCTACCAGTCAGTGCTTTGACTTGATTTAAAGGGGAATTATCATGTAGGGATGGGCGATACCACAATTTTTAAATTCAATATCATACCGATACTTTTTATTACAATTTTTACGATACCGATACTACTTATTTTTTTAAATAATAATGTAATTTTTCAAAATAATGTTAATAAAATAAACATTTGAATATATATATATTGTCACGACTGTCAGTGACCACCTGAGGGCGCTGTAGTTCAATGGACACTGAGTGGAACTACAGCGCCCAAAAAGACTACATTTCCATCCATTCTTTCGCGCACACACCCGGTCTGTCATCTACACTGATTTACAACCACAGCTGTCTCCATTCTCTGTGATTACTAGGACTATGTATTCATTCATTTAACCACTGTTTGTGATCGCGTCGTTGGCTTCCTTGTCTTTCTTGTTCCCAGTTCCCAGTAAGTCTGATATTCTGAGTTGTTGTTCCTGACCTTGTTCAAGTATCCTGTTAAAGACTAGTTCGTGTTTTTCTGTCATAGTTTCTTGTTTTGCTGTTTATTTGTTACTTTGCACTTTGGTATTTTGGATTTTTGTTTAATCTATTTATTATTAAAATCTGCACTTGGATTCGCTATCTTTTGTTCCCATTTTTGTTCCTGTTTTGATCACGCATAACGTGTGTGTGTATATATATATATATATATATATATATATATATATATATATATATATATATATATATATATATATATATATATATATATATACATACACTGTAGTGTGTGTGATATATACACCCACACACATCCATATTGTATATACACACTGCATACCCATATATACTGTATATACACACTGAATAGCTACACACACACACAATTATATTTACTCTTATTTCCCTAACAGTAACGAGAGAGCTGATTTATTATTTTATTGATTTATTCATTTTTGTTTGTATTTAATTGTTGTTATTATTATACTATATATTATAATACAATACTACTGTTTGCTGTGTTTTATATATATATATATATATATATATATATATATATATATATCTTTTTAATGCAAACTTTATAAATGCTTTAGCAAAACATTTGTCATGCCAGAGAGAGAAAGAGAGAGAGAGAGAAAGAGAGAGAGAGAGAGAGAGAGAGAGGTTGGATGTCTCTTGACAGACAGGGAAGCTTGTTTTTGTTCTGTTTCTTTATAAGTTTCAGGGTGTGTTGTCTGTAAGTGTTTATAAAGGCTGCTTGTATTGATGCTGTGTAAGACTTTCTTATCAAAATAATGCTTGTGCAACGCTTTTTCAGCTGATGAGCACAACAACACGCTGCGTTATGTCTCTGCCATCGTGTCAGTGCATATTAATGCAGAAGTGTGCGACTTGCGTGTGTTGAGTAACTTACGTAAGTTATCTGAAAGGCACATAATCACTCACATCACGTTCTGCCGCAGATTGAATGGTGTAACGTCTTGTATACAATGCGTCACTGACAATCCTGTACACAGCGCTAAAACATTTAGTTTTGTAAAATTGATTAAAATAAAATAAAATATCGATAATAAAATATCGAAACTTTAAAAAAAAATATCGATACCAAATTAAAATCTTCTAAATATCGACATATCGATACTCGAGCATCGATGTGCACATCTCTATTATCTAAAAATCACTTTTATAATGGGTTTAAAATTAGTTGTGTGTGAATATAGCAAGTTTTTAATGATAAAAAAAGTATATTAATTGTATTGTTTATAATTAGTCTTGATGAAAGCAGTCTGCAGACACACTTTGATTGACATTCTCCCTTTGCATGTGTCATCAGGTGGGGAAAGCCCCAGTAATTAGTGACATCAACTCTCCCTCATTAGCACGTTAGTATTGTTTTTGAATCTGCCACTATGCTGACACAAAGGGATTTGTAGCTCCGCCCTCTTTTGAAAACAGCACAAGCTCATTTGCATTTAAAGAGACAGTCACTTAAACACCACAATTAGGACCAAAGCCTAAAAGGGTCAGTTTCAGAAAGTTAAAAAACATTATTGCTGTGGTATTTTGAGCCGAAACACACATTCAAACACACACACACGCACTTTAGAGACATCAGAGATTAGTTTTATATCTTGTAAAAAAGGGTCTAATAGAGTCAAAATGTCAGCTTGCAGATTCGAAGCAGAATGAACTGGTTTGTGTGACATTAAATTAACATTAATTTGTTTTTTGCCCACCAGTAATAACATGAGGGTCTATGTCGAACGTGTCGTTAACTGGGTCGATGGTGCCCTTCTTGAAGTACCGTTGGCACAGATAGAGGGCGCTGCTGTTCGGACCCACTCCTGGAACATACGCATACCTGCCGACAGACGTCTGGGACAGAATCAAATACTGAAAGAGAGAGAGAGAGAGTCAAATGTTAAGCATAATAATGTAATAAACAAACAGCTAATTTCACTCTGGCTGATAGGATAGTGGTTTGTTCTGGCTGCACAATATATGGTTTCAGTAACGATATCGTAATATGCGCATCTGCAATAATTGAGTCGCAAGATCTGCAATGTTGAGTCTGGATTAAAGTTGACCAGGAGCCACAGAACACGTGATCTGTAGAGCTCAATCATAATAAAGTGAAGGTTTATCATTTGCATGTGTTTTTAAAGGTTCACGAAACCCTCGAGTACTTTTTTTGAGATTTTAACAGATGTGTGTGAGTTGAGCATCAGTTAAGACAATGTTAGCACCTGTCAGCTTTAATTGTGAGGAAAACTGGATAATTTTGAGCTTTTTCAGCTAATTTCAGCTTCCGGGTTTAAAATTATTTTTGAAGTGGATCAAAATCGGCGACGTAGCGCAAAACTGCAAGTGCAAAGATGATGCGTCGGTTTCTCATTATTATTCATAGCTGAGTTTTCTTATCCTATGAGAAGAGCCGGCTGCTTAATTATTCATGACTGCGAGTGGTGCTTTCCGAAGGCAAGGCAGACCTGCCAGTGCCAAGCTGTGAGACACTACGTTGATAACTGGGTGAAACTGCATCCAAGGACCCACGTCACACAATATTTAGCTGTTCATGACGCGCGATGCTGTCAGGGTCGATACAGCAAAGCTGTGAGTGTGCTGCAAGCGTTTTTGTCGGGAAAGCAGGAAGAAAATTGGAGAATGGCGGACGTTGCCTTTTATCAGGAGTTCGTTCACATTTAGACACATCGCCATGGTGCTGTGTTCGCCTAAATCCTCTAGATTACCAGCAGGGCTAATGGTTAAAATAGACAGGGCAAGAGACCTGCTGCACTGAGTCTGCATTCAGACCCGGAGATTGAGGGAGAAGTCCTCATTTTTAGTGTTTACATGAACACAATTATCTTTATAATGATATAAATTGTGGTGATCTGTATATGAAATTATGAATAACAAATGTAGCAGGGCATTAAATTACTGTTTATTTCTTTGCATTTTAACTTTGTGAACTATAAAATCATTTGTCTCTTCACGGTTTGTGTCTCATTTTGTGAGCAGACTGACAACAGTTGTTTGCTACCCTCCTTCTACCCTGCTGGCCACGCCCATTCCTGCCCTGTGCTCGCGGAGCTCCACGCCCATTATGATGCATCTTTTGAAAAGATTCTGAGGTAGACCTGAACTGAAAGTGCGGGGTGTCATGGCCCTTTAAGGCCTGTGACTGTATGAGCATTTCAAGAGCGCTTAAAACATTTAAGCACAAAATATTATGATGTTTGGAGGTGTAGCAAAGATTAATGGTATTGAATTATTTATACAGAATGTATACAGTTTATGCAACAACAAAAAGTGAAGAGTTCAGATGCAAAAGCCGATAAACGCCCCTTCCGCCAAAAATGAGATAATGACTTTAAGTGAATGCTTTAGGCACGTAGTACACCATCAACTAATAGATTTATTTCTAATCATCTAAATCAGGGGTGTCCAAACTTTTTGGGCCGAGGGCCAGATGCAAAAAAAAAAAAAACGTTGTCCCGGGCCAAATTTTACATACATCACACAGACAGGCATATATATATATATATATATATATATATATATATATATATATATATATATATATATATATATATATATATATATATATATATATATGCCCCAACGTGACTAAAATTTCCTGCTCTCACTGTTGATTTTCCTTTTTCTTGGTTGTACCATGGTTCGCCAAAACCTGATTATCAATTATGTTTCCTTCAATTAGTTCGGTTCGTTTTGCTTCATTCATTACAGGGACTGCTGCCTAATTGAAGGTGTGTCATAGCGACACCCGGTGGTTATTTACTGAATTACGTTCATTTTTGTATAGCGCGCCAGATTCTATTGATATTTATAAAAAGCCTCGCGGGCCGCCACAAAACTGATTGCGGGCCGCAGATGGCCCACGGGCTGTAGTTTGGACAACCCTGATCTAAATTACATAAATAACAGTTTGTTGGCAAAAGCAGCTAAACGCCACTTGCCTTTGACAGCAAAAGCCGCTATAATCTGAGAACCAATCAGAAGCATGAATCTAATCATATGTTTTCAAAGTAACAGCGCGCTGATATGCCTACTTCATAAGGAGACTGTTTTATTCCGCTTACGATTTTAAAAGATGGAGTTCTGGATGAGCCTGTCCGACTGTCAGTGAATGATAAATGAAAGCATCCCTTACCTCAAAACTCTGCATTATAAGAAAAAAAAAACACACTGTACAGTTGGAAGTGTAGCATCCATTCATAATGTTTTTTTGTGCAGCGATGCTACTTTGAATGAGTCTGATTTACTATACATTAAACAGCAACTGCGTTTCACGAAAGACAGAGTTAAGATGCTTTTCTTTTATCCCAAAAGAATTCTATGAGGATAAACAAGAGGCCAAGACCTTAAGTATAGTGAGAATGAATGAATGAATGAATGAATGAATGAATGAATGAATGAATGAATGACAGCTTCTAACATTGTCAGAGAGGCATCCCCTTTTTGCCCAGTAGACCTACCTTGTGCTTTATTTGCTAATGTAAGCTATTTTTTAAAAGATAGATCTAATGTATAAAACTGTACATTATTTATATTACTTCATAATACCTTTATATCTGATAAGCTTTTTATATTAATGGACAATGCACAGATATTGATGTTTCACAATGTTTTTACTAGCGCTGTCAAAATTAACGTGTTAACGCATGCAATTAATTTTAAATAATTAATGCGTTAAAAAAATTAACGCAGTTCAGGTTTTCTTTACTTCCTGTTGTGGTGGACGTGTGTTCAACATGCAATAAATGTGGATAAGACCAAGGAAGCACTTTTTGAAGGCAAGTTCCAGTATAAAACAATTAGTTGCATCACAAGTTATCCAGAGTTTCATGCAATTTCGGGTGTTTCATTTTTAACTTTCGACATATGTTGTAAGTTGATACCGCATGGCGAACGGAAAGAAAATCTTCCGCATTTCGTGACTCTGTGTTCCTTTAAGGAAAGGTTCCTTTTAAGGCTACACGGTAGACTTTTAATAAGAGTATAATCTTAATCATATTAAAATCGGAGTATTGGTGTCTTATGTAAATGTACTCAGAACGTCTGGTGAAGTCACGAGCAGTCAAAGACAGGGCATTACTCTGCCTTTCAGCACGAGCCCTCCAAGTTTAGCGTGTTTCCTCATTAAACGCAACGAAAGCGTATGCTTCGCGTTGTTGTGTCAGAATCCTTGTGAAATACAGTAATACTTTAGGGCGCTTAGTTTAAGACGCTTAGCAAATTTGATGAACGTGATCATGCGTGTTGAATCTTGAGGGGAGTCGCTCCAGTATGGAAGGCCGTTAGGGCCAAAACGTCAGCAGCGCATTGTCTGTGTGTGTGTCTGTGTCTGTGTCAGGCCTGTTGAGGGGTGTCAGGGGTGGAGTGAGCGACGTATCTGAGTAGGGGCGAGAGGGGTGTGCAATGTATTTAACGACAGGTTTGCAAGAAATGATCATTCATTTGCGGGCATTTGGGAGTCTCTGTCTGTGCACTTGCGGGATACTCCTAGTCTTAGCAACTGGATGAATGTAAAGGAGGATTAAGCTAAATTGTTTCTACTCTATAACTAATGTTCTCAACTCTCAGCAATAAAACTTTACAATGAGTGCAACAGTTTGTATTCTATAGTTTATTATTATAATTTTTCATTTTCCATATCTGCAATTCCTGTATTTTGGCATTTTTTTGCAGTCCACTTAGAATCCAACATGGAAATCAATGTTTTCTTTATTGGCATTGATTGTTTTGAAATTTAAATGTCATTAACATGCCTGTGTTTTAATTTCTGTAATAAATATGGCTGTCAAGCAGGATCTTGATGGTTTATTGTGGGTTTGTTGTTTACATGAAGAAATCTGTGTTACAAGTTAAACAAAAATTCTATTAAACAATTATATTTTGAATTTTAAATATCTTTTTCTTGCGTTTACATTAATTTTATATATAAATAGGCAAAATTACAAGTTTCAGTATTTTCAATGCGATTAATCGCGATTAATTTTTTTTAAAAGGTGTGATTAATTAGTTAATTTTTTTTAATCGATTGACAGCACTAGTTTTTACACTACAGTATTTGAATCTACCAAGCGTAGTTTACAATGTTTACATTGCTCTCCTTACATTAAATCTAAATCCCAAATATCAGAAATGACAACAGATTGTTCAGATTTAATTGATGTCAGTTTTAATATAATTGATTAATGCACTTACTTGACAAATTTCATTATTTGATTTTACTTCTGCTTAGTACGTGGTTTATCAAGGGTTTACACAGCGGAATGGACCGCCACTTACTTGACAGATTTATATATTCTTAATTTTAGGTGGTTTGTGTCATGTGTTTTATTTTTGGTAAAATAATTTCTAATTGCATCTTTAGTGACTTTCAAATAATTACAATGTCTTGTTCCAATAGGTGGATTTAGAGGTTTTTGCAAAAAAAAAAAGAAAAAAGTTTCAACACGTATCTGATGTGAAAGTGTTGCTAAGATCCTGTTTAACCAACATTACTGCAACAACAGCTTGATCAACACTGTAACGGTCGACACGGCGTCTTTGGATACTTAAATATTTCTTAGTTTGATTATGGAAGTCTGTTTTGCTTACCAAGGAAGCATTTATTTGTTGGTCAAAAAGCAGTAAAAGTGCATAATTATTACCATTTTAAACACCTGGTTTTCAAAGTGAATATATTTTAAAAATGTAAGTTTTTAGTGTTACATGCACCTTTAACCTTCTAGGGCTTAGTGGCCACATATGTGGACAGCACATCTTAAGTGGTTCTTAGTTCTTAAGTGGCTGTTGAAAATACTTTGAAGGTTTTATATTTTGTTACAGACATACAGATGTGAAATGCCCCAAACATTATTTTTAACTGTCCAAAATGGGCAAAAAAAATTAGTTTTTACTCTCTGATAGTCAAAATATGTAAAAAAATCTATATGCTACATATTCAGTTAAACTCTGCTGTTATTTTGGGATTTCCGCCTGGATTTTGCCTACCCAAATATAAAAGCTTCCCAAATCCATATGCAAAATTTTGGCATCATTTTAAAGAAAACCCTTTGAATTTTTATAAAAAACATTGAAAGTGTTTAACATAACTGTATATGTTGTCTGTGTTATAATAAACACCTAAAAAAAGAGGCGCTTTTTGTATTTTTTATAAACTCAAATGTGAAAGTGTATCTTTTAGGTTATGTGTGGTCTAGCTTGCTGTAATTAATGTTGGTGGTTCCTGCACATGTCAGTAATCATAGGAAAAAAGATGTCTCTACCAAAAACTATGCAAAAGTTATTGTATTCCAACTGATGAGAGGTGCTGTACAAGCCACAGGGAGCGATCATTGTTTTTATATTTCACTATTCTTATGTTTGATCAAACATAATTCACTGTGTTTGGACCACGTCAGACATATAAAAGGATTACTTATGCACATCACCTCAAAAACAGAGGAGAAATGGCCCTGAAGGGCACAGCATAAGATAAGAGATGACAGCTGTCTGTGCTATCTGGGGCTGCTTATTGATCATAAATGTATTGTTTTCACTTCTGCGCCACGGAAACACCACGATTCATTGGGCAACTGTTTAAAATGTGAATATAATTCAGTAAAAGAATGCTAGAACCGTATGAGCACCGGCAAGAGCTTTCATTTGAGCTATAACTTGTACATGTGTCATATATGAACCATATGAAAAATATGAAAATGAACCAATGCTCAATACCCAGCTCGGGTATCTAAATTCTTTGTATTTAAGTGTAAATAACTTTTGTGCAGTAGAATATAAACCGAAGTGATGCATATGTGCATAAAATATAGATTCTACACTTTCAAAAAAAAACACTTATTGGGGTCTGATGCAATACTAGCCCTTTAAATCTTAAAGCAAAAGTCGATGACATCACGGGCCCAGTATAGGGTTTAACTGGTTTAGACATTAGCTAGAGCAGCGGTTCTCAAACTTTTTCATCATGTGCCACCTCAGAAAAAAAATGATCGCTCCAAGTACCACCCATAATGAGCACTATTGAAAAACAGTAGCGTAGTAGGCCCAGTAAAGCAGATACAGATCTGCACAGTTCAAAAACGTAGCAGATTAATTCTTATTATTAAGAATATTATTGTCAGCCACTTTGAACATTAAAAATAGTCTGAACATTAACACTGCACTGTGCTTATATGTAAAAACAAACCAAAAAAAAACTAAAGCGTCAACTTTTAAATTAGAATGTGCTTTAACCGGGTACCGGGTCCGCAGAGTTTAACTGGATATGCAATAAAAAACAGTCAGGAAAAAGTGTTTTATGTAAATTCGGACCACAAGTCCACATATATGGACATCATTTTTTTCTGTAAGTACATCATATCAAAAGATGACACAGATTTTTATTCTAATTAGTTTCCAATAAGCCCAAATAGCAAAGAGAAATAAAAAAATGTATGTAAAAAAAAACACCTTGGGCCTTAAGAGTTTAAAAATCATTCTAATATGCTGATTTGATTACATTAAAACATTTCTAATTATTATCATCAATGGTGAAAACAGCTGTCAAACCTCTGGTGGTTTGATCGCTGGTGAACACTCACATCCACATGAACTACAAATCTGCTGATAAATGGACTACAAGAACCAGTCAAGCTCCACACACACAACCGGTTCCAGATCCTGACTGATTGCATACGCACAGCTGATGCTGCTCATGTACTGATTACACACACATATATACAGCTCACTTTGAAACCCTCATTGCTGAGTCTTCTTTACTGTTAGTGACATGACAACGCGTTCTCCTGGTCTTGTTTTCCCGTGTGTTCATCTTAGCCTTGTTTATCCAGTTCTCCTGCCTTCTGACCTCTCGCCTGTGTTTGACTACGATTCTGGACTGCCTGTATATGTTTATGACTGCCTGTGTCTGTTTGCACCCATGTTGACTTCGAATAAACTTGCATTTGGATGCAAACCTCAGTTGTCATTGTCACTCCCCGTGGTTACAACAGCTGTGCTGCTTCATATTTTTGAGAAAACTGATCGATTTTACTTCTAAGGACTTTTAATGAACAGAAATGTTTGAGGTGTGTTTACTTTTATGCATAGCAATACAGCGATTGAATTTTTGCAGAAATTACTTTGATAGTCGGCGCCAATAGCCTAGTGGTTGAGTGCACGGACTTAAAGCATTATGGTGCTCATTGCGACCCGACCTCAATCCCCGACTTGGGGCTCTATTTTGACGGTCCATGCATAGAGCGCAAAACGCAGGGCGCAAACGCTTTCAGGGCGTGTCAGAACGCATTTTTGCTAATTTAAGGACGGGAAAATCTGCTTTGCGCCGTGGCGCATGGTCTAAAAGGGTTGAGTTTATTTTCTTAATGAGTTATAGGTGTGTTTTGAGAATAAACCAATCAGAGTCTCATCTCCCATTCCCTTTAAGAGCCAGCTGCGTCACGCCAAGAGCACATTCGTTATTTACAGGACGCAAAGTAAGTCTAAGTGGAAAAAATGAGCAGTTCACAAGCAAACAGTTAAGAGTTTTTTAACAGAAAACTGTTAAACAGAGCATCTACTGCGTGAGAATGAGAGATAATGGATCTACTTTCACATTCGCTCTTGGATAGGGAAACCTTTACACACAGACATCAATTAGTCTTTAAATAATTAATTTTGTTTGTTAAGCGCAAATATTTGTTTCAAAACTATTTCTAAATTCAGTTCTAATTTCCAGCAAACGAATAAATGAACAATAATAACAAAGTGTGCTCAAAAACCTGAGTTATATCCTAAAACACATGCTGTGCCCCATATGGTCTAAAACATGACAGGTGGGCAAATCTAAGCTTGTTTTTAATAAAACAAATATAAATATGCATATATTAAATAATACTGCTAATAATAATAACATTATACAAAAGCAAATTGTTATGAATGAACTGAAAAAGCCTCCCGAGATGAAGAAGACATAAAAGCAGTGATTTTTCATATTTATGTAGGCTAGAAAAAATTATGTTTTGTAATATTTTAATCCTTTATATTTATATTCTATATCTATTCTTATTATACCCTATATATATCCTTAATATTTAAATGTTTTCATATGTAAAGATATTTGCCTATTGCTCTCTTGTGTGTATTAAGCAGTGTGTAAGCGAGGCGCAACTCTGCGCCGGAGTTTAGACCGGGTTTGTTTTGGTCTAATGAAAAATCTATTGTAGTTTCTCAAAATAGCAACGCGCCAGCGGTCCGCCTCAGAACGCCTTTCTTTTTAGACCACAACACCTATGGGCGCACATATGAGCGCTAATGCATTTGCTATTTAAACAGAGTAGCGCAACGCCTCAAAACGACTCTTGCGCCAAGCTGAAACTAGCAAAAGACTACTGCGCCGCATCTTGCGCCACACTGCGCCGGGTGTATGATAGGGCCCTTGAGATCTTTTGCAGACCCTTCGCCTCTCTCTGCTCCCAACTATTTCCAGTCAATTCTCTGCACTATTCCATCCATCAAAGTAATAATTATATTCATTTCAAATAATTATAAAAAAAAAGAAAAAAGAAAAAAAAAGAAAATAATGATAAAATGAATACCAAAAATTCTAAAAGTATTCAACAAAAACTACTTCAAGTAAATAAATGTATACCTATGAACGTCCAATATATAAGGTTGCCACTTTAAAGTAATGTTCCATTTGTTAATGTTAGTTAATGCATTTGCTAACAGGAACAAACAATTATTAATACACTTATTACAGCATTTATTCATCATTGTTAACATTAGTTATTGTTATTAGTTAAAGCTAGTTCATGTTAAGTCACTGTGCATTAACTAACGTTAAAAAGCACAACGTTGAATATTAATCATGCATAAGTAAATGTTAATGGACTATCGGTTAGGTCCATGAATATTTGGGCATTGACACAAATCTAACATTTCTGGCTCTATACACCAACACATTGGCTTTGAAATTAAACTGACTGTCAGCTTTAATATGAGGGTATTTACATCCAAATAAGGTGAACGCAACAGTTAGTATATGTGCCTCCCACTTGTCAAGGGTCCAAAAGTAATTGGACAATCGGTTTCTAAGTTGTGAACTATCCCTTTAATGCATATTTGCTGAAACACAAGCATTTAATTAATTTAGTTCCGATAAAACACATCTCACAGACCCTGAACCTTTAAACGGAAGTGTTTTCAGCATTTACATGTAATCACTGATGCTAACAGAAACTGAGAAAGATGATCTGATCCCCACCGCTGGAGCAGTACCTGATCTATGGCGTATCGGATGTGCTCATGGACCTGCTTCTGCGTGTGGAGGCACAGCGGCTCCTGCGAATCCTCCACGTAGTCTCTGAGG
This sequence comes from Danio rerio, assembly GCF_049306965.1. Taxonomy (NCBI): domain Eukaryota; kingdom Metazoa; phylum Chordata; class Actinopteri; order Cypriniformes; family Danionidae; genus Danio; species Danio rerio. The sequence goes on from NC_133178.1 coordinate 4,368,376, forward strand.
AACAGATGCTTGAAGGAGTCCGTGTTCTCCTCCTTAAACGCCACCACCATCTGATTACTGAGCCCGAACATCACCAGCTGTCACACCCACACACAAACACACACACACACACACACACACACACACACACACACACACACACACACACACACACACACACACACACAGCAGAACAAGACCTTAATACACGCAGTGATGCATGAGAAAGAAACAATGTGCAATAAAAGGCTTGGTAACACTTTACTTGAAGGGGTGTTCATACGACTGCCATGAAACCTTTGTAATCAAATGTGAATGAGGTTTGATCTTTGATGCATGCTTATGACATCTGTTATTAAGAGTCATTTGCTCAGTTATAATGCAAGAGTGCAACCCGGGCTCATTGTGGAAACGTAGCCCCGCGGACGTTTCTGCGGACCGCGATTTACGTCTCGGGAGGTACGTATTCGAGCGGTTTTTGTTTTTCGCGGATCGCGAAAGGCCGCTGTGTACGCTTTTTCGCGTCTCGGGCACGTTCTCGCGCGAAAAGCCGCCGGATCGGCCGACTCGGCCGCCCTCCTCTTCCTCCTCCTCCTCCTTCCCTAAACCCGAGCGCGGGTTTTAAAAAGCCTTACAGAAAAAAAAAAGCAAAAGCCCTCGTCTTCGATTTCGACCGCGTTTTCGGATCCTGCCGCGTTCTCACCCTTATTTTTCGGATTCCGTTTTTCGTCTTACCTGATTTCCGGAACCTGCTGTTCTCCGGACTAGATCCCGGTCGTTGTCCACCTCCTCCTCCTCGTCCGGGGCCTCTGCTCCGCCGACGCAACGCTGTGAGCTAAGCGGACAAACTGATTGCATCGGGAAAGCCCTCCACTCGGAGGCGAGCCGTCGGCCGGCTAGCGCGAAGAGAAGGGGCGGAGTGGCGCCACACCGCCCCGCAGCATTCGCTCGAAAAAAACCAAACGCGGCCTTTACGCGGGGCTACGTTTCCAGAATGAGCTTGGGTTGCAAAAGTGACATTGTTTGTTAAAACAACTTGACACAAACCAATACATCTTAACATGTTTTTGTCTTTGCCATGACAACTTGACATTACCAAGACAACAGAACTCGTCATAAATCTGTCATAAACATGATTGCCATATTTTAAGTTAAGAGAAAACGGACTGAGTGAACATTCAAACGTATCTTTATGCCAATTCTGGTAATCTGACTAAACTGTAAGATGTAAAAATGTGCTCTATGTGTCTAAACACTTTTTGAGGTTCCTATACAGGGTTCAACGCTAAGGATTTTTGGTAACACTTTACAATAAGGTTCATTAGTTAATGTTAGTTAATGCATTTACTAACATGAATAAACAATGAACAATACATTTACTACTGTAATTGTTCATGTTAGTTAACGTTAGTTTATGAAAATACAGTAGTTCATTGTTAGTTTATGTTAACTCACGGTGCATTAACTAATGTTAACAAGCAGACTTGGATGTTAATAATGCATTAGTAAATGTTCAATTATGATTAATAAATGCTGTACATGTGTTGTTCATGATTAGTTTATGTTAGTAAATGCATTAACTAATGAACCTTATTGTAAAGTGTTACTGGATTTTTTTTTAATGGCCCGATCGGGCCATTTTTACTTGCTCTGCCAAAATTTTCAATGAAAATTTGAAAATCAAAACGGGGGGGGGATCAAAACGGTCATGTTCTCTATCGTGTTTAGTGTTGGTCAACTGTGGTAGCATCTTTTAATTAGGAAAAAAATATTTTATTATTAATATTACTATTTTTTTATTTTAATTTTTGCTATTTTATTGATAATTTTTCTATGTTCCCTCCCATTATGTGCTTATTGCTGTTTTTACAGTTTTATGCTCATATCATGTGTTTATTTTCTCTCTGCAAAGCACTTTGTGCAGCCCTGTGGCAGTTGGAAACGTGCTATATAAATAAATTGAACTTGCAATTGAACTTAAATTGTTAAATATTTATTAAAAGTTTAAATGACTGCTTTCTTATTGTGTGAGGTTTCAAATAAAATCATTATTCCAGACATTATTGCTTTTATTACTATTGCCATTAATAGCAATCATATTACTAATAATAATAACAACAATAATAAATAATATAAGTGATTTCTGAAGGATCATGTGACTAACGACTGGAGTAATGAAGCTGAAAATTCATCTTTAAAATCACTAAAATAAATGATTAAACTAAATGATAAACTACTTTTAAACAGTTGTTTTCCAGAGATGGAAGGGCATCCGCTGCGTAAAAATGTGCTGGATAAGTTGGCGGTTCATTCCACTGTGGCGACCCCGGATTAATAAAGGGACTAAGCCGACAAGAAAATGAATGAATGAATGAATTAACAGTTATTTTATAGTGCAAAATTTCACAATTTTGCAGTATTTAAGATGAAATAAATGCAGCCTCAGTGAGCAGGAGAAGCCTATTTTAACATATTTAACAATAATATTGACCCCAAACATTTGAGCAGTTGTTTATAGAATATCTTATAAGTGAAAGTGTGCACTTTCATTTTGACACCCACAGACATCGTCACCAAATCAGAGAGGTCAGACTTTCTTATACAAAGCCTCATTTCTGTTGTCAGGTTTTATAAAAATCTATCTATCTATTGAAGTAATCAATCTTTTAAAGAAACGTTGGCTTTATAGGCTTAAATTTTAGAGAGACATATGAACCGAGACTGCATCAGATCATGAAGCAGATCAATGTTGATCTTTCTTTCGAGCTGTCAGTGCGGAAATGAACAAAACAACAGGCCTAATACAACATATTATGAGATTAAAATATGGAAAAATTATCAGATGATAACTTCGGATAACGAATAAACAGCTCTCGGTAATATTTCAGCATGCTTTCACTTTCGTTTTAGACATGAAACCCACATTTGCCGGTAGGAATGTCATCTCGCCTTACTTATTATTCTCTCTTCATATAGTCGTATATATGGCTATTAAACAATCATAGTACACTGTGACATAGCCTGGGTCGTTAGTTCGTTGCATTGTTTTGTTTTCTCACTACAAGCGATTTGCTCAATAGAGCAGAGACCATCTCATTCAGGCTTTCTCGGACCAATTGATTTTGGCATGGATGCGAGCGCGATTGCTGAATTTACATATGCCAAACGAACCGTGCTAACGGGAGAAACGAGACAGATTCCGAAACAAACGTCTATGTCTGAAAGCACCCTAAGATTGTATTTGCACACAATTGATAGACAGTTGCAGCCAAATGTTTGTGACAAGACAGCACTAGCCCGATTGGGCCAGTAACATTCTGTACACTGGCACAAGCGTCTCGCATTCTGGCCCCAGGCCATCGGGCAGTCCTTATTGTCGAGCCCTGATATATTAACACACTAAATGCTAATATTGACAAAGAAAATGTAATATTGGCTGTTTTAAATGAGATATTAACACTGTAACTGTGCATAAGAGCTAAATGAGAAGCACGGTCATTAAAAGAGACCTATTATGCCCCTTTAAACAAGATGTAAAATAAGTCTCTGATGTTGCTAAGAGTGTGTGTGGGAAGTTTTAGCCCAAAATACCCCACTAATAATGTTTTCTAACTCTCTGAAACTGACCCTTTCAGGTTTTGATCCGACAAATGCCTGAAATCACAGGCAAATCGGTGCTCGTGAGTGTCAATCACACAGTATGAACTATCAAAGACGCGATCCGAGAGATAACTCGGCATAACTGTGGCGTTTTGGTGACTGTCACTTTAAATGCAAATGAAAATTTCAAATAAGGGCGGAGCTACAAATACCTGTGTCTCAGCATAGTGGCAGATTCATAAACAATACTAACATGCGATGCTAATGAGGGGGAGATGATGTCACTATTGGGCGGGGCTTTCCCCGTCTGTTTTTATCAAGTCTGATTATTAAATATAGAATTAATTAATGTTTACTATTAGAAGCTGGTCATATTCACACACTGCTGACACACAACTGTGTTTAAACCCCTTATAAAAGTGTTTTTTGCACAATAGCTCCGCTTTAATATAGGATATTTTCTGCTGTGTTGAAGCACCTGTACAGTGACTATGATGATCTTCAGCAGCTGAAGGACCAGTTTGTAGGGTTTGCGGCCTTTAGCGTGATACTTATCACAGGGGCTCATGAAGAAGTACTTCAGCTTCCTCCTGAGGGCCTCCTCCTCATCTTGCTGCTGCTGCTGAGAGCCCAAACTGCACAGGTCCAGGGGCCCGCCGTTCAGGTCCCCGGAGCCATAGCCCATCACAGGGGTCAGCAGACGCTCCTTCTCTAAGGAACACACATACAGAAGAAACTTACATGTAGTATATTTATAGCTGAAGACATAATTATTAGTTATTATATTTATATTATTATTCATATGGTTGTTATAATATAATATATAATATTAAATAATACAATGATATTAATAATAATAATAATAATAGTAATAATAATAATCATCATCATCATCATCATATAATATTTTTTTCTTCTGGAGAAAGTGTTATTTGTTTTATTTTGGCTAGAATAAAAGCAGTTTTTACTTTTTATAAAACCATTTTAAGGTCAATATTATTAGCCCCCTTAAGCAATATTTGTTTTGGATTGTCTACAGAGCAAACCACTGTTATACAATGACTTGCCTAATTACCCTAACTTTACCTTAATTAACCTATTTAAGCCTTTAAATGTCACTTTAAGCTGAATACTAGTGTCTTGAACAATATCTGGTTAAATGTTAAGTGCTGTCATCATGGCAAAGATAAACCCACTACTTGGAAATGCATGTAAAAATATTTAATATTATTATTTTTATTTGTACTATGAATTACAAAATCAGTCTGGCAATAAATTGACTCGGGCCTCTTACCATTTAAAGATGTTTACTGAATGTTCAAGCACTAACAATAAACTCCGTTCAAAAGACTGATGCTTCATCTTTCTTTCTTTCACTTTTCTATACCGTAATATAACTTAAACAGTCCAATAAGGGCGGAGCAAAGAGTAGAAGTGAAATCAACAAATGTACACAACTAAACACATAAACATGTGTAAACTGTACGGGAATCAGAGCACTAAAAATGTATTATATTAAATCAATATATTTTTTCTTACAATATTATTATTATATTCCTGTTATTATTATTATTCCTGTGATCATTATTATTTATTTTAAATATTCTACAAGTGCTATTCAACAGAGATAATTTTTTCAGCCCATTTCATCTTTAAAAATAAGATTTAATAACTAATTTGTAAAACTAGTAACTAGTAATTAACATGTTTTTGGTATTCAGATAAAAGTGCAATTTAAAGGCTTAACTATGTTATTTAGGTCCATCAGACAGGCAAGTCATTTGAAAACAGTCATTTGTTCTATAGCCAATTGGAAAAGAAGACAATACTTAATGGGGCTAAGATTATTAATATTATTGACATTAGCAGTTTTTTAACAGTTTTTTTTTACCTTAACAGTTTTCCTTGCTCTATTACATATCACAATTTAATTATTGTTTTCTTCAACCGTATGTACAATATACATAATGACAAAAACTAAACACTTCAAATTTCTCAGTTTCTTTTAATGTTTGAGTTAAATGTTCATGTTAAATCTACTGTATATGATGCAGGTCTGATAACACGGTTTTTAAAGTTTCTATATACTGTAATATACTGTCATTCTGAGCTTTTGATTTTATTTAATATTTCTTTGGTGGCTCAGTGGTTAGCACTGTGGTCTCACAGCAAGCTCCGGTTCCCCCCACAGTCCGAACACATGCGCTATAGAGGAATTGATTAAACTAATTTGGCTGTAGTGTATTATTGTGTGGGTGAATGAGTCTGGGTGTTTCCCAGTACTGGGTTGCAGCTGGAAGGGCATCTGCTGTGCAAACCACATGGATAAGTTGTTGGTTCATTCTGCTGTGGCGACCCCTGATTAATAAAGGGACTGAGCCGAAAAGAAAATGAATGTTATTATTTATTATTATTCCTGTGATTTTTATTGATTCTTTCAAAATATTCCACAAGTGCTATTTAACAGTTATTTTTCAGCACATTTCATTTTTAAAGGTAAGAATCAATAACTAATTTGTAAAACTAATAACTAGTAACTAATAATTTATTTATGTTTCTAGTAATCGGCTTAAAATGCTATTCAAAGGCTTAACTAGGTTATTTAGGTTAATTTGCAAGTAATTTGAAATCAGAAAACAGACAATACTTATTGGGGCTAATATTGTTAATAATATTGACCTTAGCATGTTTTACTGTCTCTCTCTTTTTCTAATTCCAACAAAACTGAAAGTAATAAGACTTTCTTTAGGCACCAGAATATATGGTAGGAAACACTTCTACATTTCTCCATGCTCTATTAAATATCACAACAAGAATAAAAATGCATGACGGCTAACTATTGTTTTCTTCAACCATATGTGCTATATACATAATGACAAAAACTAACCACTGCAAATGTTTCAGTTTCTTTTAATGTTTGAGTTAAATGTTCATTTTTAATCTACTGTATATGATACAGGTCTGACAACACTGTTTTTAAAGTTTCTATATACTGTCATTCTGAGCTTTTTATTTTAATAAAAATTTCATTGGTGCTCAGTGGTTAGCACTTGAGTCTCACAGCAAGAAGGTCACTTGTTTGAGTCCCGGCTGCAGGGGCGGCCCCAAGGTAAACTCTGGCCACCCCTATATGACTTTGCTGTTGATATTATTAATTTGAATGTACTTACGAAAATTCACAATATAAACAATTAATTAAATAAATAAATGAATAGCAGCCACTAAATTATTGTGAATTGATTAGCGCCACTGACAAAGCTGATTTACTGCCCTCCCCGATCATTGTTGACAGCACACACACACCTTCAATAGACAGCAGTGACAATTTAATATTTACCATAAGGTACATCAACAGAAGAAGCTGCATTAATAATATTTGTGGCTCAAAAAAAGAATATGGATAAATTATATTATTAGAGTCTACAGTATATAGTGAGTGTGTGTGTAAATAGTAATGTCTTTTGTTTATTTGTTTGTTTTATTAATTAATTATTGTTCATTCATTTTAGACATGACATATGCTGTACAATAAAAGTATGTAAAAATAACTAATACAAGTTATTTATATATACATGATGTGTTTTTAAAACTAAATAAATGGTTTTTTAGGAAGAAATTGCAATATTTCAAGAGTAATTATTTAAATGAATTAAAACCACATGATTTAATTTACTAGAAACAAAAATATAACATTACACTGAATTCATCATTTTTTTATTTGTGTGCCACCCCAAGATTTAATGAGGCCTCTTCTGGCCACCCCTAAGAAAATTGTCTGGGGGCGCCACAGCCCAGCTGGGTCAGTTGACATTTCTGTGTGGAGTTTGTATGTTCTCCCCGTGTTTGTGTGGGTTTCCTCCGGGTGCTCCGGTTTGCCCTACAGTCCAAACACATGCGCTATAGGGGAATTAAATAAACTAAATTGGCTGTAGTGTTTGAGTGTGTGTGTGTGTGAATGAGTGTATGGGTGTTTCCCAGTACTGGGTTGCGGCTGGAAGGGCATCCGCTGTGTAAAACATATGCTGGAATGGTTGGCGGTTCATTCCGCTGAGGCGACCCCTAATGAATAAAGGGACTAAGCTGAAGGAAAATGAATAATATTTCTTATCCAGAAAATCTTGATCACAATAACAAATGTTTTCATCGGTTAATTCACTGATATTGTGCCATCTAAAATTTAACAAACAAGTCTGAACCTAGCACATTTTCTTGTTATTATGGGAAGATAAAAAATATGTTATTATTAATTAACATTTTATTTTATATTTGCAAGAAATGTCATCAGCAGTTTGCTGTAAAGAACTAAAATACTCCAAAATGTTACTAAAACACATAAACCATAAATCACAAGAAATTTGATTTTTCTGTCTCAATTTGTTCATACTGTAACTTAGATGTAATTTAATAACTTAGATTATTTAATTAGTATTGCTGTTATAAAACTGCAATAGCATAATACTTAGATTCTTGACAGGTGCATTTACATAGGAGACAATATACAACACGTATATAAACAATATATGCTGCTATGACAGCAAGCCTAGATATATTAAACAGAGACAGCAATAGCTTAGACACATAAATATATAATAATTAATACACAAGACCTAAAAGTTTAATCATTTCATCGAGTTATAAGCAGATAAAATAGCGTCCGTTAATATGAATTTCAAACCTGTGGCCGCCTGAGCTGAGGGTCTTTGAAAAGAACTCGCCATATCGCGACCACTGATGAGAAAAAGCGGATTTTGACAGAATTACGACAGAAGCATGATGGATTTGCTTGAGAAAGTAAAACAGTCGCAGGTGGAGAGCATCGCTGCGGTCTGACCGCGAGCAGAAAACAACACAAACACCAGACGCGCTGGACAGAAGCGCGATGTCACAATAAAAGTCATCTGGAGATCGCATACTGCATTAGCTGTATTATGATTTTTCCAATGTATGAAGAGTTATCTAAAATTATGCTTTGGGATTCGGGCTACAAACCGAGCTGTTCATAATTAGTAAGGATTTGATAGTTAAATTGGTGAAAAACGCGTCCATTAGTTGTCTATCATCACAGATTTTTCAATGCCTTTACTCATCAGTGCCCCGTCAAAATAAAAGTCCCACAACAGCCCAAGCACTAACATATTTATGCTGTGTAGTTTTAGTAAAGGAGAAAGGCCATATAAAAAACATATTCAAAAACGTTTGATTGTTGAGCACATAAACAACTCAGAAGAAGCGTGTTTAAAAGAAGATGAATAAAAAAAATGTTTTCCAAATATACAGTATAAATGGTTTAAATATATTACACAATTGTATTATCACAAACCTGTGTAACCACATGCATTAAAAATTACAAGTATATTTAAAAAGCCTAATATTATTCAAAAATAAAAGAATGTATGTTATGCAAACCACTGAATTCATACATCCAAGACAACTAGTGGACATTTACATGACGGTAAAAACGTGTTTTAAGAGTTAATTACAGAATATTGTGCATAAATGAATAGTTATTTGGCAAAAACGTGATTCGTGAAAATGAATAAAAGCGTTTCTTTTTCTGCAAATATGTTTAATCGTTTATTTTACAACTGGTATGTCCCTTTGTCTTTTAAAATATGGTATAAATCGCAAAATTGCGGAATTTTTCTCTGTGCCTGACATGGCTGTGTTGCTAAAAGGGATACACAGCCCGGCCACTACACTAAAGCATCACAGTAATTCTAACCAGAATTATTCATACTATTTACAAAATTACCCAATAAATTGTATTTTATTAACACGTACCCCTTACCCAACCATTAGCAATGTAAAAATAGCAATGTAAAAATATGACTTATTGTTGTAACTTAGTCACAAAAAAATGTGCTGAGCGAGTATCCGCAGCTGTATCCCATCTCGACCAAATACTTTCCCACCAGAATCACGTGATTCCAAACAACCTATACTGCGGAGCGAACGTGACAATGCGTAATTAATATTCATGAGCTAGGTTTTAATACGCATGTTCGTCTTTCTGTTAGCTCCCACTCCAAGGAAAACAGCAGCGGTGAACACTTGCTGCGTTGGAAATTTTCGGGAAAAGTGAGTTGTTTAATATACCGTTTTTAATCCATATATGTTTATTAACTATAAAAATATGCGGCGCAAAGTTAAAACCGCTGAAATTAAACAAGTAGGTTTTGTTTTCTGCGACAACCACAGTTACCACGTGTTTAGCACGAGGCTCGAGCCATTATTGAGGTAAAAGTTGGCTTTATATTTGTGCATTTGTTTCTTTTATGAGCAGTGACAAAATGTCGCACGCAACTGCTGATTTTATATATCATAATTATGCCTTCAATTCAACATTAGCACTGTTTAATTCACTTAAAAGTAAGTATTTTCATAGTCATTGTATGCTAATATAGTTTTCCTATTCAGAATAGGAGAAAATGTGCGACTATATAAAAACAAACTAAGTTACCTCACTGAAGTAAATGGACTATTTATGTTAATTTAAATTATTTGTGTTTAATGCAGGTTAAAAATTGGTCAAAACACTATTCAGACTTAATTTTAAGACTTTTACCCTTGGTTTACTATAATATGGTCTACTGTGTTATGTAAAATTAAATACTTCAATGGTAACAGACTAATTTTCCATACTGAGGTGTGGTTTTGAGGTGAAGTTGGTAATATTAACACATTCGGACTTTCTCCTTGATTATAATATTTAGAAAAATATGATTTGCCAATTCTAAATAGTCATGAGCTGCCACTTATGAGTTCCCTATCAAAGTACAACAGTGTTCACAGTCAATTAAATAGTGCTTATGATGTTTTAAGGTCACACTTACTTGAATGCAGTTTCAGACCTAATATTCGAAGTAGTGTGTTAAATAATAGGGAGCACTAAAAAGAACTAATCTGTGAATCTAAAACCAACTTTTCCTCTGTTGTGATTTTGGTATATTTGCCTCCATTTCAACTCCTAAATTGTAAGTTGCACACAGTTAGAGCCCTGCGCTGCTGGCGGTGCATTGTGGGGTGTAGGATGTGTGCTAAAACACTGCAGGGTCTCTGATCTCTTCTTTCTGTTCTCATGAGAGCTGAGAAAATGAAGACCCTGCCACAGATTTATATTAGAGTTTTTTTTTTTTTTTTTTTTATTATATAATATTATATTAGAGTGTTTTACTGCTCATCAGAGTGTTTCATTCTCTTATTTCTGTTGATTTGCAGGTTAAAGAAGAGCAAGTTTCATCTCCAAACATTGACGACGAAGCAGAGTTTTTCGCAGTGGCTTCAGAAAGTAAAAATCATTTTTGAAGAGAGTTTGTTTGCTAAACTCATGAGCTTTAAACACACTTTAACAAATAAAGTGCTATACTAAAAACTGAATTGAGCGTCTTGTCCATTGTTATTTTTGTCTAATCCATGATGTTTATGCATTTTTAAATCTAGCCAAATTCAAAACCTTTTACAAAATGTGTTTTGCATGATTGCTGCTAGTTTGTCCTCATTCAAGTATTAGAAATTGATAAATCAATGTAGGGAAATTTTAAAGCCCTTAAAGTATTGAAGTCTTAAATGCTATTTTGCAAAGTATTAAAGTTTATATCATATTTTTAATTTTGCAATGTATGGTTGTATGCTAAAGTTTGCCTGAAATAAATCTGAATATCAGTATACTGTGTAGTTTATAAAAATCCTGCTAGATTTGACATCATGCCGTTTTGTTTACTGCAGTAATCAAGGCAGCACCATTATTTCTACAGTTCTATAGGCGTGAACCTGCTGAATTGGCTAATTTATTAATTTAAGTTAATATACTTGTTCATCTCGCCAGTGTTTCTGGTTGAAATCTAAAGTGGTTTTAAGGTCTTAATGTATGGAAAGAGTCTTAAAGGTCTTAAGAGGTATTGAATTTCACTCTCTGATACCTGTATATACTCTTGTCATTGGAACTGACTTGAACTAATTTAGCGCTGCATCTTTTGCTCACCAATTGGTCCTTTTGGTTAACCCAGGGGTCGGCAACCCAAAATGTTGAAAGAGCCATATTGGACCAAAAAAAACCAAAACAAATGTCTGGAGCCGCAAAAAATTAAAAGCCTTATATAAGCCTTATAATTATGGCAACACATGCTGTATGTATTTATATTAGCCTACTATAAAAATGACTTTGCTGGCTACAAATACACACTGAGCCTTCATGATTAAATGTTCATTTCCCTGCAGTGCATCCTGTAGAGAATGACGCGCCACGTGACTACTCTGTTGTACAATGCCGTCTCAAGTTTAACTTCATTACAGTATATTAATGAATTATGTTTAATGATCAAGTTTAACTTCATTACAATATTTTTGCATTATGTTTAATTATCAAGATTAACTTCATTACAATATTAATGCATTGTTTAATGATCAAGATTAACTTCATTACAATATTAATGCATTGTTTAATGATCAAGATTAACTTCATTACAATATTAATGCATCATGTTTAATGATCAAGTTTAACTTCATTACAATATTAATGAATTATGTTTAATTATCAAGTTTAACTTCATTACAATATTAATGCATTATGTTTAATTATCAAGTTTAACTTCATTACAATATTAATGAATTATGTTTAATTATCAAGTTTAACTTCATTACAATATTAATGCATTATGCTTAATTATCAAGTTTAACTTCATTACAATATTAATGCATTGTTTAATGATCAAGTTTAACTTCATTACAATATTAATGCATTATGCTTAATTATCAAGTTTAACTTCATTACAATATTAATGCATTGTTTAATGATCAAGTTTAACTTCATTACAATATTAATGCATTATGCTTAATTATCAAGTTTAACTTCATTACAATATTAATGCATTGTTTAATGATCAAGTTTAACTTCATTACAATATTAATGCATTATGTTTAATTATCAAGTTTAACTTCATTACAATATTAATGCATTATGCTTAATTATCAAGTTTAACTTCATTACAATATTAATGCATTATGTTTAATTATCAAGTTTAACTTCATTACAATATTAATGCATTATGTTTAATGATCAAGTTTAACTTCATTACAATATTAATGCATTATGTTTAATTATCAAGTTTAACTTCATTACAATATTAATGCATTATGTTTAATGATCAAGTTTAACTTCATTACAATATTAATGCATTATGTTTAATTATCAAGTTTAACTTCATTACAATATTAATGCATTATGTTTAATTATCAAGTTTAACTTCATTACAATATTAATGCATTATGCTTAATTATCAAGTTTAACTTCATTACAATATTAATGCATTATGTTTAATGATCAAGTTTAACTTCATTACAATATTAATGCATTATGTTTAATTATCAAGTTTAACTTCATTACAATATTAATGCATTGTTTAATTATCAAGTTTAACTTCATTACAATATTAATGCATTATGTTTAATTATCAAGTTTAACTTCATTACAATATTAATGCATTATGTTTAATTATCAAGTTTAACTTCATTACAATATTAATGCATTATGTTTAATGATCAAGTTTAACTTCATTACAATATTAATGCATTATGCTTAATTATCAAGTTTAACTTCATTACAATATTAATGCATTATGTTTAATTATCAAGTTTAACTTCATTACAATATTAATGCATTATGTTTAATTATCAAGTTTAACTTCATTACAATATTAATGCATTGTTTAATTATCAAGTTTAACTTCATTACAATATTAATGCATTATGTTTAATTATCAAGTTTAACTTCATTGCAATATTAATGCATTATGTTTAATTATCAAGTTTAACTTCATTACAATATTAATGCATTATGTTTAATTATCAAGTTTAACTTCATTACAATATTAATGCATTGTTTAATTATCAAGTTTAACTTCATTACAATATTAATGCATTATGCTTATTATCAAGTTTAACTTCATTACAATATTAATGCATTATGCTTATTATCAAGTTTAACTTCATTACAATATTAATGCATTATGCTTATTATCAAGTTTAACTTCATTACAATATTAATGCATTGTTTAATTATCAAGTTTAACTTCATTACAATATTAATGCATTATGCTTATTATCAAGTTTAACTTCATTACAATATTAATGCATTATGTTTAATGATCAAGTTTAACTTCATTACAATATTAATGCATTATGCTTATTATCAAGTTTAACTTCATTACAATATTAATGCATTATGCTTAATTATCAAGTTTAACTTCATTACAATATTATTGCATTATGTTTTGCTTTGATGAAATTAAAGAAATGCAATAAAGAAATCAGATTTTTTATGTTTTTTTTTATTTTCAGGATTCCAAAAAACAACATCAAAATTAACGTGCAACGTGCCCCTTATCTGGGCAACAAACAGTGCAATAAAACGCAGTCTGCCATTTCCATTTCAAGATCAGCTCGAGTCATTCCTGGGAATGTGCTCAACCAACACAATCTCACGGCAATTCGTAACTTTTTCATTTAGTGGCTAATTCGTATGAATTCGTACGATCTAATTCGTACAATTTAGTACGATTTGCTTTTCCCCCAATGACGGTTGGGGTTAGGGGTTTGCATATCAACGATCGCACCTTGTAAATAATTACCGTTGAGTGAGTGATCGGGATGGGCTTCTTAGAATTCTCTCAGGGAGGGAAAATGAGAAAGCGTGCCCCGCTGTACATCTTTGGCAAAGACAGCTTGCGCTCCATGGCGCACCACACAGCCGCCGGTTTGTTTACAACAGCTACCTGCCAAGTGTGCCGCAAGCCTACGTTTGAGTGAGGGTCTCGGCCGTTAAATCGCCCCCTGGGGGCTGGCTGCAGTACAAGTCATAAAAACCGCCTCCTCCGTGTTAATAAAGGAGACTTGAGCCCAAATAAAAAAAAATTATTACACTTGCAATAAAATGTCCCGAAAGATGGTTCTGGTGGATTAAGGCACTGGTTATTGTGCTGAAATAGGTGCAGATCTTCATTTTTGTAAACAGTTTGTTTTTAGCAGTAATTTAATGCTGGGCGTGTCATCGTGATTGACAGCTGTGATTGACAGTTTCTCAAAGCGCGGCGTCTGAGCTTCGGCAGGAGACTGAAGTAGACTGAAGTGTTATTATTCGATTTCTGTGTTATTTTACCATGACAAAATGAGTTCAGCAGTAAACTATAGTTTCTGACATACATGATCCTGGTGGAACACTGTTTATTCGCTAAGGTCAGGGCTTTTTTCGGGCTTTATTAGTTTGCTGATACACGCCTAACCACCCAGATAGCAAAACACAGTTCCGGCTAGATTCTCGCCTGCCGGAGACTTATCTCTTAGAGCTCAGACTGACTAATGTTACCTCTGCTGGACCTACTCCGGGTGCCTGGACTCACTACCCAATTCCAGCCCGAGTCAATCGAGCCAGATGCGGCGGCCGAGTGAGCCGGCGCTGCCGCATGCGAGCCGGAATCAGCCCGCGACGCCGCGAGTAGGTTATGCGCTGCGGCCTGGAGCTGGCGCGATTGAATATATAAAACCCTCATATTTGTTAACGTTATTACATCCATTTGTGTTGATATGACAGCAAACGCATGCTGAGAAGTTCGGGGGGCGTGGTTGATTTTACTTAAAGCGTTTGGTTGGAAGCTCGACTCCGCTCATTTTCGCGGCTCCTCCTCTGGCTCCATCAGACAGTCCTTCTGTGCATGTCAAGGCTCCAATTTCAGCAGTCTTTTGCGACAGTTTGTGCCCGTCAAGCAGGCGTTTTGCCCTCAAGGCGTTCAATGGGAAAAAGGGCTGTCGCGTCGTCCATTTTTTTACAGTCATTGCTACCTGCCTGGCATCCCGCCCTGCTGATAGAAACGTGTGTTGCAGGCTATGACGCAAATCTTCGTTGACAGAAATGTTGAAATTAAATATTCTACACACTTTTACAGCATTGGAAAACGTTAAGATTGTTTGTCCTCCTATAGAAACCATATTAAAACAAAAAATATATTTTCCTCCCTCATCGTTTTCCATTTTCAAACATTTTTTGAAAAAGTTCCAGGGAGCCACAAGGGCAGCGCTAAAGAGCCGCATGCGGCTCTAGAGCCGCGGGTTGCCGACCCCTGGGTTAACCAAAAGCTAATACAGGGTTTCTGTGGGGTCTTAAATCTCAATATCAAAATATTCTGTCTTTTTTATTTTTATGGCTCTTTTCCTTTTCATGTATCCAGTCTGGCCAACACTCATGCAATCACCATGTCAATAAAACTTTTACATTTTTAACTTTATGATTGTATAAATATTTTTTTTTTTAAAATAACATGTTAAAGTGTCCCATGTATTTACTACTGAGTAGACTAACCTGGACAGACTGTTGTGCATACATTTAGCTTAGTTTTTTTAAAACGTTTGTTTAATTTTATTTTAAATTTGTTAAAACGATTTTATGGATACAAGTAGAGCTTGCTTTTTTTCTTTTCTTTTTTATACACTATATTTAATGTTTTGCTAAGAAATATCTAAAATATTTTAAAAAATGTAATTGGATTAAATGTATATAAAAAATTTATTATAATTTGTGGGTCAAATACAAATCTTTTCCATCTGGGCCATTTGAAAAACTCCTTAGCCTTTTTAGCCCTTTAAGTGTAAAATTTCAAACATAATGGTCTTAAATTGAACTTTATGAAAATTGCAGAAACCCTGTAATAAGCGAAATTCACATTATTTGAGAAATCCAAAGCTGTGTGTTTATGAATCCATCATTTAGTCTAAACTTTAAGTAGTCACTTCTAGATTAAGTTCTTTCTTATACTTCTTAAAAGCAGCCAAAAATAACTTATTTGAGTGAAAAATCTTCATTTAAAGTAAACATTTTTTGCATTCTGAAACTATAAGTTTTGTTTTATGTCTTTAGGGCTGAAGGAGATATTTTGATTAGTGTTGCATCACATAAAAATGTTTTTTTACTAGATTTTTTTATTTGTCTTGTTAGCTTCTAGACAAGCTAAAAAATACTATGGTGGAAGAAATGTCAATTAAAACATCTTTGAAACACCAAAATAATCTGCTAATGGGGTAAAAATCTTGTTTTTGCTTTTAAATAAGTTTATATTGCTTGTTTTAATTTTGACAAAAATAAAACCACTATTTTATTTTGTGTGTGTGTCTATACACTCGCACTTCTGTGTGCAAAATATTGCAGGATTTTTCTTTATTGGAATAGATTTGAACATCTTTAGCTCACCAATGCATCATTTTACAGAGATGAACTGGAGTCCACACAGCTAATAACATGTCAAGTCCACATCACTCGAGAAACCCAAATCTGTGTTTATTAATCCATCGTTTAGTCTGAACTTTTTAAATCGTCTCTTCTGGATTAA
This sequence comes from Danio rerio, assembly GCF_049306965.1. Taxonomy (NCBI): domain Eukaryota; kingdom Metazoa; phylum Chordata; class Actinopteri; order Cypriniformes; family Danionidae; genus Danio; species Danio rerio. Next base: position 4,385,328 of record NC_133178.1, read on the forward strand.
ATTTTAATAATACTTTAAGCGGCAAAAAACAAACACACTTGCTCTCCTTTAAATTGACTACTAAATTTTTTAAATTGTCTTCTAGTCCAAATATCTAAATCATTAAATCAAGAAGCATTTTCTAGACAAACTAAAATACTGTGTTGTAAGAAATGTCCAAATTTAAACATATTTGAAACAAGCAAAAATAATCTGCCAGTGGGGTAAAAATAATCTTGATTTTGCTTTAAAATACGTGTATTTTGCTTGTTTAAATGTTGTTTTAATTAGATTTTTGTTTGCTTGTCAAGAAAATGCTTCTTGATTTAAGATTAATTAGATATTTGGACTAGAAACAAAACTTTTCTTGCCTTTTTGCAGTGTGGAAACCTGTAACTTGAACACCAACATAGGAATGCAGGGAATCCCAGCTCTTCTTTTGAAGTAGATCACAAGACAAACCTTTACTGCACGGATCCTGTGTTTCAAAACAGCAAATGGCACATCAAATGCATGGCATTTGTCATTGGTCAGAGGATTGATGTGGTCAGTTAGAGTTTTTTCAAAACTACTCCACAGCAATTCCTAACCTGATTAGGTGGCTTACTCATATATAAATTCGTACAGTTTAGTAGAATTTGCTTATCCCCAATGAGTGTTGGGTTTAGGGGTGGGGTTTTATGCCACACCACCTTTTTAAAATTGTACATTTCTGTACGACTGAACTCATATGAATTAGCCACTAAACAAAATATAAAATTACATTTCCTCTTGAGATCAGCCTTGTTTTTCTCAAGCAAAATGCCCTTAAATGATAGTAATTACAAGGTGGTCAAGATGAAGACAAAATAAGATCAAACAAGCTCTTAAACAATATCTGGAAACATCAAAATAAGTTGCTTTACAACAACATCAACAATAGCTGGTTGAGAGTATAGACTAAATATTCAGTGTAACCAAATACAGTGAGTTAAACAAATCAATGTTCAAAGACAATCACAACTGTATACAAATGGATTAAATACAAAATGAGCAACAATCCACTTTGCTGTTGAGCAGTGGTCCCCAAACTTGTTCCTGCAGGGCCAGTGCCCTACAGATTTTAACTCCAACTCTAATCAAACACACCTGAACAAGCTAATCAAGGTCTAGGTATACTTGAAACATTCAGGCAGGTGTGTTGAGGCAAGTTGGAGCTAAACCCTGCAGAGACACCGGCCCTCCAGGATTGAGATTGGTGACCCCTGCTGTTGAGAAATCAATAACGTTACAAAAGCAACAATAGTTCAGCATTTTGGGTTTAGAATCCCACTTTAAATTTTGATATAACAAATAATAAGTGGTGAAGTAATCAAACGAAAACAACCAAAACAAGATGTCAAATTATGATACCGTCTGAGTGAAAAGATTCAGATAACACATACATTTTTTTATGAAGCAGACAAATTGTGAATTTGGCTGTGTGTGTGAAGATTTGAAATGTTGTTCTCTGTGTGGCAGTGCTTCAGCTGTATCAATGTGTTTGTGTATGCTCCAAACAAAGGTGTAAGATTTAAGGCAAGGCAAGTTTATTTCTATAGCACATTTCATACACAGTGGAATTTCAAAGTGCTTTTCATAAACATAAGAATAAAAGAGACAAGTGTGAGAAAATAAAAACAAATAATAAGAATTATAAAAAAATACATAAAACAGATAAAAATGTGTTAAAATATAAAAGAATGAAAAAGAAAAGAAAGACATAATAGTGTGATCTGTCGGACGCAGCACAGTGCTCATTCAGTAAAGGCACAGCTGAACAGATGTGTTTTCAGTCTTGATTTGAATGTGCCTAATGTTGGAGCACATCTGATCATTTCTGGAAGCTGATTCCAGCAGTAGAGGGCGCTGTTAGTAGCTGAAAGCTGATTCACCCTACTTTGACTGAACTCTTGGAACTTCTAGTTTATATGATCCTAAAGATCTGAGTGATCTGTTAGGTTTGTATTCAGTGAGCATATCTGTAATGTATTTAGGTCCTAGGCCATTTAGTGATTTATAGACCAGTAATAATACTTTGAACTCTATTCTGAATGTAACGGAGCCAGTGTAAAGACCTGAGGACAGGTGTGATGTGCTCTGATATTCTGGTTCTGGTCAGAATTCTGGCTGCAGCGTTCTGGATAAGCTGCAACTGTCTGACTGTCTTTTTGGGAAGGCCAGTGAGGAGGCCGTTACAGTAATCCACCCTGCTGCTGATAAAAGCATGAACAAGTTTCTCTAAATCTACTCTGGAAACAAAGCATCTGATTCTTGCAATGTTTTTGAGATGATAGTATGCTGATTTACTGACTGCTTTGACATGACTATTGAAACTCAGATCTGACTCCAGAGTCACACCATGATTTTTGACCTTATTTTTTGTCATTTGCCCCTAAAAGCCAAGGTATGCATTCACCTTAAGAACCTTATCTCTGTTCCCACTTGCAATCACTTCAGTTATCTCTTTGTTTAACTGCAGAAAGTTTTGGCACATCCAACTGTTGTGGACATTTAGTCCTGTTGTGTCAGGGAGCCAGCATGGAAATTGAGTATGAGATGTGAATATGATCTGGCTCAAAATACTTCCATACAAATGTTTTGGTCAGGAGCATGATAAAGTTTAAGGCTGAATCCTGTAAGAAAGCATTTTCATATAGTTATATAGAGGATAGCCGAGTTTTCTACCTTTCAAAGATCATCTGACCCCAGAAACACGAGTAGAAATTAATTTATATATTTACACGTAACATGCGGTGTGGAATGCATATGTGGCATCTACACTGTAAGAAAAATCCGCAAATTGACAGTTTTCCATATTTTGTGATTCGTGTTTTTTATTTTTCCGTTTATTTCTGCTTTTGATCTGCAATATGGGAGCTTGATCTTTCTTCTGACAACTTTTAACCTTGAAAAGTTGTAAAAAGTGACTTTTATGAACCTGTTTGATAGTTTGCAGTGCTATATTGTCTGGGTTGGTGTTGTAAATGACGCTACAAAATTCTCATAACAAACTGCAGCACATTTTCTGTTATTTTACAGACTTCTCTAGATATAATTTCTTATACATTATTATTTCAAACTCCTAAAATGTCACTAAAAGTCACTTTGTTAAACTGTAGAGTTGAACTTTGTAACAACATTGTGTTTGACTCATCGTTGCACCTCCACAACAAATACATCAAATAATCATTGGGAAAGCTCTTACTGTAGTATTTCTCACGTTACATGAGATCTGCTTACTTCATGTCTGTCACTGTGCTGTTTATCTGATGCAGCCGAGATGGAGATTCAGGCACACTCTGACAGGCACATGGGAACGGTGGGCGGGGAGAACTACCATTAAAGGCACAGGCCGCAAAAACAGCTACAGTGTTCTCAGAGCAGAAAATCCAATATTTTGAAAGCTATATTAAATAATCTGATGTTTTGAGCTGAAACTTTACCGACACATTCTGGAGACAAAAAAACTTATATTAAATTTTGAAGTGAAAGAAGTGAAATATGTGCCCTTTAAAACTTTGTATAGTCAAAAATATATAAAAGCAGTACACATTTTTTATATTTTTAATTTAGTAGAATTTTTGCAACTTGCATACTTGCAATGCACAATTGAAAATAAAATAAATTTGCTATACAACAACGTATATTTTTCACAAGGGCACTTAGTGTGGAAGGAGTCAGCTTTATGGTCCAAAGGTTGCAGGTTTGAATCCCTGCAATGCCAGAAATTGTTGAGGGTGTGTGTGTGTGTCCTTTAAGGCTGATTTATACTTCTACGTCATGCGCATGCTGACGCCTCAAAAATTGAGGCAACCTCTCAAAAAAATGTAACCACATGTCTCAATGACGCATAGCCCAAGCTCTGTGATTGGTCGGCTTTATAGCACTGATGAGTGTTGGCGTGGGTAAGAGCCACACGAACCCATTGGAGTGACTTTTTACAAGTGTCATGTCCCATGAAGGAGCTCCAGATAGAAAAAGTTTTATGTTTACCTTATAATTAAAGTTATTGCATATCCGTCGGCTCCCACCTCAGGTGTGCGTCGGTGGTGGCCACGACGAGGGGTATGCGACCGCGTGAAGGCTGCGCAGGAGCATATGCATGGGCTTGAAGCAGAAGTATAAATCAGCCTTTACTGTGTGTACAGTTGTATAGGTTAAATGCAATGGCCAAATTCTCAGCATAGGACAAACTAGTTATTTGCTCAAATACTTTATTCACAGTTATTACAGAAGTATACCACTAGTATGCTCATGAGTTCACTGGAAGTACAAATGAAAAATGTCATTGTAGACTAGTTACTACTACTACTACTACTGTTACACTTATAGTACACTGAAAACATTCTTTTATATACTAAAAATGAGCCAATTTAGTCTCAACACTTTCAAGTATACTATTAGTACATAGCTGTTAACACATCAAGTACGCCTAAAACATACTTTTACATTACTTAAGAACAGTTAGGCTAAGTCATTCCATCAGCAGAGAACATTAAAGCTGAAGGTCAAACTCATGGATCTAAACCTGATTTTTGTAAACATCAATATGAACCCGAGCTCGCAACTTGAGGCTCTCCAGAAAGGCTTTGCGAATGTAACGGGCTGGGACTCCCCGAGGCACAAGGACCTGGGAAATGATGGTGCCTGCGTAAGCCTTCCGTGACGTATTCAGCAGGACCTGTAGGTTGTAGTATCGTCGATTGTTGAGGTTTACGGGACTCTTTAAATCAATACGAACAATGGGAGAGTGTATCAGATTAGACCGGGCCTCATCCACCAGATACCCATTGTGCCATTGATTGATTAAGGATTCCACCTCTTGTCTAAACCGACGTCCATCAGCAATGTCCCTAGAAGCTGGCTCAGCAGAAATAGTGGTCGTCACCCTCTTTGACGTTTTGCATGTCACAATGTCCTTGAGGTTGTTTTCAGGGGTTCTGCTGCTGAGATGTGTATCAGTGACGTAGGAGCACTCTGCAGGTTCAATGAACCCACAGTAATCACGTTTGTTCTCTGAGTTCCAGCACCAGTGGTAACTTTTGCCATGTAAGCCACAGGGGTGATCTGCGTGACAGGGTATGCCTCTAACAGTTACACCCACCTCTGGAGAGCAGAATTCCCAGCTATTGACAGTGTCGCACCAGTAATAATTGTTCTTCTTAGAATACCGACATTCGTTAATGCAAACATCATTTTTATGAGTCCGGTGGTGGAACATCTTTGGCTCCGTGAGCCCACAGTAACCCCAGCCACCCTCCACTGCACACCACTTGTAGTCATTATTGTGCTTTCCACATGGGCTGTCTTCTTTACACTGTCTGTTCTTGTAATCTGTGTTTTCATTAGGTGAACAGAATTCCAACTCATCTTCGACCACACAATAATAGTAGCCTTTACTACTTTGTCTACACTCACTGGAACAGAGGGCGCCTGTTTGAGACCCCTGATGTTTGTTGTCAATACTTACCAATCCACAATATCCCCACTGAAATAAACCAACATTGCACCAATAGTAGTCATATCCATGCTTCTCGCACCCTTCGCACTGCCTGCCCCAATAGTCCGTGTTTTCTTTAGGTGAACAGTACATTAGCTGGGACTGTCCATCTTTATCAATAGTCTTGCACTTGTACTCGCCCCAGTAGACCTTGCAGTCTTCAACACAGCGCGTTCCTAGATAAGTCCAGAAGGTTTTCCCAGCACTCAATGAGCAGAAGATGAGGAGCAAAACGAGAGAGATGTTCATACGCTCCATTCTTTCTGTCAAAAGGAGAATGAAGTGAATAAGACAACATGCTGTAATAACTTTCATTCAGCCTCATTTAACCCTGAGGTGAAAAGCACATACATACATAACCAGATCATATCCCTTTTAAGTAAATGTGTTCAAATTAAATTAAATCAACTTTATGGGTGAGGCAACCACATAATTGCTGATGTGATGCTGGTGTGTGTAGTTTAGTATTCACTACAGATATGACTAAATTAAGAGGTGAGTTGCGCGCGACGTACCTGAAGAGCGATGGGGGTGAGTTGTGCATAACGTACCTAAAGAACGATGGGGGTGAGTTGCGCACGACGTACCTGAAGAGCGATGGGGGTGAGTTGTGCACAACGTACCTAAAGAACGATGGGGGTGAGTTGCGCATGATGTACCTAAAGAGTGATGGGGGTGAGTTGCGCACGACGTACCTGAAGAGCGATGGGGGTAAGTTGTGCGCGACGTACTTGAAGAGCGATGGGGGTGAGTTGTGCATGATGTACCTAAAGAGCGATGGGGTTGAGTTGCGCACGACGTACCTGAAGAGCGATGGGGGTAAGTTGTGCGCGACATACCTGAAGAGCGATGGGGGTGAGTTGTGCACAACGTACCTAAAGAACGATGGGGGTGAGTTGCGCACGATATACCTAAAGAGTGATGGGGGTAAGTTGTGCGCGACGTACTTGAAGAGCGATGGGGGTGAGTTGCGCGCGACATACCTAAAGAGCGATGGGAGTGAGTTGCGCGCGACATACCTAAAGAGCGATGGGGGTGAGTTGTGCACGATGTAACTAAAGAGCGATGGGGGTGAGTTGCGCGCGACATACCTAAAGAGCGATGGGGGTGAGTTGTGCGCGACGTACCTGAAGAGTGATGGGGGTGAGTTGTGCACGATGTACCTCAAGAGCGATGGGGGTAAGTTGTGTACGATGTACCTCAAGAGCGATGGGGGTGAGTTGCGCGCGACGTACTTGAAGAGTGATGGGGGTAAGTTGTATGCGATGTACCTGAAGAGCTGGGAGGAATGCGGTGGAGAGGGGTGTGCGTTGTATCAAAGGACTGGGCGGAAGACGCGTGATTTCTGAGAGGTTATCATTCGTTTGCGGGCATCCGGGAGTCTCTATGCATTTGCGGGAGACTCCCGGAACCTCCGGGACACTTGGGACGTCCGGGTTGTGTCAACAGACGATGCCATCGTACATTGCCGATAGACATCACGATGCTGAGCAGGCTTCGCTATTCTCCACTCCGCCCCTGTCACGTGACCACACACATAAGGATGTACCGCTGGATCGTGTCTCACTATAGTTGTATATGTGATATTCAATTAATCTTGTCTCAATCTACCGACTCTTCAGTCTTTTGAATCTATAAGGTAACGTGTCACAGCGTCCATACACTGCTTCAATCTTTTACTTTCATGCTTATACTTAGTACTTAGTATACTTAGTAGCCACTGACACAGGACATTGCACTGTTCTTTTGCTCTTAGATCTTACAGCTGCTTTTGATACAGTAGACCATACGCTATAAGTTTCTTGTTTAGAGCACTGTGTTGGTATGTAGGTTCTTGCCTTGGAATGGTTTCGGTCATATTTATCTGACAGAAGCTTCTCTGTTCGCCTAGGCGAGTTTATGTCCTCGTCAGCACCTCTTTCATGTGGAGTAACCCAAGGTTCCATTCTTGAACCCATTCAGTTTTCCTTATTTCTGCTTCCGTAAGGGTCCATTTGTTGAAAGCATGGGCTTTCATTTCATCTTTATGCAGATGACCCACAGCTTTATTTGCCCTTTAATAGGAAAGATGCTGGGTCCATAACACCATTGTTGAACTGTCTTAAAGACATTAAATCTTGGTTGGCACTAATTTTTTAATGTGCAATGAAGAAAAGACAAAAGTGGTGGTATTTGGGTCCGGGGGAACTCAGGATTGTCTGGATCTTGGTGTGTTAAATCCTTTCGTGAAATTTAATGTAAAACACCTGGGTGTTCTTATCGATAGTGACTTCAAACTGGATAAACAGATTAATTCGGTAATTAAAGCTAGTTTTTTCCAATTGAGGCAATTATCCAAATTAAAGTCTTTTTTGTCTTTTTATGACTTTGAACGGGTTATACATATTTTTATGGCTAGGTTATTGTAATGCCCTCTGTGTGGGTATTAGTCATAGCTCCATTACTCATCTGCAAAGGGTGCAGAATGCTGCTGCTCATTTGCTGACAGGGACACGCAAGCGAGACACATTACACCCATACTGGCTTCTCTTCATTGGCTTCCTGTACAGTTAAGGATACATTTTAAGGTTTTGGTTTGGGTGTTTAAAGGCCTAAATGGACTAGCACCAAGATACTTGTCATCATTATTCCAACTGTACTCTCCATCAAGGGCACTTTGATGTGCTAATCATCTACTTTTGGCTGTTCCACGCGCAAGGTTAAAAACCAGGTGGGACCTTGCCTTTGCAGTGGCGGCCCCCAAACTTTGGAATAATTTTCCAAAAGTTTTTCAAGTAATTTTCAAGTTCGGCCCCCCTTTCTGTTTTTAAGTCTAGTCTTTAAACCCATTTTTACTCTTTGGCTTTTAATACCATATGAGAGTCACGTGTCTGTTGTATTTGTCCTTTGTTTTAAATGGTGTATGTGTGTACAGCACTTTGGTAAGCACTTGTTGTTTTTAAAAAGCGCTTCATAAATAAACTTTGACCTGACTTGACTTGTAATTTTAGCCAAAACCTCAGATACTGTTGATTGGTTCCTGTTGGTTGTGAACCTTTTTTACCAACCAAGTTTGTTGACGCCATTATAACGACACAAATCACTTTGCTTATTCATGCGGAAAAAATGATTGACAGGTGGTAATTTGTGTGTACCTTACCTTTATTTATTTATAATTTGGTAAAACAAAGAGCATGCGAGTCAGGTACTTGAAATGGTAGGCTAATTAATATTAATAATGGCTAATGGTAATTAATTCCTTATGAATTAAATAATTATTTATAAATAAGTTATTCACCGCCACCTACAACGACAATGCCATTGTCCATCGTGATGTTTATGTTAGACATTGTACGATGCCAAATTGGTTGACATCACCCAACCCTAATCCCAATGTCAAGTTATAGCCTAAAATATTCTCACAAATTACTTGTTAAATGTTTGTCGAATCTAAACTCCTTGGAATTCACTATTCAATACAAATTATTTAGAAAATACTATATATACAGGGAAAAAAACTCACATCTTCTTAAGTAAGGACTTAAACAGAAACAAATATATATACTCACATCAACAATTTTGTTAAGGCCTTTCAGATAAAGATGAATCTGCTGCTCAGATTTTCGATCTTCTGTTTAAAAACAAACACACAAACAACAGATTTCAGAATATACTTTTCAAACAGAACAGCACTGAGACATTTTATTGACACCAAAGACATTCATTCATTTTCTTGTCGGCTTAGTCTCTTTATTAATCTGGGGTCGCCACAGCTGAATAAACCGCCAACTTATCCAGCACGCTTTTAAGCAGCAGATGCCCTTCTAGTCGCAACCCATCTCTGGGAAACATCCACAAACACACACACTCATACACTACAGACAATTTAGCCTACCCAGTTCACCTGTACCGCATGTCTTTTGACAGTGGGGGAAACCGGAGCACCCGGAGGAAACCCAGGCAAACGCAGAGATGACTAAGTCTCTCCATAATATAAAACCCTGAGAACTGTTGTGGAAATCCTTGAGGCGAGACCACAAGAATGACCAGGCACTAAAACAATAAACATTCTGATCTGAGAAAAGATCAGCTATGAAAACCAGATGTTAAACTGTCTTAGTCGCCCACCTTGAGCCCCCCTTTACTTTCTCCACCAGTGTAGAGGTTTTTAATATGGTGCATCTTGTAGCTCTATACTCATGTTTGGTATCATCTTAAATGTCTCTGTGTGAGTGGTAAAGTGGTCGCAATTTCCCTGTAATATTTCACTTGCACTGATGTGGGTTTCGGCTTTGATAAGATCTTTGGCAGATGCCCCACCCCAGAGGAAATGATTCACACATCAACTTATTACCAGGCAAGGGTCTTTGTGAAGCTTTTATTGTCTTGAATTTATGGCTGTTTGAGTATTCAAGTCATTCATATTGTAGCCAGGATACCCCGTTGTGTGAGTCTCTGAGCTCTGCATCAGAGATTAAGGGCCTACTCACACTATGCTATCCGAACAGTGTCCAGGCCCGTTTCCCAGATTGTTTGAGAAGTGTGAGTGTGCTGGATCGGGTTCAGGCACAGTTCACTTACAGGGAAATATATACAGGGAAAAAAACTGTCAAATCTTCTTAAGTTAGGCCTAAAACGTAACAAATATATACTCACATCAACAGGTTTGTTAACGCCTTTCAGATAAAGATGAATCTGCTGCTCAGATTTTCGATCTTCTGTTTAATAACAAACACACAAACAACAGATTTCAGAATATACTTTTCAAACAGAACAGCACTGAGACATTTTATTGACACCAAAGACATTCATTCATTCATTTTCTTGTTGGCTTAGTCGCTTTATTAATCTGGGGTCGCCACAGCGGATTAAACCGCCAACTTATCCAGCACGCTTTTAAGCAGCAGATGCCCTTCTAGCCGCAACCCATCTCTGGGAAACATCCACAAACACTCATTCACACACACACTCATACACTACAGACAATTTAGCCTACCCAGTTCACCTGTACCGCATGTCTTTTGACTGTGGGGGAAACCCAGGCAAACGCAGAGATGACTAAGTCTCTCCATAATATAAAACCCTGAGAACTGTTGTGGAAATCCTTGAGGCGAGACCACAAGAATGACCAGTCACTAAAACAATAAACTTTCTACTCACACTATGCTATCCGAACTGTGTCCAGGCCCGTTTCCCGGGTCGTTTCAGAGTGCACTGAAACGGGTTCACTTGGGCTTTGGCATGGTATGCTTGTGTGTGAGTGCAAAACTCAGACCCTAAAAGTAAGTGACTTTAAGGGACTGTTTCATATGGATTTATGAATCATTCCTAATGTTCAATGAACGCAAACTGTCGTAGTTTATTAAATACGCAAACTCCTCACTGCACCACAGCTGCGGCTTCAGCAAACCTCCTCATTCCTGCAGCACGAAGACTTAAAGACTTTTTGATTGTTCAGGCGCATTTGACTGTACTGAACAGCGTGGCACGGCAGCATGAAGACCTTTTTAACATTAAATCACTGATAGTTGTATGGAGATGACTAAATTAACTACTCTTTTAGTATGAATGAGCAGGAGGCAACCAGACTATTTAACTATTATGCTGCGTTCACACCAGACGTGGAACGTGCGTCAAGCGCGAGTGATTTACATGTTAAGTCAATGCAAACGCGCGAATAGACATCCTGCGGCGCGATACGCGCGAATGACGCAAATTGCGCGAATGACACGGGGCGAATTGAGCGTTTGGCGCACTTAACGATCGTTTCGCGCGAATCTCTCGAGTTCGAAAATCTGAACTTCATCGTACATTCGTGCCACGTTAACCAATGATAAGCTTGCTCTTGTGGGGGCGTGATTGTGACGTAGAACCTGTTGTCGGTGTTCCGAGGGAAATCCTCCAGCCCTCACTGACAACAGTTCATCAAACTCGGCTTGGCTCAGTCAGAAGCACCGCTGAAAGCCTCCGTCATCCAGGTTAAGTTTCTGGAGGAGTTTATGAGCTCACAGAGCTGGATGCACCTTTGAAAGTGTGTAGTGGACTCAGACACGACCCTAAACGTATCGACGCTGTTTTTCAGTCTTCATAAAGCACATAAACACTGTTATTTTCTTCATAAAATCCATGTTAGCCTTTTAGCTATGAAGCTAGAGTCTTCGGGCAGACAGAAGCCCTGCTCATCATGCGAATCCGCATCTGTTCTGAAGTGAATTTGACACGCGAATGAAGCGGGGTTTGACGTGTGATTGATGCGGGTAAACTCAAATGTTCACGCGGCTATTTACGCACGAATAGCGCGATTTATCCGCGCGTTCCCCGTCTGGTGTGAACACAGCATTAGTTAACCCTACATCCTCTGACTAAGTGAAGTTTATTTATAAACTAATGTCGAGAGGATCACGTGCTTATGATTGCTTGCGGCTGGTCCTGCATTATCCAATTTATGATTCCTAAGCCACTATAAATACCCCAAGTTCCATATGACAGCCATCTTCATTTTGAAGAATCCCCCCTGAACAGCAAGAACATCACTGCTTCTAGTCCTTACCAAGCCAGCCAATGTTTCTGTGCGGAGTTTACAAAGTCTTTCCGTGCTCACGTGTTTCCACCGGGGTCCTCCCACCGTCCAAAAACATGCAGCTTAAGTTAATTGGCTAATCCAAATCAGCACCATAGACATGCTCCTAGTAACTAGTTATCTCTTAAGAGCAATCACTATCTGTTCATTAGCTACTACCCCTGCTGAAAAATCCAGCTTAAACCAGCCTAGGCTGGTTGGCTGGTTTTAGCTGGTCGACCAGGCTGGTTTTAGAGGGGTTTTGGCCACTTCCAGACTGGTTTCCAGCCATTTCCAGCCTGGTCTTAGCTGGTCTGGCTGGAAAATGACCAGCTAAATCCAGCTAAAACCAGCTTGACCAGCCTGGTTTAAGCTGGACATAACTGGCTTTGGCTGGGCTCCCAGCCTGCTAGGCTGATCAAGCTGGTTTTAGCTTGACCAGCCTAGCCAAGCTGGGAGTCCAGCCAAAACCAGCTATATCCAGCTTAAACCAGGCTGGTCAAGCTGGTTTTAGCTGGATTTGGCTGGTAATTTTCCAGCCTGACCAGCTAAGACCAGGCTGGAAATGGCTGGAAACCAGCCTGGAAGTGGCCAAAACCCCTTTAAAACCAGCCTGGTCGACCAGCTAAAACCAGCCAACCAGCCTAGGCTGGTTTAAGCTGGATTTTTCAGAAGGGTTATTTATTCTGTACAATATTTATTAAACATACATATCAAAATATATCGATGACGATGTCCAAAAAGACGTTAATAACATTAACATCCGTCGTAACCATTTATGGTTTGCCTAGATTGTGTGTGCCTAAAACATGTGTGGTTCTGCGGGCTTGCAGCTGGATATTATTATTGGATGCGGCGGCAGGCGAAAGTGTAATTCCAGCTTGAGGGGAAAGAAGTCAGCAGTCTACACGCTTACAGTGGGCGATTCATTCGTTTGTTAAAGGAAGGATCAGAAAAGACTGATGTATGAGACTTGTGAGACTAACTTTAATGGACGGACAATACACCAGGGGTGCGTGCAAAATAAGGCCAGTTTATTAGGTACAAAAGGCAGCCTGCTGCACGCCGAGGAGGAACACTTGTGAGCGCTATAACCCCCTGGCTGGAGATGTGATCTTTGGGCAAAGCAGAGTACAGGTAAGCCCTGAGAACAAATAACGTTAACACTTCAGGCAAGAGGTGCCACAGCAATGATTGCAAATAGAAATGATCTAAGTTACAGCTGAGAAGGGAGAAAAGCTCCAAAATGAAAGATAATTACTGAAATCAGACCTGGCCCGTGACACATTTCAGAAGTGTAAGTCTCATTGTTTTCTCTAGCATGCGAATGATGTATTTAATTGTGTTTTGTTACTTGTAACCGCTTGTACTGTATCAGGTTAACTCTTTATATTCTCATATCGCGTCTAATGTCACGGTTGAAAATGCGACGCTTGCTGCTTTGTTTATGGATTTTAACGCGTTTGTGAGCACAAGTTCCACTGCCGTTTGTCGTTGCTATGGCCGCCGTCAGCTGTTCTTACACGCGTGCAGTGGTCAAGGTTCAGAATAGTTCAGCTTTTGCTGCTGTGTGGATTAATACTGAATGTGTTAATGGAGCAATATGCTGGTGTTTGACTACACTGCTTTTGGTGGTAAGGTGTCTGAATAACACTGTTGAGTAAGTTTTACTATGAAGTGTGTTTCGGGCGTCTGCTGCGATCGGATCCAATGCTGGGGACCCAGGGGCTTGACAAACCACTCTGGGCATCTGTCTTGCTGAACGCTGTCGACCAATCACAACAGGCTGTCATCGGTCCAATCAGCGCAGATTAGCTTCGCGCTAAGGAGGAGTTTGGGAACAAATGAATCATTGAACGGTTCATATGGGAGTCACTGGGATAATTCGGTAAAAAATAAATGCAGATTATAAGACCATGAAAGTGTTTTTTGACCTTGCATGCAGATCAGCCTGTTGTTGGAGATCCAAATAACCGAAATATGACCATATTTCATGTATAATATGGGCTCTTTAATGTATTGGGATTTACAGTACTCTGTTGGTTTGAGTTCTCCATTTATTGGGTTTCACTGTGTTCAAATTGCTTAGTTTCCTCAAATGGAGTAAGTTCACAGCACTCACTAGCATTAGTTTTTGAATTTAAATGGTTTGTTGCAATCGGTTTCCTGTAGCTGTCAACGTAAAGGGTTTTATTTTCCTTAAAATGTTTTGTTGTTTTTGTAAAAAACATATTTTGGTCATGAATCATTTCATATGTTATTAATGCTATTGGAAATCTATTGCATTCGAAATTGGATAAAAGTGCCCTGCTGAAAAATCCAGCTTAAACCAGCCTAGGGTGGATGGCTGGTTTTAGCTGGTAGACCAGGCTGGTTTTAGAGGGGTTTGGCCACTTCCAGGCTGGTTTCCAGCCATTTCCAGCCTGGTCTTAGCTGGTCAGGCTGGAAAATGACCAGCCAAATCCAGCTAAAACCAGCTTGACCAGCCTGGTTTTGGCTGGACTCCCAGCTTGGCTAGGCCAATGGGTGTCACGCTGTTTCCGCATTGTCAAAATAATATGAAGATGTCATGATGATGACGATGCATAACCATGAAGACATTAAACTTTGAGACATCAGTTGAAGCGTGATTCTTTTGATCGGAGGAAAACATTCAGGAGCCGTTACAGTTAGCTTCACTTGTGTTTTACAGTGTAGAAGTGATTCTGTTCATAGTTTTTTAACAATAGTGTGTGGATTCATACCCTGTCTGCTGTTTTTGCTGCTAAAATAAGTGGAAATGATTAAAGTATTGATCCGAGTCATCCTCACAAATTGGAAATATGGAAACAGATTGAAGTTATTTTTGTTTCCTCAAGATTCTGAGATGTGGTAATAAGATTTATTATAGCAAACTTGCTAATGAGAACAATATTGCTTGCATCCAACAGATTTTTGCTCTGAAAGATCACATTCCTGAATACATCGATGAAGCAAGCCACATGAAGCATTTTAGGGAAAGTTTTTAAAGCCAAATCAGGTAATGTAGTCATTTAGCATGCCCAGATTGCCTGTATATTCTGCAAATAAACATTCTCTCATCAACATTTCCCTTCATAAAACATGTGTTCTGTCTAATCAAAACCTCTATAAGCTGTGCTTCTGATAAAACCAATATTCCCAGGCTGTCCATAAAACTGTTGGTTAGGTTCAATAAAACAGATTTAACAACATAAAAAGTCAAACCTGAGGAAATCTTGAATCCAGACGGCAAATGGAGTTTCCTGGTGGGTGTTGAAGATGTCGCGGGGGTCTTGGAAATGTTTCCTACTGCCTATTCCTCAACTGTACTTATGCTGCACAAGGTGTGCGTTAACCAATCAGAAAAGACCACACGTCAGCTCAGTATTTCCAGCGAATCACACGATTAAAAAAACAAAAAGAGCTTGAGGGGGAGGGGGATGTTACGGGCTGGACAAATGAGAGACAGACTGGAAAATTTGAAACACTGAAGAGGTTCGTAATTCAAAGCGTTATGAATCTTTTCTTCTGTTGAACGCCAAAGATATTACGAAGAATGTTAGTGGCAGCTACTGATTTCCATAGTATTAGTCCTAATTTTAGGAAGTGGTTATACCAAAATTCTTTAAAATGTATTGTGTGTGTGCGTGTGTTTAGTAAGTTCTTTGTCGAAAATTTGTCGTGATCTTTAAGTGTGACCAGTTGATTGACACCCTTTATTAACCACAGAGCCCCAGTCTGAAGGTACACACCACACATGCACTAACGTACAGAAAGTAACACTTCCTTCTTATTCACTCTTCAAAGTCACAACTTCACATTTTATGCTGCACACATGTTGAACTGGATAGCAAAAACTCTCTGCGGCATTATGAACGCTCAAGCAAAGGAGCCAAACATTCCAGCTGATTACAAACAGTTGTGACTGCATAACACTCACTCACACACACACACACACACACACACACACACACACAGAAATAACTTTTCACCTGTAGACTAAACATCTTAGGATGAATTTTTCCCGTAAATCCCTCCCTGCATTTGAGTCCGGCTCGACTTTTTTATGCCCCTGGGGCCGGGCTTCAGGCCAATTTTCACATCACAGCGAGCACGATTTTCACAGTCACCCAAAATGGGGTTCGGCTCCTTTAAGAGACATCCAAAAATGGTCATTTTTTTTTGTCAGCTCTGGAAGTCAGGCAGGTTGAGTGGTTCTGAAAGATTAGTTGGCTTTGGCAGAGATTCTTGGAGCTCAGATGGTGCCATACGTGGCTCTGGAAGGTTTGGCTATGGCGGCAGCAGATCTGCCAGCTCTAGCACCACAGACTCTGATGGTTTTGCTGGAGTGGCTCTGGCAGTGGTTGAGGCTTTGTGAGCGGTTCTGTTGACAGTAACTCTGGAGCAGGTGGCACCGATAGCTCTGATTGTGGCAACTGGCAGTTCAGGCGCTCACATGGTGGCATCTCTACAGCGTTAGCTCTTGCGGTGGTGGCGGTTCTGGTAGCCATGGAGCTCAGGTGATGATGATTCCTGACAGTTTGGATCAGAAACCATGAGAGGGAGTGACTCAGGACAGGCAGCCATATTGTGAGCTGACTGTAGATTGTCGGCGGCAATCTTGAGAACTGGCATACAGACGATGATCACCATTTGTTAGTGTTGACAGACTGGCAGCGGCCATCTTGGAGACTGGTGAACTGGCGGCAGATAGCTTAGGAGCTGGTGGATGACTGCTGGTCACTAGGACTGTGGAAATCATGAGCGTTGTGGTGGCATTGCCTGTACTCGCCGGAGCTATGGAGCAGCACGAGAATCTGTGGGTGGAAGTATCGCTGCAGTTGGAGGATCTGAACATGCTGGAGCAGGGTGGGAATGAGGAGCCAAAGGCCGAATGAGCACCGAGGTCTGTGAATTGCCACAGCGGGCGGGTTGACCTGCACACAACAGTGAAAGACATGGAATTTCACCTTCATTGTCACGACAGAATACTAAGCCATCAATATTCCAGCTGCTATGGACCCAGCACGACCATAAGTTTGCCTGCATCAACGTAAATTTTCCTTCAAAGACCACAATAGCCGCATTTCCACTATCGGGCCAGTGCGAGCCAGGGCTTTAATCGGGCCGGGGCGGGCCAATAGCCCGGGAGGTTGAGAAATGAGGCTGAAATCATGTCGCGTTTCCACTGTCGGGCTAGTAGCTCACAGCGCGTCACGCAAACACCGCCCACAGAACGTCCCCGAATCAAACGTCACACAACCCGCCCACTTCAGCGGGAATGAGGCAGATAAAGCACACCATAGAATCATCACGAAACGAAACCATTAAAATGAAGACAACCGAAACAAACAAACGACACGTTACTGTACAGCAGTACATTATATGTCTATACGCACAGACCTGTGTATTTCCATTCATTACATTTGTTTACTCGCCGACCGACTGCATTATGCATGGAGTGCTCTCGCCACTAACGCAGGGACCCATCACAGAGAGCGCACACATCCATAATATAAAGCCACAGAAATTCTCCGTTATAACTCTATATGGCATGTATTTTTTAACATCCTTGTGTTGATAGAAGTCGTGTTAAGTTTTCAGCACAAGAGCGAGTAGCCTAATAAAATATAGCCATATTTGTTGGGCTCGGCAGCTGTTCACTAAATCTCCTCATTTAACGTTTCATTTATAAATTTAACCACGTCATATAAAAACATAAAACTTGTTTGAGGATTTAGAACACATTTTGTGTTTGGACTTTCCCCCATATGCGTTTAAAGCAGCGAGTGCTGCGCAGGACTGGGTGACAGAAAAAAAGGTATAAGAGATTCTGCTTTCACTCACCCAAATAATGCTCTGTTTGCGCGATTTGATTAATATCATCGTATCCAAAAACTTTATAAATATTTACTTATATAAATATTTACTTTATATAAATATTTTAAACCTTCTCCGGTGTTTATTGTTTTTAAAAAATATCGAAAATCTTTTTTTTTTCAGACAGGTCTTTGCAAAATGAAAGTTAGGCTATATGTGGCTTTAAAACGGTTTGATTTATGTATTGTATATAGGCTACCTACATTGTTATAGTTAGCTTTTGTTTATTTTATATTGGTTAATTTATTTAATGTGATTTTATATATATCCGATATTTGTAATTCTTTAAATTATATTTCAATATACCTTAGGCTATTTTATCAAGATATGACAATATATTGTTTAAAGTCTACGAAAGTGGGCACGTATTTTGTTAAGTTTATGTCTTTCTGTTGTATTTATATTGTGTATTATCTCCAAAATAAATAAAGAAAAAAGCCGCTCGCGGCATAACAGAGCTGTGAAGGAGCGCTCTTGCCCGGTCTCACACACACATACATGCATCTAAACGCGCACAAACAAACAAACATTTTAAACTTGACAAAAACTCTCGAAAACCTTTACTGTCTGCTGTGTCTTTAATATGGTCTAAAGACTATTATGCGTTATTGAAACATAAAGGAGGACGCAGCAAAGAATGTCACTATAAATTAAAACTACTTTATTATTTTATGCAGCAGCCTTACATTTAAAAGCGAAACATAAGGGTGATCATACGCAAAAAGACCCCAGACTATAAGGCTAGATGTTTTCTTTCCCTTATTTCTTTATTTGTTTGGCGCATGTACTCATGTGCGATCAGAAAACTGCCCGCCTCTCCTTTCACTCTGCCCCGAAGCCCCAGCTGGCCCTCCT
Source organism: Danio rerio (assembly GCF_049306965.1). Classification (NCBI taxonomy): domain Eukaryota; kingdom Metazoa; phylum Chordata; class Actinopteri; order Cypriniformes; family Danionidae; genus Danio; species Danio rerio. Next base: position 4,404,101 of record NC_133178.1, read on the forward strand.
TGGCCCAAGGTATTCGGCGGGCCGAAAAAGGCCGGCCGCTGGCCCCAAGAAAGCCCCGCTTTGGCCCGATTAGGCCCCGGAAGTGACAGTGGAAACCCCACTGGCCTTGGCTCGCCCTGGCTCGCTCGCTTTAGGCGCGATAGTGGAAACGCGGCTAATGAGGTCGGGCCTGGCAGCAAACTTTAGCTGATAGTCATGACATCATCAACTCATCTACTACAGATTCTACAAATAAAGCATAAACAAATGAACTCTAACTCCCAAATGTAGTTTCCTGGTGGATGTTAAGTCAAGAGCTAAATTCTATATATATTAAGAGGACATATGGATGAACTTTGGGGGACTGTAGTCTCGTACCTACCAGACATCTCTGAGTGCACTGGCAAAGGTGTTTGAAAAACACAAAGAGCAAAATGGCTGTTGACACTTGTAACATCCCTGCTAAAAAATCCAGCTTAAACCAGCCTAGGCTGGTTGGGTGGTTTTAGCTGGTCGACCAGGCTGTTTTTAGAGGGGTTTTGGCCATTTCCAGCCTGGTCTTAGCTGGTCAGGCTGGAAAATGACCAGCTAAATCCAGCAAAAACCAGCTTGACCAGCCTGGTTTAAGTTGGACATAGCTGGTTTTGGCTGGGCTCCCAGCCTGCTAGGCTGGTCAAGCTGGTTTTAGCTGGTCATCTCCCAGCCTGACCAGCTAAAACCAGGCTGGAAATGGCTGGAAACCCCTCTAAAACCAGCCTGGTTGACCAGCTAAAACCAGCCAACCAGCCTAGGCTGGTTTAAGCTGGATTTTTCAGCAGGGATGCTACAACAGTGATGCAGGCACTGCATACTCAGGATTTACTGAGGACTGAAAAAGCTACATTTGTTCAGAGACATTCAAAAGAGACACTACCAAGAGACTGATGAACTGATCAAAGAGAAAATACTCCACCAGACCTTTACATCAGCTGAGTCAAAGAAAGCAGCCAGCCCAAGGAGAGAGGGGGGAACACTGTGCCCTTATATGAAGGAATGTCAGGACACCACAGAAAAGACTGCAGCACCAGTTTATGAGTTGGTTGTCTCAGGTTGCGAGGGGGGATAGTCTGACAGTACAAAGCAGCTCCTATAGTCCAAATGAAGTTCAACCATTACAGTAGGAAAATTAAGAACAAGCTACCCATTCTTGTATCAAATCAGACTCCTGTCAATTTGAGAAAAAATATTAACATGCTAATTTTTAAGTAAGAAAAAGTGTTACAAGGAAATTCTTAGGTGAAACTTTAAATTTGTAATGTTGAAATGATAAATTATGATGAATGTTAAAACATTTGGGTTTAAGTTTTAATAGGTTTAATCATAAAAGTCCTTAAACATAGAAGGATAAATTACAATGCAGGGTGGTGACTAAAGAAAAAGAGAAAAAGCTTTTGATAAGACAAGAAATAATTGGAGAATAAATAAGAATGGAATTAAGTATTTAGGTTTAAATTAAGCAAAGGAAATATCTTAACATAATCTTATTGTGAATGGCCTAAATCAAGATTGGATGTTGAAAACTGGAAAGAGATTCAAATCTAGAAAAATGAGTTATAGTTAAAGGGAAGATTGAAATAACCATTTTAATGAATTCATAGGACATGATAAGGTCAGAAAGTAACAGTTCTAAATTACTATAAGAAAACTCGAAAGAGAAAAGTATTTAAGAAAACGATACTGTTTCACATGAAAACATATGTGAAAAATAATTAGAAGAAAATATGAAGGAATAATAGTTCAAACAGAGCAAAAAGAAATCTACAAAACATACAGTAAGTTTTAGTCAGCTGATAAAAATATGCATTAAAATTGTATGAACAACTGGTTTGAGGGGAATGCCTAAGGAAATAATTATGAGCCAAAAGAAAATAACTCAAAGACAAAAAAGGAATTAATATATAGATCAGAAAATTAATAAGTAAAAGAAAGAAGTGTCAAATTCCAACTAAATGATTGTCATTACAGGACTGAGATGCAGATGAAATCAGCCAGCACAGTGAGGGTTAAGATTAAATCAGATGAAGATCTGCCCAGAAAGAAAAACACTAGGGGCTCTATTTTGACGGTCCATGCGCAGAGCGCAAAACGCAGGGCGCAAACGCTTTCAGGGCGTGTCAGAACGCATTTTTGCTAATTTAAGGACGGGAAAATCCGCTTTGCGCCGTGGCGCATGGTCTAAAAGAGTTGAGTTTATTTTCTTAATGAGTTATAGGTGTGTTTTAAGAATAAACCAATTAGAGTCTCATCTCCCATTCCCTTTAAGAGCCAGCTGCGTTGTGCCAAGAGCGCATTCGCTATTTACAGGACGCAAAGTAAGTCTAAGTGGAAAAAATGAGCATTTCACAAGCAAACAGGTAACAGTTTTTTAACAGAAAACTGTTAAACAGAGCATCTACTGCGTGAGAATGAGAGATAATGGATCTACTTTCACTTTCGCTCTTGGATGGGGAAACCTTTACGCACAGACATCAATTAGTCTATAAATAAATAATTTTGTTTGTTAGGCGCAAATATTCGTTTCAAAACTATTTCTAAATTCAGTTCTAATTTCCAGCAAACGAATAAATGAACAATAATGACTGAGTACTGAGTTATTTCCAAATACACCTGCCATGCCCCATATGGTCTAAAACCTGACAGGTGGACAAATCTAAGCTTGTTTTTAATAAAACAAATATAAATATGGATATAATAAATAATACTGCTAATAATAATAACATTATACAAAAGCAAATTGTTATGAATGAACTGAAAAAGCCTCCAGAGATGAAGAAGACATAAAAGCAGTGATTTTTCATATTTATGTAGGCTAGAAAATAATATGTTTTGTTATATTTTAATCCTTTACATTTATATCCTATATCTATTCTTATTATATCCTATATATATCCTTAATATTTAAATGTTTTCATATGTAAAGATATTTGCCTATTGCTCTCTTGTGTGTATTAAGCAGTGCGTAAGCGAGGCGCAACTCTGCGTCGGAGTTTAGACCGGGTTTGCTTTGGTCTAATGAAAAATCTATTATAGTTTGTCAAAATAGCAATGCACTAGCGGTTCGCCTCAGAACGCCTTCCTTTTTAGAGCAGAACGCCTATGGGCGCACATATGAGCGCTAATGCATTTGCTATTTAAACAGCGTAGCGCAACGCCTCAAAACGACTCTTGCGCCAAGCTGAAACTACCAAAAGACTATTGCGCCGCGCCTTGTGCCACACTGCGCCGGGTGTATGATAGGGCCCTAGATGCTGAAATAGGTATAAAACTCTATTGAAAATTGTAAAAATAGGAGCATTAATAGAAACATTTAGATATGCAATCTGTCCTAGACATTTCTATTTAAATTGAACTTTAAAGTAGTAATAAATGACTAATAATATTTAAATGGAATTTAAAGGCAATAATTACATAAGAAGACAAGACAAAAATTGTGTTTAGGTTATGATTTAAGAGTAATCAATAAGAAGAGATTTTCCAGCTGAAGTTCATACTGTATGTGAAGATATGTTCTTTTGGATGGTAAATATTTCAAGTGGTTTGGTTTCTATTAAGCTTATTTAGGTAACTACCAGAGGAGGGGAGACACTTGTTTGTACTTGTGTAGCTTAATGACTAGCATATACTGTATACACCAGAATGCATACGGGTTAAAATTAGGGAGAAGATCATAATATGGACACAGTCACAATATGTGGATGATTGAATTATCTGCAGCTTCACAAAGATCAAGTTTAATTAAAAGACTTGAGTGGAGACCATTGCTCCAAACAGTGAGATATGATGACTGTTTTTAGTGCTGAATGGATAGAGAATTATTCAGTGAAGAAGTACTGTTGAGAAACTATGATGAGTAGATGATTGGAGATGGTACCAGAAGCAGATTATGAAGCAGAGACAGTTATTACATTTGTGACAAAGAAGTACTTCCTAGGATTTGAAATATCAGCAGAAATAAGTTCATAATGGGTTTGGATTCATAAAGTAATTAAAATTAAAGCTAATAAGCGATCAATAAATAAAAACATCTAAAGGAGTATGAAAAATTGTGAATAAAGAAAAAAAGAGAGCAATTGTATAATGCTCAATTACAAGAAATGGCTGAAAGAGACGAAGATGATCCATCAAGGCCAACGCTCAATAAAAGATGTGAAAATAATAAACTTAATGGGATTAATGTGTTAACAAGTGCATTGGTGAGTGATGGCATGGAAACTGACAGAAACAAGCATCTAACACCGCATCGCATGAACTGCTATTGCAAGAAACCACATGAAACTTTGCATAAAACCTTGCATATAATCTCACCTATAACCTTGCACATAACTTCTTGGAATGGTTTGCAAAGATGTCGAATGCAGTAGGAACTTTTATGAAGAAACAATTAATTGCCATGTGCAAAGCGGTATCTGTGCAGGAAACCAGAAAGGAGCCATGTGAGAGAGCAGTGATACAAGGTCCAATTGGCCTAGGTGGAGAGCTCATGAGGAAGGGACCATATCTGGATGAGGGCTAATCCAACAGCTGCCAAAGCGGATGCCATTAATGGGGTGGAAATGCCTCAAAGGAGCCAAAGAAAACAACTCCAGCTAGGGGGAAGCCGGCTGGAAACAAGGTCGGGCCTGGCAGCAAACTTTAGCTGATAGTCATGACATCATCAACTCATCTACTAAAGATTCTACAAATAAAGCATAAACAAATGAACCCTAACTCCCAAATGTAGTTTCCTGGTGGATGTTAAGTCAAGAGCTAAATTCTATATATATTAAGAGGACGTATGGATGAACTTTGGGGGACTGTAGTCTCGTACCTACCAGACATCTCTGAGTGCACTGGCAAAGGTGTTTGAAAAACACAAAGAGCAAAATGGCTGTTGACACTTGTGACATCCCTGCTAAAAAATCCAGCTTAAACCAGCCTAGGCTGGTTGGGTGATTTTAGCTGGTCGACCAGGCTGGTTTTAGAGGGGTTTTGGCCACTTCCAGGCTGGTTTCCAGCCATTTCCAGCCTGGTCTTAGCTGGTCAGGCTGGAAAATGACCAGCTAAATCCAGCAAAAACCAGCTTGACCAGCCTGGTTTAAGTTGGACATAGCTGGTTTTGGCTGGGCTCCCAGCCTGCTAGGCTGGTCAAGCTGGTTTTAGCTGGTCATCTCCCAGCCTGACCAGCTAAAACCAGGCTGGAAATGGCTGGAAACCCCTCTAAAACCAGCCTGGTTGACCAGCTAAAACCAGCCAACCAGCCTAGGCTGGTTTAAGCTGGATTTTTCAGCAGGGATGCTACAACAGTGATGCAGGCACTGCATACTCAGGATTTACTGAGGACTGAAAAAGCTACATTTGTTCAGAGACATTCAAAAGAGACACTTACAAGAGACTGATGAACTGATCAAAGAGAAAATACGCTCCACCAGACCTTCACATCAGCTGAGTCAAAGAAAGCAGCCAGCCCAAAGAGAGAGGGGGGAACACTGTGCCCTGATATGAAGGAATGTCAGGACACCACAGAAAAGACTGCAGCACCAGTTTATGAGTTGGTTGTCTCAGGTTGCGAGGGGGGATAGTCTGACAGTACAAAGCAGCTCCTATAGTCCAAATGAAGTTCAACCATTACAGTAGGAAAATTAAGAACAAGCTACCCATTCTTTTATTAAATCAGACTCCTGTCAATTTGAGAAAAAATATTAACATGCTAATTTTTAAGTAAGAAAAAGTGTTACAAGGAAATTCTTTACAAGGTCCAATTGGCCTAGGTGGAGAGCTCAGGAGGAAGGGACCATATCTGGATGAGGGCTAATCCAACAGCTGCCAAAGCGGATGCCATTAATGGGGTGGAAATGCCTCAAAGGAGCCAAAGAAAACAACTTCAGCAAGGGGGAAGCCGGCTGGAAACAGAGGAGTCCGAAAATTCCAAAGCTCTAAACAATGAAGTGCAACATGTGGAAAGAGAAGTCAGAACAAAGTAAAGAGTGATTCTGATTATATGCCTGAATACCACATACAGAAGTGCCACAAGTCAAGGGATGTTGAATGCACAACTGCAGATTTCAGAACTCAGACTCTAAACCACACATCTCCATCAACATCTTTTCAAAACCTAATGAAGATGCTGATAGCTTGGAAGAAGAGAAACAAGGATGAGCAAAGATCAAGATCAACATGTCATGCTTTTTACGCTTGCATATTGATTTTGTTTGCATATTGCTTTCATGGTACCTATATATAACCAGAGATGTATAAAGTACTAGAGACCCATACTTAAGTAAAAGTACAAGTGCTCTATCAAAAACTGACTTGAGTAGAAGTAGAAGTGCTCTTTAAGCACCATACTTAAGTGGAAGTAAAAAAGTATTCAACATTTTTTGTACTTAAGTATTGCAAGTAGTTTATTTCAACATTTACTACTCAAGTACTGAAAGTAAAAGTACAAGCATTGTGTAATGTAGTTATTAAAGAAAGCAGTCAAAATACACTAATTGTTTTGTCTATTTTAAATATCTTTTTTGGGGTACTTAAGCAGAACGAAAAGAAACATGGCTTATGATACTGTTTTTCTCAGTAAATAGTTTCTATGGTACAAGAGCTCACATCGTCAGGCCCTTTTACCAGAAAATGCCTTCACTGATGAGATAATTCAGCATGTTCACTCACATACATACTCTCTCTCTCTCTCTCTCTCTCTCACACACACACACACACTGCCCTGCACACACCTACTGTAAATGTACACTCTCTCCCATTCATACACTCTCACACACAAAGTTCTCTCTCTATCTCTCTCACACACACATTTTTGTGAATTGTGGGGACATTACGGTTGCAATTGTTTTTACTCTCTCTCTCTTACACACACACAGACGCACACACAGGTACAATCACACTGTTGTTCTCTCTTACGCACACATTATTCACTTTCACTCACAAACACACAAAGACACACTCACACTTAGGGAGTTTTGAAGTTTGATTGGTTAATACCACAATAAACAGGAGTTCTGTCTTCTGGAAGCACTCGTGAAACTAAACTAAACAAGCAAACTAAATCCTGCTTCACACATTCACTTGTTGTTGTGTTGAAAACGTGTATATTACTGTGTTAAATGAAAATATGAAATATTTTATGGCTTATGGCTATGATTTAGTATTAATTTTTATTTATTTTTATTATGTTTTTAATTAAATTGGTCTTACAGTTCATATTTTCTGTAGTATATTTATTAATTCTGGTACTTTTACCATAAACCAACATCTCAACCATTTGGTAGAGGCTGATTAAGAAATTAATCAGTTAAGAAATTAAGAGTTAAAGGGTTTTTTGTAATACAATTTTGTCCTTTAATGCAGCAGTCAGATATACGAACTGTGTCCTTAATTTGACCTGCTCAAAGGAAACACTCTTTCTGGATGTATCAAACAAAACTCATGCACAGAAGACTGCATGAGCATTTACAGCTAATAAACTCATGTCAATATTATCCCGCCTGCTTTTTGAGCGCTGACAGGCGGGTCTTACACGGCTATGATTGGTTATTGTCCTCAACAGAAAGGGCTTTAGAAATATAAGCGCTGTTCACCCATGGCGGGAAAAATACGCGATTATCACAGGTAATAGACACAGTGGAGAAAGCTTCGCTTATGTCTGGATCCACAGCTTTAACAGCTAAGAAGAGAGGAAAAGTTACCTTACAAACTGGCCAGCGAATCAAATGTCCAAAGTGAGAGAGCGAGAGATAGGCAGAGGTGAAGTTTTACAACATTTCACCCAAATAGTAAACTAGCGGCTGGTATGCTGTGCCGCTTCGCCCTCGCGCCTCCGTCCTTCGCCATAGTATTGCGACATCGCGCATAGGAGATAAATGAAGTCATCACGTAATAACCGGTTATGACCTATTATTACTGAACTGATATCAATCATTTTGACACCCCTAGTAACGAGTAAAAGTATTAAAGTTTTTCTCGATTGCTTGGATGCAGTTGTCAACTGAAACTCCACATTTTCAAAACAGTTAACACACAGGCCTAAACTGCGGCACTCATGGTCAAAATGACACATTTTGCTTGCAAAAGGCACATATCGTGTCAAAACATTTAACATATGCAACAAAAGCTAGTTTTACCTTCAAACTACACAACTTGCAAACAAGTATATGAGCTCTTTCAATTAATCATTACACAATGGACAACAAAATACAAAATACAGAACTCAAAATGCACCACCATTGCTTGCCATTGTAGCTTATAGCCAATGGCATTTGTTGTCTCTATTTGGGCTGTCAAATTCGCCTTTTTGCAAAGAATTGGATCAAGAATAAGATGTTTTTTGATTGAATATATATATTGAATTCATGACATCAAACTGTGGCTGAAAACTGAAATACTGTATATAAAAAAAACAGACAAAAGTAATAAAATACTGTAAATATTAGAGAAAACACATGTAAACTAATATACAGTCAAAACTATTGGGAGTATAGGACATAGCCATATTGACCTCCTCCATCAATGCTGGCACAGAACAACACAGATCTTCCATCGTTTTTATAAGGTTTGCAGAATGATGGCTAATTGAAGATTTGTGTGAAGGAGTGTCAAACCAGTGCTTCAGTGATTTTATACTGATGTTAGAAGTTTTTAATAGTTAGGAATAGATGGATTCTGTTTGGTTACCAAAACTAAAACAACGGAGTTTGGACTGCTTGAATGACATGTGTGTTAACTGTTTTGAAAAATGATGGGGAAAATGTGTCAACCCAATGAGAAAGGGTTTACACATTTGCAAGACCTGTCCTCTGCTCTGCTGGGATAGTGATAATGAAAATGAAGAGGAACCTAGTTTCTTTAACCAGGTCAAAGCAAACTAGAAAAACTGTAAACTCATGGAAAATATGTACTTCAGTAAAAGTGGAAGTAGGAGAAAAAAATAATACTCCAGTAAAGTACAGATACTGCCTTTTAGTACTTAAGTACAGCAGTGAAGTAGTTCTACTTCGTTACTATACATCTCTGTATATAACTTATATCACTATATATCACTTAAGTATAAGTATATTACATATTACTACATGAGTGTGAAAACAAGCAGCTAGCAGCACTGAACCAACTGAATACTTATGCTTAAAACATTGTCGTCTTTAATGTGTAAAGAGAAAAACAGAGGACAGTCTTTTACTTCCTTCAAATCAAAAGAGAGGGGAGATGTTTGGCTGGACTTCTGTCAAAGTACGGTGGCATAATCTAGTCAATTGATAACTGCTATGTGGCTTATATCAGTCACTAGATAGAGGTAATTTAGAGAACTGGATTATTAAATTGCACTTTGGGTTAAAAGACAATAATATTGAAAGAAAATATTATTAAGACTAATATTAAGACTAAAGTCTTAAGAGGAGGGATTGAAGAAGATTTCTATTCTCTCAGTGTGAAGTATTTTCTAAGTGTAAAGCAGTACATTTTCTCTTTTCAAAGAGTATGGTAAACATGCCAGCGTGTGTTAAAAATACAGTGATGTGTCTGTGTAAGATGAGTATGTCTGCACAGGAGCAACACTAGGAGAAGGCTATGCTGAAGAATGATTGTGCAACTGAATATGTAAAGCACTGATTATACTTGTTAAATACTTGTATGAAGCTATATGTGTCAGAAGCTAGAGTGAGTAACATATTATCAAGTTATTATCCTATCATCATAATGTATGTAAACTAGGGATGTAACGGTATCAGAATGTCACGGTACGGTAATACCTCAGTATGAATGTCACGGTACGGTATTTATTGAATCATTTACAGGAAAAAACAAAACTTATGAAAATACTCCAAAAAAGTGCCAAAAGTGTCAATGACATACAAATTAGCCATCTATCTGTAAGCTTTGAAACAGGAACTTCAATTTTAATAACAAAAAAATATTAAACCATGTAAAAAAATTAAGTTTCAATTTAGTATTGTTGAAAACTCGTCACATTCAACATTTAATCACTCACTCACTTAGATAGAGATGGGTTTAAAGGAAAATTATCATATAAATATAATCTGGTAAAAGCTGGTATCTCTGGGCATTTACAATGTCCCCTGCAACAGATAAAAAACCCCTCTCATTTGGGACTGAGGTTTCTGGGACAAGAGATATATGACTTGGCCCAGGTTGACAGCAGTGGGTAACGTTGTGCATTGTCTTTCCCCCACTTGAGAGGACAAACCATGAGTGAGATAGAGGTCTCATGTCTGCATCAATCTGAACAGTGTGCTGACAACACCGCTATTCAGTACGCGCGCGACAACACAGCTGATAAGAACTCGCGCGACAACACCGCTATTCAGTACGCGCGCGACAACACCGCTATTCAGTACGCGCGCGACAACACAGCTGATAAGAACTCACGCGACAACACCGCTATTCAGTACGCGCGCGACAACACAGCTGATAAGAACTCGCGCGACAACACCGCTATTCAGTACGCGCGCGACAACACAGCTGATAAGAACTCGCACGACAACACCGCTATTCAGTACGAGCGCGACAACACAGCTGATAAGAACTCGCGCGACAACACCGCTATTCAGTACGCGCGCGACAACACAGCTGATAAGAACTCGCGCAACAACACCGCTATTCAGTACGCACGCGACAACACAGCTGATAAGAACTCGCGCGACAACACCGCTATTCAGTACGCGCGCGACAACACAGCTGATAAGAACTCGCACGACAACACCGTTATTCAGTACGCGCGCGACAACACAGCTGATAAGAACTCGCACGACAACACCGTTATTCAGAACGCGCGCGGCGACAACACCCGCTTTAGAGTTTTCCAGCTCTTTTTCATCCCGGCTTCTAGCAGCACACTCCATTTCCGCATTACTGGATCTGTAGCGACAACAGACCGCAAGGGATGATGGTCAAGCATGGGCTGATGGGAATTGTAGTTTTTGCTACCTCCCGTTCGCTTCATTCGCCTGAGCAAATTTTCTCAGAAGACCTATAGTTTTACAGAGTCATGCGACTACGGTAATATCGAAAAAAATTAATATTGCGGTAAATACCGTTACATCCCTAATGTAAACACTTAGTTCCTTTGCATAAGTTGCATCTATGCTTTGCTGACATAGACCTGTAACATCTCTGTTGACATGAGCTAGTGGGCTGAGAGCCAAGAATAGCAGGACCACATAGAGTAAAAACGTATCATAAAAAGGTCGAGAGTTAAAACAAGACACCTAGGGGTGTGGAAAATAACCTGTATAAAGATTGTGGAAAACATAGAGACTTTAGAAGGAGCTGGAGAGACTTTGGAAAGAGACAACCAGAGATAGGAATTGTCCAGGAGAGACTTGAGAATGCTCTGGGGTCTGCTCTGCTCTTTCTCTGCTTTATTATGGAGAATAAAGTCTATTTTCTGATATTCAAAACCTCCGATCTGATCATTTCTAATTGATAAGAAGTCAAATTACGACAAAGTAGTAGCTAATGAACAGATAGTGATCGCTCTTAGGAGACAACTACTTATTTGGACCGTGTCTATGATGCGATTCGGTTTAGTCAATTAACTTAGGTTGCATGTTTTTTGACGGTTGGAGGAAACTGGAGAACACAGGGGAAACCCATGATGTCACATCCGTCAGTGACCACCTGAGGGCGCTGTAGTGCACTAGGACTTTGTAGGCACTACAGCGTCCCAGGAAATGAACTACATTCATACATGCCCCGCGCACACACCGGAACACCTACACTGACCTGTCATCACATCTGTTTTGTGTTGCCGTTGATTATCTGGACTATTTATACAACCATTTCACCACAGTTTGTCATCGCGTCGTTTGTCTACATTGTCTTCCTTGTCCGAGTATCCAGTAAGTTTTGTATTCATAGTTCTTTGTTCCTGATCGTGTTTTTGTAATTTTGCCTAGGTCTAGTGTTATTGTTTCTGAGCCTTGTCTCTGTTTTAGTTTCTGGTTTTGTCATTTGTTTGTTACTTTGTATTTTGATCACCTCGTTGTTTCACTGTAAATAAATATCTGCACTTGGATCCGCACCTTTTTGTTTTTGTTCCTGTTTTGATCACGCTAACGTGACACATGAGCATTAGGAGAACGTGTAAACTCCGCACAGAATTGTCAACTGGCTTGGTAAGGACTATAACCAGTGACGTTCTTGCTGTGAGGCAACAGTGCTAACCACTGGGCCACCGTGCCACCCATCATGGAAAGGAGGAAAAGTAAGGGTGGAAGGGGGGATTCTTCAAAACGAAGATGGCTGTCATATGGAACTTGGGATACTTATAGTGGCTTCGGAATCGTCTGGTGAATCATAAATTGAATAATGCGGGGCCGGCTGCAAGCAATCATAAGCACGTGATCCTCTCGAAATTAGTTTATAAACACGCTTCACTTGACACACAATCTTGATATTCAGACCATATATTCATGCCAGCGCTGCATATTCAGCTCCTCTTAGGGTGCTTTCACACCTGCCTCATTTAGTTTGGTAGAATCGCTCTAGAGTTCGTTTTCCCTCTTGATGCGGTTCGTTTGGGCAGGTGTGAATGTAGCAATCTCATTTGAGTGCGGACAAAAAAAGCGTACCACGACCACTTCTTCACCTAGGTCTCGAAACCCCTTTTTTTTGGTGTGCACCCAAGTGCGATAGCTACATTCACACCTGTCAGGTGATCAAAATTTTATGTCTAGCCAGTGTCTAAAGTATTTAGGTTGTGTTAGAAAGTGACCAAAATTTAACAGCAAGCCAACATCTTAAACCAATGTCCTATTGAAATCAAATACTGATATTTATTTGTCAGATATGGTGACCAAAATCCAATGTCTTATAGACGTTATAGTGGTGACGTCCACACAACGTTAAGTTGTAACATCATTAGACTTTGATACTTGGTTGATTTTAGGTTGGACGTTGGACATTGACCTGACGTTGGGTTCTGATGTTAACCCGATTTTCATTTTCAAACAAAATGCAACGTTTCCACAACATTTACGTTTACATTTCGTGACTGCTACATGTTTAAGGCCATTTTGGTCATTGTACAGTAAACATTCGTCATCTTCTCATCACTGACATGCATCTAAACGGTCTCTGGGATTTTGGACATCCTCTTGGACACTTTTAATGCTTCCAAACAGTTTGCTGCAATTATAAATCGCCCATGTCTTGAGGTAGTTGACTTGCTTGGGCAGGAATCACAAGACTACTCAGCCAATCCCCATAGACAGGAAAAAATAATGACTGCACTTTGAAGGAAAGTAATGAAGTGAAAGTTCCGATACTGCATTAAAAATGTCCTCAAGGGAAAGTAAAACTACACATTTTAAAAACTACTTAACTAAATTATAATTCCTAAGAAAAACTACTCAATTACAGTAGTGTGAGTATTTGTAATTTGTTACTTTACACCACTGATAGACTTTAAGTTAAAATTGAAGAGAGTTATCAGCTGCTTTTAATATTTTAAATGGATGGTTCACCACAAGGTAGTGCAATCAGTCCCATTTTGCCTAATATAATGATTAATGATGTTTTTGACAATATTAAAAAGGTAGGAATGGGACTTTCACTTCATGCAGATGATGGAGCATTAATGGAAAAGAGGACGCAATATTCATCCACCAGACAGAAAACATCTCCATACACACCACCCCAACTCACACATTTCAGATTTAACAAAGCCTTTTGCAGGTACACATCTCTTTTTTACGCTTATGTGCCAATCCTTCAGCCTGATCTCACAAGGAAACATACCTATTTTATATTCAATCGTACAAAAATGTACGGTTTTTAAAAGGAGGCATGGCACCAACCCCACCCCTAAACCCAACCGTCATTGAGGATAAGCAAAGCGTACTAAATTGTACGAAGGAGATCGTAAAAATCTATGCGGATTAGCCACAAAATCAATAAGCTATGAGTTGGATCCTCCAACGTGAATCAACTTCCTGATAAAACAATGTATCATATTTTATGATGCAGACTAAACAGGTATCTGTTATGTGAACCCATCTGTGTGTTATTTATTTTTTTCTTCCAATCTTCATTCAGCCTATCTCTGGGTCTAGCAGGAGCACTTTTAGCTCAGCATCAATTATTTTACTGGATTAGACCATTATCATCTCGCTCAAAAATGATCAAAGTATAACTAGTGCTAGTTCTTTTGTAGCGATCTGACTGGGTAGGGGTGCCAACTTATATATTTAAAAGTAAAAAATAAAAAAATAATATTTATAAAGTCAGTGCTACCTGGGATACACTAGCAGTGTAATAACCCTAGTAACCCCTTATAGAGCTAAAGACAAAATAAATCAGACTAAATCAGTTTAAATTGCATTCTACTATTATTCGATTAGTTCTCCTTACAACCTCAAAATAACACTCTATACATGTTTTACAACAGAAAAATTTTCAAACCCATTCCAACAAGCATTTGAATAATTCAACCAATCAAATGATAATAATAATAAACCAAATAAAGAGGCACCTCTGTCGACTTGGAATTAACTTGATCCATGCACAAGATTAAACCACTGATTCACATCAGTTTGTTAGAACCTTACATTCATTACTGTTATACAGAAATTCAATATAAACAATTCAAGCAGTTCAATGATTCAGTCGATTCAACATTTCAATGATTCACTCAGGTCAAACAATTCAATAATTCACTTGGTTTAAACAATTCAATGATTCATTCAGTTATCGTAATCAAGATGCTCAGTTGTTTAAACAGTTCAATGATTCATTCAGTATTAACTGAGATGCTCACAGTTCGTCAAACAATTCAATGATTCCCTCGGTTTCAATAACTCAGATGCTCACAGTTCGTTCAAACCGCTCAATGATTCATTCAGTTCTAACCGAGAAGCTCACAGTTCATCAAACAGTTCAAAATTCAGTCGGTTTCAGTAACTCAGATGCTCACAGTTCGTCAAACGGTTCAATGATTCACTCGGTTTCTTTAACTCAGATGCTCACAGTTCGTTCAAACAAATCAATGATTCATTTGGTTCTCATAACTCGGATGCTCACAGTTCATTCAAACAGTTCGATGTTTCACTCGAGAGCAGGCTTTTACTCATTCCCTCATAAACCATACATTGAGAGAAATAGTTGAGTTGCCGTAGTGCCGTAGACGTACTGCTTCGCCGTCTGTTTTAGTCACAAATTAAAGTTAGATCAGCTCACCAGTCCGAAGATTACAGGAGTTAACCAAACAAACACATTGTCTCTCAGCCAGACGATTCATTTCAGCCCGAGCCATCATTGCCTGAGCTCCTAGCCGAAGCTCCGCATGTTCACTTCCTGGCGAACAAACACTTCCTTCTTTTATCCATCTCCCACGATAGAGAGGCATTTTTTAAAATACATCGCCCCCATGTGGACATTAAGTGACCGCTTTCAGCTCATCACACTTTGTCTATGCAAACCTGCAGTTTCAGTGACTAAATTAATATATAGTCCATGAATCAGTCCTGATCAGCTTCAGCTGTGTGTGTAATCAGGAAGAGACCTGAAACTGGTGTGCAAAAGCCGGGCATGATGGGATATGTAGTGCGGGGGAATGACAATGAGTGTTCTCTTGCAGATCGCTGGTAATCATAACAAGCAGAATGAATCAAAATACCGAATTAACCATATTGTGTGGACAAAGAATCAGTTGAAAGTTCACTTTAGTGATGAAAGCAAATTTATTTAATTTGGGTGCAATGGTAAACATTTAATTGGTCATCAAATTAGACTTTTAGTAAACACTCTCTTCACTGACAAGACTGTATGTTAAGACAAAGATTTATCTTTGGACATCCTGTCAGGCCACTGGCTTGATCTTTCTCTTTATTTCTCCCTCTCCCTGCTTTTCATTCTTGCAGCATGCACTCAGCTGATCATTATTATGAATCAGTGCGCACACGGCTTGCTGCACCTGTTACTGGTCTCCATTAATTTCCTTGCTATTTAAGCTCTCCTTTTCCCACTTTCTGGTCGCTAGTGTGTCCTGTCATTATTCAGGCTATCTCGCTGCGTTATCTTGATTCCTGTCATCGTCATGCATTACTTCATGTTCTGATTCTGTTTTTCTCTTCTGCCCAGTTTTTGCTCGGTTGCTTGTGTTTTTTCTGTTTCATTTTGGATTCTCCCCGGCCAGCCACCTACCTTCGACTTCGCCTGTCCGACGCTGAACTTGACTCTTCTCCGTTATCCCATCTGCCTCCCGATCGATGCTCGCCTGCCTGACCTCTCTCATGCTCGCCGATTTGGACAATGTTGCCGAGTTACCTTTCGCTCTCGCCGAGCGATCTCATCATTTTCATTTGAGTCACAAGTCTTGGCTCGTCATTGTTTTGAAGAGTTAATAAAATCCTTTTTGTGTTAACAGCATTTGCGTTTGGATCCGTCTCTCCGGGTGTGACATATCCTGCCTTTTTAGGGAACTTAGTAACATTGTAAACATGAATATTCTAGAAATCGCAGATTTTGAAGGACAACCTTGATAAATTATTAAAGATCCGCTCACCATCTTGCAAAATCAGCAAAAACTGAAAGTCATTTTGAGGAAAACTTTTATTAATATCTCATTTAAAACAGCATTCATTGATTCAACTTTCCAGAATTGGTTTCCTGTATTTGTTCTGTACAGCAGAAATGTAAAAGTGTTACTGTACTCTGTGTAGTGTGTTGTGTTATATGTGAATCTAACTGATGGATCTAACCATGATTCAATGCTGAAACTTCAACAGTGATGCGAGCTCGCATCCTGAGGCTCTCTAGAAAGGCTCTGCGAATGTAACGGGCTGGGACTCCCTGAGGCACGAGGATCTGAGACACGGTGGTGCTTTCACCAGGGGTCTGTGGCGTGTTCAGCAGGACCTGCAGGTTGTAGTATCTCTGATTGTTGCGGTTTATGGGACTCTGCGAGTCAACATGAACAGCAGGCGAACGTATCAGATCAGAGCGGGCCTCGTCCACCAGATACCCATTGTGCCATTGACTGATTAAGTTTTCCACCTCGTGTCTCAATCGACTAGCATCTGTGATGTCCTCAGGGGCTGGCTCAGCAGTAAAGTCAGTTATTATTTTGTTTCCTTTGTCCACCCTTGTGCATATCACAACTATCTGACGGTTGCTTTCAGGGGTTCTCCTGCTGAGATGTGTATCAGTGACGTAGGTGCACTCTGCTTCTTCAATGGGCCCACAGTAATCATATTCTGTGTCTGAGGTCCAGCACCAGTTGTAACGATAGCCATGTAAGCCACAGGAGTGATCTGAGTGACAGGGCTTACCTTTATAAGTTACATTCACCTCTGGAGAGCAGTAGTCCCAGCCATCCCCATCCTTATCAGTGTGGCACCAGTAGTAATCTTTACTCTCATAATACCGACATTCGTCAATGCAAACTTTATTTCTGTAAGTCCAGTGGGTAAACGTCCTTGGCTCCACGAGCCCACAGTAACCCCAGCCACCCTCCACTTCACACCAGTTGTATTTGTGATTGTGCTTTCCACATGGGCTGTCTTCTTTACATGGCCTGTTCATGTAATCTGTGTTTTCAGAAAGAGAACAATAATCCCATCCCTGTTCGGTACTGCACCAATAGTAGTTTTGACCTCTTCGTTTACAGTGGTTGTAACACAGCGCACCTGTTTGGGATCCATAATGTCTGTCATCCGTTATCAGCCCACAGTATCCCCAATGAAACAAATCAGTTTCACACCAATAGTAGTCATATCCACGCTTCCTGCACATATTTAGACACTCCCTGTCCCAGTAGTCTACGTTTGCTTTTGGTGAACAGTACATTTTCTGGGACTGTCCATCTTTATCGATAGTCTTGCACTTGTATTCGCCCCAACTGGCCTTGCAGTCTTCAACACAGCGCGTTCCTAAATGAGTCCAGAAAATTTTCTCAGCACTCGATAAACAGAAGACGAGGAGCAGAAGGAGAGAGACGTTCAGATGCTTCATTTTTTCTGTCAAGAGGAGAATGAAGTGATGAAAGGCAACACCACCAGTCTGAAATGAGTAGGACATATATACAAAGCATGATCACAGCCATTCAAGTAAATATGTTGGCTGAAATTCACCCTTGTTGCAAAAAACAACATGCACTTTAAAGTCAAGCACTCAAATATTAAGGAAAAATAATTATACTTAAAGGGACATTTCACGTTAGTATTTAAATTCTGTCTGCATTTGCTCATTCTGGGGCCTCATGTATCAATGCTGCATACGCACAAAAACTTTGCGTACGCCAGGTTTCACGCTCAGAATCGATCACGTTTGGATTTACTAATGATGAAGTGAACGTGGGAATGTGCGCAGCTCCACGCCAGCTTTCTGGCTGGCGTACGCACATTTTTTGTGCGTGTCTGTTTTATTTCCCTTGGCGACTCCTAGAGGCAGTTGTGTTAAATTGCTCTTTACAAAGTGTCTGAGCCTTGCAATGGCAACTGTATGAGACGGGTTCATCTAGCAGGTATATAAGGTTTCCATACCATACAGTTGACCAGCTAAATATTAAAGCGCAATTTGCAGCGGTCGCCTGTTTTCCCAATGTAATCTGAGCTAACTTATTGATGATTCCTACTTGTCTTTCTCGTGATAAATAGTTGTCAAAATCTGATATGTAGCGGGGGAAAAAACAAGAAAGAGTTCATCAGACGCTGGATTCAAACCGAGTTCATGCTCAAACATGTCAAAACATGTTAACATGCGTCTTATGAGCTGCGCCACTAAGACTTTTACGATTGCTGCAACATTTACACCTATAAATCACACTATTTATTTTTTTAATTCACTCAGTGCGATGTTCAGACCCAACTGTGTTAACCGCATCAGCTAAACTCTCCCACTCAATTTTTTTCTTTTGTTGTTAATTCCGGAGAACAAACTTGCAAATAACACCGTTTTCCTCCGGTCTACCTCCGAAAGGAGCACCTCCAATTCACATTCTGTTCAAAGTTTCTCTTTTTGCTTGCTTTTGCCATTGCTTTTTCATTGGGTTTTGCCAAAGTAGAGTCATTAGCATATTCATACGGGGGAGGAGGCAGGGAGGGATTTTGTGCTCGTGCATGTTGCGCTCAGTTTCACGTTCATTCGGATGTACAAAGAATATGCGTGAGATTCGGCGTACACAGTGTTTCATACATCTGAATTTTTTTCTGCGTACGCACATTTATAGCTTTGTGCATACGCAATGTTTTAGTATGATTTCCACGCAAGTCTTCGTACATGAGGCCCCTGGACTTTAAGATGAAGCTCAGTAAGCATTTACTCATACTGGGGCCTCGTGTATCAACGCTGCGTACGCACAAAAACTTTGCGTACGCCAGGTTTCACGCTTACATTTGGATTTACTAACGATGAAATGAACGTGAGTGTGCCTGCGCCAACTTCATGTCTGGCGTACGTGTGATTCTTGTGTGTGTTTGTTTTATTTCCATTGGCGACTGCTAGAGGCAAACACGTTAAATTGCACACTACAAAGTATCACACCAACACATGTAAAAAAACATTGCTGTTAATTTATAATTGATGAAATGAGTTCATTGAATATTTTTTTTTATACCAGTTATGTGATTTAGAACATATAAAAGCAAATGTACATAACCTTTAGTCCAGGGGTTTTCAAAGTGTGAGGAGCGCCTTCCCTTGGGGGTGCCAGAGCATGTCAGGGGAGGCGCGGGAAAAATATTATATAATAAAAATATAATTATTAAGTTTAATTATTATATGTATTTTTTATTATATTTAAACGTTTTAATTAAACAAAGCTAAAAAAAAGTATACGTCAAAAATAAGAAAACCTTTTTTACCCAGAAGGCCATAGCTGTGAATTCGCTTCTGTTTGGCAAGCCCGCCAATACAGGTATTTGCCTGCTAATACAATGGGTCGGTTTCTGAGACCCCCCGATTCAAAGCCTTCAAGTTCAGAGCTTAAACCCAAAAGACGACGATATGATGATCAGTATTTCAGTTTAGGATTTACGTGGACAGGACCAGCTGATGAACCACGACCTTTATGTGTGGTTTGTCAAGATATTTTGGCTAATGACAGCATGAGACCCGCTAAACTTCGACTGTTTTGACTGGTATGAACAGTTCTTGGATCCATCATCCTAGTTTTAAAAACGTTATATTAAAATACTTGTTATTACTCTGTAAATAATTGCACTTTCATGCAAATGATGATAAAAGTGAGTTAACAGTCTGACATCTGTCTGTGTCTTTATATATATATATATATATATATATATATATATATATATGTGTGTGTGTGTGTGTGTGTGTGCACGTGTGTTTGGGAGGAGGGGGGAGCCAATAGATAAGTTGTGTCAAAAGGGAGGCCCACTGTCTTAACGTACGTTCACACCGAAAGCGGCGAGAGCGTCAAAGTAGCCGGAAGTCATTCATTTTCAATGAGAGCCGGCGACGATAAGCGGCGAGGAGCAGCGCGGCGCGTCTTCGCCGGTGTGAGCGTCGAGGAGAGTTGAAATGAAGTCAACTTTATGGTAATGAGCTATGATGCGGTTAGGCGGCAAGCAATCAGAATGAAGACGTCCATCGCTTGATTGCAGTTCAGAGAACACAGACCAGTGAACTTTGGTTCCGATCACATTTGTTCCCAAGGGTTTGATTATTGCGGTTGCCGGATTTCCAATTATTTAAATTTTTTTCCTACAGGAACATACATTAAATAAGTTACTGGTGAGTTGCTGATGTTCATTAATGTTATATAAATTTATCTTAAAAAAGCGGGAATCTCACGCGATGTGACAGTACAAAACAGTACTGCTGATTCAGGATATTTCAGACATATGGACACATATTGGATAAATAGAGCAAAGCCACACCACATGCAACTTGATCTTCCATTGTTGTATGAATATGATAAGAAGTGCGCAACATTTTCACGCTAGAAACATGTTTTATGCAGGAATGTAACTGATATGCTGCAACGGCTCCTTTAAATATGAGATCAATGTAGCGAGTTTTGACGCTCTCGCTGCAGGAGCTGAAGGCAGAGAGCGTTGTCACCAGGGCGACCAGAGCGACCTTGGACGCTCTCGCCGTTTTCGGTGTGAACGTACGGTTAGACTTTGAAAAACCCTGCTTTAGTCTTTGGCCATGGCAGCGTTGGCCTTATTAGAGGACATTGTCAATGGTGGAATCCGAAGGGAACGCATTTATTAGGGATCACAGTGATTTTCTGGCCCACGATGATGGCTTATTAGCCATTTCAGATTTCCAAAAGCTATTCTCTTGGAGCTCTGTGCTGAGTTGGGTCAAAATTTTGAAAAGAGAGACAGCTAGGAGGCTCCAGTGTGGCGGCGTGGCTTCTTGGTGAGTGATGTATTTAAAGATATTATTCCAGCTAAGTATTTTTATTTTATTGTTTTATTGAACGTAATAATTTAACTGCATATCAGGAGACCGTGGTTATCCATTAAAGATGTGGCTGTTAACCCCCCTCAACAACCCACAAACTGACCAAGAGGGCAGATGCAATGATGCCCATTCTCGCACTCGGTCAGTTGTAGAGCGGGCGATTGGGCAGCTGAAATGCCGGTGGCGCTGCCTTAAGAGGGGAGGCGTGCTGCTATACCACCCTTGCAAAGTATTCCTCTAATACAGGGGTGCTCAATCCTGTTCCTGGAGAGCCACCTTCCTGCAGATTTCAGTTGCTACCCATATCAAACACACCTGAACCAATTAATTAGGACCTGAACTGCACTTGATAATTACAGGCAGATGTGTTTGATATGGGTAGCAACTGAAATCTGCAGGAAAGTGGCTCTCCAGGAACAGGATTGAGCACCCCTGCTCTATTACATCTGTGTCTCCCAGTGTCACCGACTCGGTCCCAGTCATTCCCCTCGCTGGCCAGCAGAGGCCACCATCTCCAGACTTTTAAGCATTACATCATCCGTTTACTCTGATCCAGCACACCTGATCTTCATCCCGCTAATGACCCACGTACCCTTTATAAGCAGCTCTCTCACACTCAGTCTTTGCGAAGTCTTGTTTAGCCCCGGCCAGCATCACTGAGCATTCTATCCTGCCTGATCTCCTGTGTACAACTTCTGCCCGTCTCTTGACTCTTCCTGCCTTCTGCCTGTCCTCGACCAAAGCCTATTACACGGACTCTGAATCACGCCGCCTGCCCTCGACCAAAGCCTGTTACATGGACTCTGAATCACGCTGCCTGCCTCTGACCCATGCCTGGTAAATCACTCTGTGTCTGTCAGCTGCCAGCCCTACAACCTTCATTGCTGTTAATGTTGTATGTTCGCACATCCGTGCTTGTTGTATGTTGAGTAAAGTGTGACTTAATAAATACTGCATAATGGATCCCTCTGTGTCAGTCTCCCCGTTACACCCAGAGACACGGGTACTACTCCAGACAGTTAAGTGTCACCCACAATTGGGGCCACTCTCTCCTCAAAGGGTGTTTGTTCAGCATTCCCTGTTCGGTCCACACTTTGACCGTGCATCACTGTTCTCCTTTTAACCTGCACCTTTACATCGAACTATTTCTTTTTTGATTTCACTCACAGTGCGATGTACAGACCCCACTGCGTTAACCACGTCAGCTAACTCACACAATTTTTTTTTTTTCCTTTTGTTATTAATTCCGGAGGACAACCTCACTGAAAAAACTAACTTAACCAGCCTAGGCTGGTTGGCTGGTTTTTGCTGGTCGACCAGGCAGGTTTTAGAAGGGTTTTGGCCATTTCCAGGCTGGTTTCCAGCCATTTCCAGCCTGTTTTTAACTGGTCAGGCTGGAAAATGACCAGCTAAAACCAGCTTGACCAGCCTAGCCAGGCTGGGAGCCTAGCCAAAACCAGCTATGTCCAGCTTAAACCTTAAGGTTTTAGCTGGATTTAGCTGGTCATTTTCCAGCCTGACCAGCTAAAACCAGGCTGGAAATGGCGGGAAACCAGCCTGGAAATGGCCAAAACCCCTCTAAAACCTGGCTGGTCAACCAGCCAACCAGCCTAGGCTGGTAAGCTGGATTTTTCAGCAGGGAAATTTGCAAATAACACCGTTTGTCTCCAGTCTACCTCTGATAGGAGCACCTCCAATTCACATTCTGTGAATTTTCTCTTCTTTCTAGCTTTGGCCATTGCTTTATTGTTTGGTTTTGCCAAAGTAGACCATATTTACATTACCATATTTACATAGGTGAAGAGGCAGGGAGGGGTTTTGTGCTCGAGCATGTTTTGCTCAATTTCACATTATTTTAGATGTACAAAGAGAATATTTGTGGAACTCTGCGTACGCAGCGTTTCATACATCTGATAATTTTTACTGCGTACACACATGTCCATACGCAATGTTTTAGTATCAATTCAATGCAAGTCTTTGTACATGTGGCCCCTGGACTTTAAAATGAAGCTCAGTCAGCATTTACTCAACCTCGACTTTAAAATAAAGCTATGTCTTCCAGCTATTGTACAACTAATGGAGATAATCCCACCACTCCAAAATAAATACAGGTTTTTTGGTAATTTGGTGAAAACATAAACAAACCCAACTGCTGGTATCAAAACAAATATATCTGAAAAGCTAATAGCAGTGTTTGATTATTTATTGTTTTTTCAAGTAAAAAAAAATAAAAAATATATATATATATATATATGAATTTTGGATGTTTTAATAAACAAGGCAACACATTAACCTGCAAAGTAACTTACTTATTCTTACATTTTTATGAATTATATCAGTTTGTCTTTGTCTTTTTTTTTCAATTTGAAACACTATCTATAATATCTAAAAGTTTAACTAAATAAATAATATGTACAATTGATACTCACCATGAAAAGCCTGGTCTTGTATGAGATTCTTTTTGGAAGCAAAGCACATTTTGTGCTGGGTTTGTTTTTCTTTCTAGGACTTTGTACCGAACAACTGCAAACATTAAACCTGATTTCATGTCAACATTAAACTCTTCAACCAAAGAGATATTCTGAGTGACTGGTGTGCATTTTTCATTTCTTATATTTTTATTAGACTGCATGAAATATACATCAAACGGCTATATGCATTGTCACCATCTATTACTTGAATGTGAATTGGGAAAATATACATGTCAGCAGGGTACTATTCCATGAAACAAGATTAGAAAAAAGCCAGGCTTATTTAGTTAAGTCAGGTTTACTCACTCATACATTTTCCTTTGACTGAGGCCCCGTTTACACTAGTGCGTTTTAGTTTGAAAACGCATAAGTTTTGCTACGGTTACGCCATCTGTCCACACTACGCCGGAGTTCTCGAGCGCCGAAAACGGAGCTTTTTGAAAACGCTGGAGAGGCCGTTTTCATTCTGAAACGCTGCTGCTCCGTCTCAGTGTGGATGGGGAAAGACGGAGACATCTGAAAACGGACTGCAAACGTTCAATCTGATTGGGGCTTTTCCTGAATATTAAGTAGCCCACACACAGTTCAGTC
The DNA here is from genome assembly GCF_049306965.1 of Danio rerio. NCBI lineage: Eukaryota > Metazoa > Chordata > Actinopteri > Cypriniformes > Danionidae > Danio > Danio rerio. The sequence goes on from NC_133178.1 coordinate 4,428,559, forward strand.
TTGCATCCTCTTATTGTAAGTTAAGACTTCGCAAGTTTGATCAAGGCTGCAGTCTCCCCCTTCTCAGTTTGATATGGAAAACATACAGAGGACACGCGTAAATCTTCAAAAGGAACAGTGTACTTTATAACTTCATTCACATCACCTTGGCTACGTTGTTTCACTTTCTCAACAATAAAATGTAAACATGATTTAAGGAACTGCCTATTTTCTTTTTAATATTAGAAAACTTAACAGACAGCAGAAATGTTGAGGCGTCGTGCTGCATATATGAGCGTCATCTTCACTGTGTGGATATTTATAACAAAACGGAGCCTATAACAACTGCCTCCTTTCAATTTCAGTGAAAATACGAAACGCACCCTCTCTTTTGCTGAATATCAGTTTTAATAATCGATAACGGCCATTATAAAAGTATAACATACAATAAGTTTATACATTATAGAAAATAAAGGCAAGCGATCAGTCAATGTACCTGGATTAATCATTAACTTATCTTTGCACTTAACCAAAACATGTTACCCGTGAACAAGTAACTTAATAGATTCCAATGACCAAAGTCAGGGAATATGTCGTTAGATAAAGACAACAACATGAATGAAATATCACGTTTAGCAAATATAGTGAGATTAGATCCAGCGGGAGATGCTTGATGAGCAGTCCGACAAGCAGAGCTCTCATCTGGGTAGACATGCTGCAGCGCTTGCCTGAGAGTGTGTGTGTGGTCACGTGATGTGCGTTTTCAGCGTTTTGGTGTGGACGGAGAGCAGTTCAGAAACGCTGGGTAAAACGCGAGTGTGGACGCGGATCGTTTTCATTCTACAACGCCGTTTTAAAACTAAAACGCACTAGTGTAAACGGGGCCTAAGTCCCTTGTTTTAAGAGTTCACACTTATGGCCGTTAAGTGTATGATCGTTTTCACTGAGTAATACGGTTTTGTTCAGTTCGATGCGCTTTTATGGCCTGTAACTGTCAAAGGGTACCTAAAAGCAAACCATACTGTACCACTTTTTGGTCACCATTTGCAAAGGGTACCTAGCATGAAAAAGGGTATCAAAAGGTGGAGTTAGACGTGCAGCTGAACACTATTAGTTTACAGAGATACGTCATTCGCAGAAGCAGGAGAATGAAAACAAAGGAAGCGTAATTTAAAAAAAAAACACACATCTGAGACATCATGACGTAATAAAATGTATATATAATAAAGCCATGGTCGACCCGAGCTCAAACAAATCATTTCATCGTCTTGATGAACAGCCACAAAGCCAAGAAAAACAAAATCTGCTGTGTCCTGTTGTTGTTGTCGTCTAAAAGCAGTTTTACTTTCTCGTGATCGTTCGCTGTGCGTCTATATTTGAAATAACGAACTTCTTGATCTCATATTAATAAGGTGCGTGTGATCATTGAAGCATTTTAGATTTACAATCCTTTTAGAAAGGCATAAACGCGAGAGAGAACCCGAAAAACAGCAGGCAATAATGATTTCTGCAATATAAAACATGAACAAACTGCCATGTTTAACTATTATCATCACCTTTTCGACTCACATGAGAGGTTTGCATTTACTGTGAGCTATATTATCTTATTATTATTTTATAATATTTTATTTCCTTGAGTAAAAATGACCTTGTCTTAAACCTTGTCGTATACCACGCCTAACAAAAGGGTATCCTTTTGTCAGTGGAAATGCAAGCCTGATAAAGGTGACCTATATCATACTGTATTTATGAGCTGATGATTGATAACTAGGGGAGTTTGGCATGCTGTCCCAGGAGAGAGCCCTGAGCTCAGAAGATCCCCGAGCCTGGGGCTCCCTCCTGTTTCAAAGGGTAAGAGGGGAGTTCAAGCTCAGGTAGGTCTCGAGAACTCCCCTAGTTTAGTTATTAGAGGTGTGAACCTATACTGGTCTCACGGTTCGGTTCGGTTACGATTACGATTATCATGCCTTCGATTCGGTTCAATTCGATATTTCGGTGCATTGAGGATACTATCCATATACAGTGTTATATTTTAGAGGGGAGGCTATAACAAGCTGTCTGTATAAACACACAGACACACAGCACCACACTGTCTCTCATTCACACACATAAACAAACATAGACAGCACCAAAGAAACAAGCACACACACACTTAAGCCCTCGCAACAGGGAGAGCTCGCGAAGAGCGGAGCAGAAAAACGAAAAAAAATAAGCACTTTTCTGACGGTCCCTTGCTGAGAGCTCCTCTCAGCGCAAGCTATCCCGGCTAAACACATATTGCGAGGGCTTAAACAGAGCAGTGCTCCTAGTGTGGAGCGAAAAAAAAGAAAGACAGCTGTGAAACATAACCAGCTTTGTCTTTTTGTAGGAAACACACTTTAGATCTTTTTAGGGTAAGAGGTTTTTGAGTTATTGCCATCTGTAACTGAATGTGTGTCAAGAATATCGAAAACAAAACCAACTGAACCGCGCTCATTTCTGGCGCCCCCCTGGATATACAGCGCCCTTAGCATTTGCCTATGGTGCCTATGCCACGGGCCGGCCCTGAGTTGGCTGAGTGTTGTAAATACTCGCGCTCACCTCCCTCACGACAGAGAGCACAGGAGATAAATGACGTCAGTACATAATAACCAATTATTACTGAACCGATAGCGAATTGTCCGCATCTGCATCGCGGTGCACCAAAGAAACAATTAATTTTGACACCCCTATTAGTTATGGCCTATGACAGATTATTGGGTTTGGTATGTAGAGATAAACTGCTGACTGAAAGGCATATATAGGAGCCTGACTAAGAGCTCATCTACTGTGCCACTTTGGTTTAGTTAATTCACTTATAGCACATGTCTTTGGACTCTGGGAGGAAACCAGAGAACCTCAAGCGAGCAAGAAGAGAACATTTTAACTCCTGTAATGGAAATTCATTTATATTCATTTTCTAGATGTGTATGCATTTTCCATATTGCTTAACTTTTCTGTGTGAGACTACTTTGTCCCTTGTCCTCCGTCCTATGCTTTAGCATGAAAGGCTGTTTGATATATGGTGTGAAAGGGGCATAGGTCAGAACGGCTGAAACACCTGGTGCAAACATGGTATGGTTTGTGAGGGGCAGAGCGGAGAGACAGTTAAGGTCAACATGGTATGGCCTGATTAGAAGTGACTTCGTAAGCAGTTCAAGGGAGAAACCAGATATAAGAGGGAGCACACTCTGTTTTCAGTGTCTCACTCTGCAGAAACTGTCGTTGCTTTATGATCGTGACCTTCTTAGCAAAGAATAAAACCTTAAAAGACACTTTGGGTAAGAATTTGTCTTCTTGACCACTGAGAGAGCCTCTTTACAGAAAAATTGCCACTACACTCTGTACAGAAACACTAATGCCGAGTTCAGACTGCATGAATTTCAAAGTAGTCGTGTCACAGACGTTTTCACACTGCTTGACTATCTGGGCTAGCGTTTCGTCGCTGCTTTGTTTACACTGCAAGATGGATCGGCGACATGGACATTCACATTGCATGACTTAACTATAGGAAGAATCTCTGACAACTTCGTCCAAACTACGTCTCACAGCCAAAAACATGTTGTATATCTTTTGTTATTAACTACATAATGAGGTAGAAGCCTTTAATGGGGTAGAACATGTACATGTTTGCTCACCTGGGTTTAAAGAATTAGCCATTTCTCCTCAACATTAATAATAAACGAATTTCTTTCTTTATGAAACGTCAAACAGACACGGTTGCTCCTGAGTCCTGTCAAACCTCCACTAGTTTTTCCTCCATTTCGTGGGTCCAAATAAACCGAAAATGAGCGCTTTTAACTTCTCCCCCAGCCTCCCGCGGGCCTGCAGCAGGTATACACACATGCACACACAAGTGAATGCCGCTCTCTCATTGGCTGTAGGCGATCGCTGATGTTATTTTCAGTCAAAACTCAATTCACACGGCATGATTTGAATCGCCGAAAGCTCCAGATATTTAGCATGCCAAATATCTTACAGGCATCGGCGACGTATCAGTGATTCTCTCAGATTGCGTCTTTGAAAGTTCATACTGTGTGATTGTCACTCACGTGCACGAGCAGCGATTTGCCTGTGATTTCAGGCATTTGTCTGCGATTTCTCAAAACCTGTCGGCAAGCCAAAATCGGGGCTGAAATCACGCAGTCTGAACTAGGCATAACTGGCCCAGCCAGGACTTGAACCAGTGACCTTCTTGCTGTGAGGCCCTATACTGGATAATCTAGGAAAGAGGGAGAGAAGTAGGGATGGATAACTGAGATGAAGATAACTGAGGTAAGAAACTCTGGTTATTTATAGTGTGTTTGGATTTATCTGTTTGGTAAATCACGTGTTAGCTAACGTGGGACCAGCTGTGGTCAATCATAAGAACGTGATGCTCTCGAGATTAGTTTATAAACAAATTTCACTTATAAGGGGTCGCTACAGCGGAATGTTTTAAGCAGTGGATGCTCTTCCAGTCACAACGTCACAGGTCTAGATGATTTTTGCTTTAGAGTCCTTTTTTGCGCCCTTAAAGGGCCATGAAACCCCCTCGTTTCAGCAGGGTGTTTTCACACCTCTACTTTGGAAAAAGTCAGAAAAGTGGGCGTGTCCAGCTCTGTTTAGGGGGGAGTGTAGGAGGAAGAAAAGTAGGATGGTGTAGGAGTGTCTATTTGGGCACGCGAGAGTTTCAGAATCAAAATACACACACACACACACACACACACATACAGGAGAATGTGATGGTGTTTAACCTAGATGGACATCTGTAGTCGAATTATTTGCCAAATTATGAAATGGTGGACTTTAACTGCAGATTGGCTCTTTCATTCAGGGAATTCAGTCATCTCCCTCGCGACAAACGAGATATTTGATTCGAGGAACTGCTCTAAGCGTGTATTTTTCATGCAATGTTTGATACCGCACGGTGAATGAGAGAAAAAAACCCTCAGCATTTCCCAGAAACTTAGATGCACACGGCAGGTAGCGTCAGAAAGCCGCGTGTTATTCCGGTCACAAAATGCGGTAAAAACCCTACACGAGGTTAAAGTTTGGTTGTGGTGCTAACGTGTTTACACTCGGTGCAATAGTTTGTTCGACACAAATAAACTGAGTAAACAAAGAGCACTGCTCGCTCACTTACCAAATCTGTAGAGACAGGACAATCACCAGCAACTAGAGCCGCGTCTTTATTAAGAGGAGACTACAAGCGAATCCGGATCTCAGCGTTTGCAGATGAGAACAGTTCTCAGGTAAACAATAATCCTCCTTAGACACGTAAGTTATTGTTGTCGAGCGTCGCGTACATTGTTAATCCACACGAGTGTCCAGCTGCGCTCTCACAGAGAGAAAATGAAAACAAAACTTCACTGCAGCAAACTATAAAAGCAACACTTCACGCTTGCTGTGCCAACACAACGTGGCGTCTCTGTCGTCTAAACACTGTGAAAGTAATGAATATTAATGAAGTTGCACAGCAGAGTGCGCTGATTGGTTTGAACCAAGCCTTACTCATGCATTAATGCATCACACTGTAAGACGTAATAAAACACACTCTGGCACAGACGCCCAGTCTGCACGCTGGAATACACGCTATTATGTCATGGCCGTGACGCAGCTTCAAAAATTCGTTTCAAACCGGAAGTATGAATTTGCTTGAAATAACGCAAAAACAACCAATTTACACTTTTTAGTGAAATATAGGTGTCCTAATAGTGTTTTTAGCAGTGTTTCGTGACCCTTTAAGGCCCTTGTACACGGAGACGTTTTTGTTGCTCACATTTTCCATCAACGTTTAACACCTCATGACTAAATAAAGGGCGTCAATGTGATTGTGCACACCAATGTGCAAAACGGCAGGTGCAAAAGCATCATTTAAAAAAAAACACCTCACGCTCGTTTTTTTGTTTTGACGTGGCGCGTCAAAATCTTTTCCACCAATCAGATTGCCACTTTTGTTCACGTACACAGAGCTGCTGAAGTGACTGTAAACAGCACTTGGAGGCTCTCAAGCGCAAAACTGTCAATGCGAGCGCACATTGAAGAAGATGCCAAGAGGCGATATGAACGTGGAGCTGCTTATTGCTCTGTGAACAATAATCATTTCTTCATGGCTAGAGCGGGAGCTGCTGCTGGAACCATCCATGCTTGTTCGAGTCACCAGTAACTTTAACAACAAACGTGTAAACTTCCTCTCTTCCTCTTCTTCTGTGTTATAAGCGGGTGTCAGAAGCTTAAATTTGTGTAGCCCCATCTAACGTCAATGAGTGATTTTGCATACTCTTCTGCTTGACGCCAGTGAAAATTGATGGGTTTAAATATGAAAAAAAAACAAACGTCTCATAAAATGCTGATGATAAACGCAAACGAAAAGCGTCCCAGGGGTAGGAGCCTTTAGACCTTGCTGTCTGTCACACAACCAGCGATCGCTTCCCAGAGGATCGCTGGTTTTCACATGAACTCTCAGGACTTCCGTATTTCCCAGGACTACATTTTCATACATGCACTGCTCCCAAACACGCACGTCTGTTCATTCATCTTTCCTGATTGCAAACACCAGCTGGACCTTGTTCACAGACTGATTTCACGCCATTCATAAGCCACTCTCTCACGTTACCAGTTTGCCGAGTCTTGTTTCCCTGTGTACATTACAACGCGGTTCCCTGTCTTGTTTCTCTGTGTTTAGACCCTAGCCTCGTATCCCAGTTATCCTGTTTAGCCGCCTGCCTTTTGACTGTCACTCCACCCCAGTCGAGGTTACAGAAGACTCGGCCAAGACATGGATCCAGCAGGTATTCAATTCATGCGCCTCCGTCAGGATGCCAGGCCAATTGAAGATTATGTGGAGGACTTTATTAATCTGGCCTACAGTACCACCCTGGATGAGGTATGTCTCAGAATATTTTTTCATGGAGGACTTTCTGAGCCATTGTACTCCATGATGCTGTAGAGAGCAAGACCCGCTGGCAACGGGGCTTGCGACCCAGTTTCCACAACCAGCTCACAAGAAGGCTTCCAGTCCCAAGTCTGTTCCTGCCCCTGAAAGGCCATCTCCAGAGCTGCCAGATCCTCCAGTGCTGCCAGATCCTCCAGTGCTGCCAGATCCTCCAGAGCTGCCAGACCGTCCAGTGCTGCCAGATCCTCCAGAGCTGCCAGACTGTCCAGTGCTGCCAGACCGTCCAGTGCTGCCAGAGCTGGCAACACCGCTGCAAGTACCGACGCCGAAGCCAGCGCCTCAGCCAGAGCCGACGTTGCTGCCAGCGCCTCAGCCAGAGCCGACGTTGCAGCCAGCGCCTCAGCCAGAACCGACGCCGCAGGCAGAGCCGACGCAGCAGCCAGCGCCAGAGCCGTCGTTGCAGCCAGCGCCTCAGCCAGCGCCGCCGCCGCCTGAGCTTCCCGAGTGGTCGCCGCCTGAGCTTCCCGAGTGGCCGCCGTCGCCGCCTGAGCTTCCCGAGTGTCCGCCGCCGCCTGAGCTTCCCGAACGGCTACAGCTCCTCGCCCTGTCGGCGCCATCCAGACTCCTCGTCCTGTCGGCGCCATCCAGACAGCTCACCCAGCCGGCGTCATCCAGACTCCTCGCCTTGCCGATCCCAATCCGGCTCCTCGCCCTGCCGGCTCTTTACAAGCCTCCAACCCTGCCGGCTCCTCGCAGTACTCCAGGTCCTTCGCTGCCACACGATCCAGGACCATTGCAGCTCCACTCACCCAGGTACGCCCCAGCTGCATGGTCCTGGCCCTTCATCCCTCCCCCTGTTCCGCCTCCGCCTCCCGCCTGAACAGTAGTGGAGTGTCTGGAATCCACTCCTAGAGGGGGGGCTATGTCACACAACCAGCGATCGCTTCCCAGAGGATCGCTGGTTTTCACATGAACTCTCAGGACTTCCGCATTTCCCAGGACTACATTTTCATACATGCACTGCTCCCAAACACTCACGTCTGTTCATTCATCTTTCCTGATTGCAAACACCAGCTGGACCTTGTTCACAGACTGATTTCACGCCATTCATAAGCCACTCTCTCTCGTTACCAGTTTGCCGAGTCTTGTTTCCCTGTGTACATTACAACGCGTTTCCCTGTCTTGTTTCTCTGTGTTTAGACCCTAGCCTCGTATACCAGTTATCCTGTTTAGCTGCCTGCCTTTTGACCATTTGCCTGTTTAAACATTTACGATTCCGGACTGCCTTTATATACCTGTTTGCACCTGATGACCATTGCTTGCCTGACTTTTGAATAAACTGCATAGTGGATCTTACCTCCTGTAGTCTCCTGTCACTCCACCCCAGTCGAGGTAACACTGTCACACCTCAGCTCCTGCATCCCAGCTTCAGGTGTTTTAGTATTTTCGTTGTGTGTGTGTGTGTGTGTAAAGTGTATTTATAATTGATGGTTTTAATTGTTTTCAAAAGTATACATTTTGCTTACTTTCATATGCATTTTAAATTTTAATATTATCGTATATTTTTTACCTACCCGCGTCTCTTGCTGTTTACTGCGAGCTTTCCTGTGTTGCCTTTGATTTAAATTATAGGTCCCTGGTAATATTCCAGGGTGGTGTAGTCGTTAGCTTTTCAACTTTATCAAACCCCTTGGTTATGCCACAATAATATATATTTTGTATTATAAATAATATCAGCCCTTGTAATAGAAAGATTACAGCAAACTGATCTGTGTGAATTCTTTTTTAATAATGCTACATCCTCTTTTGTGAGTAAGATCCTCTTAAACATCAGCATTTATCTAACCTAAACACTCATGGCAATCTAAATAAAAAAAGAAGATTGTTGCGTTTTTATATACCTTGTAGATCAGGGGTTCCCAAACTTTTCAGCCCAATGCCAGTAACTTGCGACCCCCAATATCCTCTGAGGTGGTTATGAATAAAGAAACCTTGCATGCAATGACGCAGACACACCAATTAAATTTGTGTCAGTGCTTAAAATGTGCCAGAAAGTATAACCTGATGTTATAAAATCAAAATGCATCTGACGCTATTGCTGCCTTTAATATAATGTAATTACTCCAGGGGTCGCAATCCAATAGAACTAGTAAACATAAGCTACTATAGTCACTATATAGTATATAGTTACTATAAAGGACTATTTTTATTTTGAGTATAGTTATGGATAAAATATGTTAATTCTTATGGTTTAAAAAATAAATAGATTTTTGGAAATCACCAGGCGACCCCCCTTCATTGCCCCGCGACCCCTCGGGGGGTCCCGACCCCCACTTTGAGAACCACTGTTGTAGATAACCAAATCATCTTACCTACATCTCCAAAAACCTTAAAGCTCAATTCTACAACAAAACAATTGGTTCTCACCCAGGTAGCAAAGAATTCTGGCCCAGATTTGGCATAAATCTGGCACAGCCGGTAATTATCTGGCAATGGCATTCAGCATGTGGGCCAAACATGGCTCTGGTTTGGCAGAGGTGGCACTGTCTTTAAGGCGGCACACAATACTTGGGCCAGATTTAAAATGTAGTATTTGGCCCAGATGATATTAATTGATATGTTGGCCATGTAAGTTTGGCCTGTCATGACCCACTTTTACAATACATTTTTATTATTTTCAAATAAAGAAAAAAAATTTCTACCAATCAGTTCACTTCGAGAAAAAGCACATCCATAGCACGCCTAAAGCTCAATGATTCATGGGTTTATCAATTTCATTGCAATAGTGACTAAGGGTGTCAGGATCTTCCAAATCCTCGATTCGATTACATTTTCGATTCTGAAGGCACGATTCGATTCGATTTTCGATTATGAATAATTAATTAATTAATGACCAATTGATTATTTGTAGCCTACCGTTTAAACTACCTGACCTGCATGGTCTGTTTTACCCATAAACAAATCATACAGTAAATGAATAAAGGCAAGATACACACATAATTACCACCTGTCAATCACTTTTTCTGCGGGACTCGTGAATAGGCAGTGATCTGTGTCGTTATAATGGCGTCTGTAAAAAAGACGCACAACCAACAGGAACCAACAAACAGTATCTGAGGTGTTCGCTAAAATGACTAAGTACAAGTGAGTGAAAGATTGAAGCAGTCTACTGATCCTCTGACTGCCTGAACCCGCTGTCTCGAGCGCATGGCTGTGTGTGTGCGTCTGTGTGTGTGTGTGTGTCAGAGGTAGAGAGGAAGGAGGGCTGCTCAGAAACGCTACACGCCACTGTGGATGTCAAATCGTTGTCGTTCTAAAATGCCATTTAAAAACAAAGACAGTGTAAACAGGGCCTGAGTGTGTACTTTTCGCGAGCGGATTTGCAACGGGGGCGGGCGGAGGATCGCGATGCCAGTGTTGTCTATCGGACGAACTCTAATACGAACATAGCAGAGCTTGCATAACTGTGTTTTTTTTTGTCGACAACACGAACGTTGTCAACATAACTCACTGGAAATCCAAAATGCTTACACACCGGCGACTTCATTGAAAGAGGAGAGGGTTTAAGCTCTGTCGACGGGTCTCCTGTATCTGCAGTTTAACAAGCGCTTCAACAAGCCTGTTTTTTCCCGCTTGGCAAGCCAAGCTGACGTGACATGGGGGCGTGGCAGCATCGACGATTCTATTTTTTTGATTCGATAATCGAAATTGAGCATAAATTTAGATCGATTTCGATTAAAAATTGAAATCGTGACACCCCTAGTAGTGACACACCTACATATCTAGCCCAGTTCAGGCTCAGTTATGGGTTAATAACTTGGCTGAGAATTGGCCCAGATATGGTCCATGTTTGGCCCTTGCCTGGAAGCCAGACTTGGTCCAGTCATGTACCGTAATTCACTGCGGCATGTGGGCCAAGCAAAAGCTTATTAAGTGGAATAAGCAGAGAAATTTTGCTTTGTGGCACCTTTTAATTGAGAGTGTAGTCAGCTATTAAGCAACCCTGGGTGGTGTCTGATACAGAGAGGTTCAGCTTCTTAGGGCTTGATGAGAGTAAGTGTTCAGGCTCAGATAATAGGTTATGAAAGGAATTACTCTGAGACTTTGCTATATAAACTCATCTGAACACAGGGTTTCTCAGTTCTAGCATGAGTGCCTTTTTTTGGACATAAGTCTAGTTTGACCCTTTGTTTGCTGATGTTGTAACTAGTTTTTGTGACTTAGCAGTCAAGCTTCTTGTTTTTCCACAAAAACACACTGATGTTTGCTTCCATCCACACCACGTATTACAACACTACTCATATCATCTAAACACTACTACAGAATTGCATACACAATAAAACCACATATTGCAATCACAGTGAGGTCCGTTCTAAAATTTGCCAATCATTTAAATTTAATTTACCAACGTTATTATACAACTAGTTCTGTCTAGTTATTCAAATTAATTTATCATCTGCTTTAATTTAGAGATGATTCCCACCTGGGAAGGTCCAGTTTTACTTATTTTACCTTCTTTCGTTTTAAAAACCTTGTAAAATCAGATCTCTAGAAATTAGTTTGGAGAGTGCACCTTTTCTATTGGATCTGTTACATCAAGTAAAGTGGACATATAGTGTAAAGAAATGGGTCTCGTGGGACTACATTGTTGCATACTAGATAAACATGCAACCATTTGGTACAAGAAAAACTCTTCGGAACCAATACAAGTTTTAATTTCGGGCTTGACTGTATACTATAAATCAGGGGTGCCAAAAAACGGCACTTTTCTCCCATTAAACTTCCATTCATTCGCATACGAATGCATCAGACCAGAAACGCAAGCTCGTGCATCAAGTTTCGGAGATCGATGCGTTGGAAAAATCAAACTTGGTGAACTCTGACTTGCGAAATCGCATCACTTAACTGCGTGAGACCAATCGAGGATCAAGACATGACCTCTCTGTACAGAAATTTAAAATAATGGACCAATCGCTTGTTATTTTAATGTCTAATTATCTTGTTTAGTCCCGCCCCTTTTCGCAGCACCGTACCACAAAAGTTCGCAAGCTCAAACCCTTTTGTGTGCGCAGCTTTACTAGATATACTAGAAACTTCCTGGCAGGTGTGTTGAAGCAAGTTGAAGATAACCTCTCTAGGACACTGGCCCTCCAGGATCGAGTTTGGACACCCCTGCTATAAATACTATCGCTAGTATAAATAGTTGACAACACATACCTAAACTATGATTTGACTTTGGATTAATGTCATCAAAAATCTGTTTACATGGTAGACTCTTGATCAGAGCATTGTTTAAATTGTATTCAAATCTGAGCCTTAGTGTACATGTTAATGTACTGGTTATAGCACAGTTTGTGTGTAATAAATTATGATAGTCAATCATAACAGTCAAAGGTAGAAGTGTAGAAGAAATAAGCACAAACGTCAAAGCATATCAAAACATTCCAAGGGCCCCAAAATCACCAGTAAAAAGATCCACTTACTGAGGGAGCTGTTCAGGCCCAGCAGGTTCAGTTAGTGTAATGTAATGTAATGTGTGGTCCACAGTCATGATGGGGGGGGGGGGGGGGGGGGGGGCACTAGTGTGCCACATCCACTTGGATTATAGAGCCAGTGCTAGAGCCAATCATGGGGATGATTGGGAGGCCATGATCGGTAAGGGCTAGTGGAGGGACTTTGACCAGGACAACGGAGTTACACTCTTACTCTTTACGAGAAGTGCCATGGGATTTTTAATGACCGCAGAGAGTCAGGACCTCGGTTTAATATCTCATCTGAAAGATGGCGCCCACTAACAGTATGGTTTCCCCTTCACTTTACTGGGGCATTAGGACTCACACAGACCACAGGTTGAGCGCCCCCTGCTGGCTTCTCTAACACCACTTCCAACAGCAGCCTAGTTTTCCCATGTGGTCTTCTATCCAAATACTGATCAGGCTCAGCCCCGCTTTGCTTCAGTGAGTAACCGGTCTTGGGCTGCAGGGTGACATGGCTGTGGCATGAGTGAATGAGCTGAGATGAAGTAAAGGAACAGCATTTTTATCTAAGAGTCTTTCTGTTCTAGATGAAGAAGAGCTAGATGGAGAGTGATGGATATTGCATACTATGCAAACTGAAAAGGGTCCAGTGTGGTTGGGAAACTGGAAGGGATGTGAGGCATAAAAGAATTCTCAAAGCCCTTCATAGCGTTTGGGTCAGTGCTATGAAACCAAAGTCACACAGACAGGACACTAAACACAGCTTTAATTAAAAGTTTTATTAGATATTCATACAGCAAAAACATACATAAATGGAGTTCACTTTTTAGGTTTAGCGGCAGAACCAAACCTCACTTTGTCTTCCTAACCAATCACCTACTCCCTTAAACTTATTTTAGGAAAACCATCCCTAACACAGTTCTTCTTGTTCTTTCGACCCCACCCTCCCTTCCTCCATTTCCTAGCCTCCCATTCACAATCCTTTAACCCTATTCACTGTTACATATAGGTTGTATCGGGGGGTTCAATCACTCTGCCAAATTATTACAGAGACAGTACCCCTACTCTGAGTCTCTGGGCATCATCTTAGGATGCCCAACCTACCCACCTGTTCACCAGTCATCCTTATACCCCCCTTTCCCGTCATCCCACTGTTCTCCTACCATCCCTTTCATCCCTACAGTAAAGTCTAGCTCAAAGTGTGGTGTGGTCCATGCTGGTGAAATAGCTGTTGCAGTTGACAGGAAAGTTAAGCGGTAAAGCTTCTTGTTTTTCACAAATAAGCAAGTTTAATTCATTCCATGATCTGTGTAAAAAAACTACTTTGTTTTACTCAATGTGGACAAACAGCTTTTGGAGAGTTTCAGTCCGTCTGGAACGGTTTGGCATCTTGCAAGGTCAATGAATGCTGGAAATCAGGGAAGCAAATCTAAGCAAAACTTGTGCTAGTAAAGTCAGAATTATACTGGTATGCATGCAGTCTACGTAATAGATTTTGTTGTCTTTATTTGAGCTGTGTTACAAGCTAAATGTAGCTAAAGGTGTACCCTGTCTACCATAGGTTACTGTATTGCAAATGTTTCCAACTTATGAACCTAGCACTGATTTAGTCTTGTAACGTCAATAAAAACCCGAGCTCGTCTCCTGAAGCTTTCAATAAAGGCTCTGCGAATGTAACGGGCTGGGACTCCTCGAGGCACGATGACCTGAGACACGGTGGTGCTTTCACCAGGCCTCCGTGGCCGATTCAGCTGGACTTGCAGGTTGTAGTATCTCTGGTTGTTGCGGTTTATGATTCCCTGCATATCAATACGTACATTAGCGGAGTGCATCAGATTGGACGATGCATGCTCCACCAGATTGCCATTGTCCCAGAAGCTGATAAGGTTTTCGATCTCTTCTCTAAATTGCCCTCCATCAGTGATTGCATTAGGTGCTGGCACAGCAGAAAAGGTGGTACTTATCCTGTTTCCTCTGTCCACTTGTGTGCATATCACAATTCTCTGGGGATTATTTGCGTCGGCTCTCTTGCTGCGATGTTTGGAGTCAATGTAAGTGCACTCTTCAGGTTCAATGGGCCCACAGTAATCATAATCTTTATCTGAGGTCCAGCACCAGTTGTAACCATTGCCATGTAAGCCACAGGAGTGATCTGAGCGACATGGTGTGCCTTTATAAGTTACATCCACCTCTGGAGAGCAGTAGTCCCAGCTATTTTCAATGTGGCACCAGTAGTAATCATTTTTTTGGTAATACTGACATCTGTCAATGCAAACGTAATGATACTTAGATCGGTGGAGGAACATCTTTGGCTCTACGAGCCCACAGTAACCCCAGCCACCCGCCACTGCACACCACTTGTAGTCATTAGTGCGCTTTTCACATGGGCTGTCTTCTTTACACTGTCTGTTCATGTAATCTGTGTTATTATTAGGTGAACAGTAATCCCATCCCTTTTCAGTATTGCACCAATAATAGTATTGACCTCTCTGTTCACAGTAATCAAAACACTGTGCGCCTGTGTATGATCCATAATGGATCAGGCCGTCCATCACGAGTCCACAGTATCCCCATTGAATTAAACCAATTTTGCACGAATAGTAGTCGTTTCCATTTTTCTCACACCTTTCACTGCACTGCCTGCCCCAGTAGTCTACGCCTGTTTTAGGTGAACAGTACATTGTCTGGCACTGTCCATCTTTATCAATGGTCTTGCACTTGTACTCGCCCCAGTAGACTTTGCAGTCTTCAATACAACGGGTTCCTAGATGAGTCCAGAAAGTTTTCCCAGCACTCGATGAACAGAAGACGAGGAGCAAAAGAAGAGAGACGTTCAGACGCTCCATTCTTTCTGTCAAGAGGAGAGTGAAGTGAATAAAGGCATCATGCTGTAAAAACAACATCATTTTTTCTAGCACTTCTTACTGAACAACTCTAAACATTACAATAAGGAAGTTATTTCAGGTGAGCTCTAAATTCCACTATGAAAATTAATATTTTATTGATATTTCTTACATTTTATGTACATCAAAAGACTACCTAAATGTGAATTGGAAAATAAATACCTAGAGTAATATCGTTACATCTGATTGTCAGCCATACATAGGCTAAATACTTTGTTTTTGAAAATGAGATATTGAAATCTTGGGATATTTATTACCTCCTTTATTAGGTGAAATTTATGTTGAGTTGCCAGATTTCCAGTGTTCTACCCATAATTATTTCAAAAGTTCACACTTAGTGAAGTTTATTCATAAACTAATTTCGAGAGGATCACGTGCTTATGATTTATCACGTCCAGTCTCGCATTTGCTAATCACTAATCTTCCAATCATATGAGCCCTAAGGCACCATAAATTGTCTAAGTTTCCAGTTCACTTTATCTTCGTTTGGAAGAAGCAGCTTCACCGTAGCTAGCTCCGTTGAAGAACCAACTCTAAACCAGCATGGACAACTAAAGCAGCAACAAGCTACAATCTTCAGGATCTTCATTTGGAAGAACGCTCTGCTCTGCTCATCAACTACAAAAGCTACAAGTGCTACAAGCTACAAAAGCTTCAAGCTACTATCTACAATATACAATCTAAAAGCTTCAATCTACAAGCTACAATATACAAGCTACAGCAACAACAACAACAACTACTATTGCTACCATTTCAAACAACTACAACTCCAACAATTTCATCAACAGCTTAAACAACAACACCAAAACCTTCCACTTCAAAGAGCCTCCACAACGCATCTGCTGTGTCTTCAACCTTATTTCCCAGCAAGATATAAGCCAAACTCCAAAGCTATTGCAATAAAACGGAACCCTCACCTTCTCCTAGCAGTACACATGCTATCCATCGTTTAACAGATTGTTTGCTGGAATGTGTTCAGCAGAGCAGCAGCTCCAGCCACAAACAATGTTGAATTTGATCAACAAAATGGCCGCCAGGCTTTTTGCACCTTTTGCATGGCCTGACTGAAACTCCTTAAGCCAATAGCTGTAAAGATAAGCGTCTCCATCCAATGAGCTAAGAGACTGGAGATGGTCCCGCCCTCTCTCTTGACTCTGTTGCAAAGACCTTATGAATGAATAGGCCAGACACGCTTGTAAATTTAGTTAAAATTAAAAAAAAAAAAAAAAAAAAAAAAAAAAAAAAAAAAAAAAAAAAAATTTTAAAATTCCATTTGACATTTAACTTCTGAAAAGATTATTACCCAACCAGTAAATATTAACAAGCTATTGAAAAACATTATGCCATCAAGCACAGAAGTCCAATTGTAATACGCCAGCGACTCATGTGTTGATTTACAAGCGTCATATAAGATTATATAGCAAGTCAGTCGGATGTGAAAACGGCAAAGAAACAAACTTCCCACTTGACTGTTATAAATACAAATTTAAACTTCACTATCACTTCACATGCTCAGTCTTCAAGGGGTACCAGTTTTCCAGGACCACCAGACTAGCCATATCCCATGTCCTCAGCTCTCCATTCATCTGTCATCCCGTTAGGAGACGAACACCCACCCCTACCATCCTTGCACATCGTATCAATGAAGTCATCGGACCATGCATTATCAAAAGCGCTTCCATTTACAGCCGCCCATGCCCTTATTAAGATGCCTCGCATGGATATAAACTAAAACAATTTTCATGTCTGCCATACTTGTATTATTTTGCAAAGATTTAATTTCTGATTCTCTTTGTTTTTCTATTTTAGAGATCATGACTGCTGGCTCCAGAAGCTGACCCTCATCCAACCTATTACAATCCACATCCTCTTCACAAAGGATACATTCCATTTTTCACTTTATCCAATCTGTCCTAACCTGCAGTCTGCAACCTCCGAACCTAAAACCGTCGATTATCTTATTAAAAAGAAATCGACAACAACTTCATGATTGGAACTCCAAGGCTCCTCCTTTTAATATCTCGCGCATTAGCCCCATTGGTGTCGCTACTCAAAAAATGTTCTGGCAAAAACGCCTTGTAGTCGACCTTTCGTCCCAACACAATTGCTCCTTTCCTAGCATTAACAGCACTATCCCATTGGACGAATATTTACTTAACTACCACGACATTGATCAAGAGATCTCTCTCATAAAGATAGCCAGTCGTAACTCCTGGCTAGCCAAAGAAGACATTTCCCCTACCTTTAAAATCATGCCAATCCACCCAGACTTCTGGCACCTTTTGGCATTTATTGGCGAAATCAATTCTATTTTTCGGATGCAAAAGCAGCCCAAAAAATATTTGACATAATGTCAGAAGCTTTATGCTGGATTCTGTCTAATATTTACGAAATACCATACCTCATTCACCTTCTAGACGATTTTCTTATTTCCCCCCCGTCATCTCCTCCAGCCAAACACCTAGCGATCACCCAGCAGGTTTTCGCTGATCTCGGAAGGACCCAGTACTTCAATCGAATTTCTGGGTATTAATCTAGACTCGCATAAATTCCAAGCATCCCTTCCTAAAGAGAAAATCAATCGAATAATTTCTCTATCTCAAATTTTCCTTGAAAAACAGATGTGCACACAACGAGAACTCCTACCAATTCTCGGCCATCTAAATTTCGCTATGCGCATTATTCCTTTCATTTCCCACCTCCATCAATTATCCACCACAGTTCATGGTTTAGAAGAAACAATTTTTCTCTCCAAACCCAGTCGCGATGAACTTTGCTTATGGATCTCTTTCCTTAAGCAATGGAACGGCTGTTCCTTTTTCTACAGCGACTTGATTGCATCCCCTATTGACATCAACACATACACAGACGCTGCCCCTCCAATAGGTTACAGTGGCTAATATAAAGGACACTGGTTTGTCTCAACATGGCCAACCCAATTGTAATTCCATTCCAAAGACCAATGTTTTTCAGCCCTCTTCAAATTCTACCCTATCATCGCAGCAGCCATCCTGTGGGGGGACGAATGGTCTACATCTAGCATTCTCTTTCACTATGATAACGAAGCTACAGTGCATTGCATTAACAAAGGGCGCTCCCACTCCCAATCGCTTATGCCATTTTTAAGACACCTTATCTGGATATCTGCTAAAAAACAATTTATCATGATTGCTGAACATGTACCTGGTTGCAAAAACCAAATCGCTGACTCTCTCTCTCTCATTTCTCTTTGCAGATATTCTGGCAACTAGCCCCGGAAGCAGACCCTCACCCAACGCCGGTCCCTCCTTATTCAGTAACGATATTTCCATAAACCACCCACTTCATAATCTTCATCAAACTTCTCTATCTCTTATCCTACAAGCAATAGCTCCCAGAACCCTCAATGCATACCTCACAGCATGGAATTCGTTCAAACAATTCCATACCATGCTAGACAACCCATTACACTCAAAATCCTTACCTCATGCATCTACACCCTCTGTAAAGGTTACATTTCCTCCCATACAGCCCGCACCTTAGATGCTATGTTCAATCTAGCATTTTTTGGGGGGTTTCTTAAATGTTCTGAATTAACAGTTACATCCAAATTTAACCCTCTACTCCACCCCACCATCTCAGATCTAGCTTTGCAAGACAGGGAAACTATCTCTTTCCTTATCAAACAAAGCAAAACAGATTAATTCCAGAGAGGACACTCTATCCTCATTTTCAATATTCCTTCACCTACACGCCCATTCCAAACCCTCTTAGCCTAGAAAATCTCAAGAGGCTAACCCACTGGCCCCGCTTTTTACTGATGACGCTAACCGTCCAGTATCTCGATTCTGGTTTCAAAAACACCTTAAAGAAATCTTTCACCTATCAGGTTTTTTCCCAGAGCCCTTTTCCAGCCACTCACTCAGGATTGGCGCAGCCACTACAACGGGCTCTCACACCATCAGATCCAGACCCTTGGTTGCTGGTCTTCTGAAGTTTTCAAATCTTATATACGTCTCAGTAAATACCACCTCAAGAAAGCCCAACAGGCTTTAACCAACCCCCAAGCACCTCCTCACACGGCTCCAACTCAAAAAGGTGTCTAACAGAGCCTCGACTCTCGCAAGAGTCATCCAATCCAAACCCCGCAGAAGCCCAATTGTCCACCCATGGCACCCTTACATGTTTGCCAAGGACTCCCTCAAGGGCCATTGCAGTTAGCATCTTCTGCAATCACCAATAGCTATTTACAGATGCAGACGTTTGTATCCACATGTTCTTTGCGCATTTACTGCGTTTGTACATATGTATTATATTTGTGCTTGTTCCCTTCTTCCAACTTTTCCAAATCTTTTATCCTTATAACCCTACTTTTCAGCCTCTCGTTCCTTTCTTCTCTACACTCCACTCCCAACTAATCTATTTTACACTCTACCTCTAATGATCTTGTTTCTCCTGTCTAGACTCTTCAGACTCCCGAAGGGGCCCCCTTGAGCTCCAACTCTCGCAGGATTCGGCCATAGCGGCCATAGTCCTTTCTTCTTCACGATATTACCTATTCTTTTTCCGCCTAGACTCTTTCTCCAAGCTCCAAACCCCGCAGGGGTCCGCTCAAGCTAAAACTTCTTCACTCTACTTCAACTACCTCTCTTCTCCTTATGACTCACCCTCTAGCTCTGACCCCCACAGGGGTCGCTCCGAGCCCCAATCTCTCGCAAGAGTTATCCAAATCCTCTTTCCCACTCACTGATATCTATCTCCTCCTATCCGCAATCTACCCTCAAGCTCTGACCTCCACAAAGGTCGCTCAGAGCTCCAACTCTCACAAGAGTTACTCTCTTCCACTCACTGCTACCTATCTCCCCCTATCTACACTCTACCCCCAAGCTCTGACCTCCACAGAGGTCGCTTCAAGCTCCAACTCTCGCAAGAGTTACTCTCCTCCACTCATTGCTCCTCCCAGCTACACTCTACCCTCAAGCTCAAACCTCCGCAGAGGTCACTCCTATCTACACCCTACCCTCAAGCTCAAACCTCCGCAGAGGTCACTCCTATTTACACCCTACCCTCAAGCTCAAACCTCCGCAGAGGTCGCTCCTATCTACTCCCTACCCTCAAGCTCTAACCTCCGCAGAGGTCACTCCTATCTACACCCTATCCTCAAGCTCAAACCTCCGCAGAGGTCACTCCTATCTACACCCTACTTTCAAGCTCAAACCTCCGCACAGGTCGCTCCTATCTACTCCCTACCCTCAAGCTCTAACCTCCGCAGAGGTCACTCCTATCTACACCCTATCCTCAAGCTCAAACCTCCGCAGAGGTCACTCCTATCTATACCCTACCTTCAAACTCAAACCTCCGCAGAGGTCGCTCCTATCTACACCCTACCTTCAAGCTCAAACCTCCGCAGAGGTCGCTCCTATCTACACCCTACCTTCAAGCTCAAACCTCCGCAGAGGTCACTCCTATCTATACCCTACCTTCAAGCTCAAACCTCCGCAGAGGTCGCTCCTATCTACACCCTACCTTCAAGCTCAAACCTCCGCAGAGGTCGCTCCTATCTACTCCCTACCCTCAAGCTCTAACCTCCGCAGAGGTCACTCCTATCTACACCCTACCCTCAAGCTCTAACCTCCGCCGCTCTAAACTCAAACTCTCACAAAGCTCCATCTTTCATAAGAGCTACTCTCCTCCACTCTCTGCTCCATACCTTCACTCTACTCTGGCCCCCGCAGGGGTCACTTAGAGCTCCAACTCCTACAAGATTCACTCAAAGTTCTCTTTCACTGCTTCAAACCACCTATTCTCCCCTTCTTCTTAACCCCGAAAACCATGACCCCCGCAGGGGTTCCTTCAAACTCTAACTCCAGCAAGAGTTATTAGAATCCTCTTTTCACCCTTATTAATCCTATCTAATTAATGCCCATGCATTTAACCTCTTTTCTTCTACTATATCCAGCAGCCGGATATAGCTCTAAATTTCCTGCCTTTTGGGGGGTTTTTCTTCGAATACGCGGCTGCTGTCCCGAGCGATTAATTCTGCATTTTGGGGAGTTCTGAGATCCACCGAGCTCAGGCTCCCTTCTTGCTCTGCCAACGGGAGGAAGCCCCGGGCTCGAGGAGCCCTTGAGCTCGGGGCTCTCTCCCGGGACAGCATGCCAAATAAGCTTTGTAAATCATCAGCTAAGTGTGAACTCTTGAAGTGAAGTTTATTCATAAACTAATTTCGAGAGGATCACGTGCTTATGATTTATCACGTCCAGTCTCGCATTTGCTAATCACTAATCTTCCAATCATATGAGCCCTAAGGCACCATAAATTGTCTAAGTTTCCAGTTCACTTTATCTTCGTTTGGAAGAAACCCCCCTCCTCCCCTATTCTCCTCCTTTACCTGTAATTGGGCGGCACGGCGGTCCAGTGGTTAGCACTGTGAACCACACAGCAAGAATACTGCCGGTCCTAGTTCGATAGGACCGGTGAGTGTTTCTGTGGGGAGTTTGTATGTCCTTCCCGTGTCCGCGTGGGTTTTCCCCGGGCTCTCCGGTTTCCTCCCACCATCCAAAGACATTCAACATACTTAACAATCAAGCTGGTCTAATTCCTTACGTTCCCTTAGCTACAGCGGCAGGGGAGTTCTGAGATCCACCGAGCTCAGGCTCCCTTCTTGCTCTGCCAACGGGAGGAAGCCCCGGGCTCGAGGAGCCCTTGAGCTCGGGGCTCTCTCCCGGGACAGCATGCCAAATAAGCTTTGTAAATCATCAGCTAAGTGTGAACTCTTGAAGCTGATGATTGATTATAAAGCTTGTTTGGCATGCTGTCCCGGGAGAGAGCCCTGAGCTCATAAGATTCTCGAGCCGGGGGCTTCCTCCCATTTGCAAGGGGAGAGGTGAATTAGAGCTCAGTTAGGACTCGGGAACTCCCCTGTGTAGTAGCTAATGAACAGATGGTGATTGCTCTTAAGAGATAACTACTTACTAGGAGCATGTCTATGGTGCTGATTTGGATTAGTTAATTAACTTAGGTTGCATATTTTTGGGCGGTGCGTGGAAACCAGGGAACCCGGGGGAAACCCACATGAGCATGGGGAGAATGTGTAAACTCTACGCCAAAACGTCAACTGGCTTGATAAGGACCAAAACCAGTGATGTTCTTGTTTTGAGACAACAGTGCTAACCACTGGGCCACCGTGTCACCCATCTAGGAAAGGATGAGTAGCGGTGTAAGCGGGGAGTGTTCAAGACGAAGATGGCTGTTATATAGAACTTAGGGTATTTATAGTGGCTTAGGAATCGTCTGATTGGTGAATCATAAATTGATTAATGCGAGACCGGCTGCAAGCAATCATAGGCATGTGATCCTCTCGAAATTATTATTGTCAGTGGACCAACCTATTGTCAGTTTCCCACCATCTTTTTTGGACAGTTTTATAAGAGCAGTTGCTCTACTTAAGGGATGACAGCGGGGAACAAATGTAGATGCAAAACATGAAGCACAAAGAATGGAATGTAAAAAGCATACAGTTGAAGTCAGAATTATTAGCCCCCTTGAATTATTAGACTGCTTGCTTATTTTCTCCCCAATTTCTTTTTAACGGAGAGCAGATTTTTTTTCAACACATTTCTAAATATACTAGTTTTAATAACTCATTTGTAATAACTGATTTAATTTATCTTTGTCATGACGACAGTAAATAATATTAGACTAGATATTCTTCAAGACACTTCTATACAGCTTAAAGTGACATTTAAAGGCTTAACTAGGTTAATTAGGGTAACTAGGCAGGTTAGTGTAATTAGGCAAGTGATTGTATAATGATGGTTTGTTCAGTAGACTATCGAGAAAAAAATGTGCTTAAAGGGGCTAATAATTTTGTCTCTAAAATAGTGTTAAAAAGATTAATAACTGTTTTTATTCTAGCCGAAATAAAACAAATCAGACTTTCTCCAGAAGAAAAAATATTATCAGACATACTGTGAAAATTTCCTGAATCTGTTAAACATCATTTGGGAAATATTTAAAAAAGAAGATAGAAATTCAAAGGGGGCTTATAATTCTGACTTCAACTGTATATTCACATTGAGTAGTGTTTGTTTTAATTGGCCACTTTGTCTTTGACTTTAAATAATTATGAAGTTGGAACATAATTGAACAAGGTAACAAACAAATTCAGCCCGTGGAATAGAAAGATCACTGTAATGCATTAACAATGAACTAATCTGTGCGAAATCTCTTAAAAGATCGTTTTTGGTACAAATTAAGACCCTCTTAGATATCAAAACATTCAACTTCAACACTGAGGAAAATCTAAATAAATGAATACAAATTGTGCTCCTATATTGACAGGGTAACCAGATCCCTGCTCCTACATCTCTGCAATCCAAACAAGTCCAATTTACCTTAAAATAATTTGTTCTTACCTATTAATTTAGAGTGAGGTCAGCTTTTCAGCAACCCTGGGTGGTGTCTGTACAGCTGCAAACAGGTTTGGCTTCTTAGGGTTTGATTGGAGTAAGTGTTCAGGCTCAGATCATAGGTTATGAAAGAAATTACTCAGAGACTTCGCTGTATATACTCTTCTGAATACAGGGTTTCTCAGTTCTAGCATGAATTCCTTTTTTGGACATACGTTCAGTTTGACCCTTGCTAATGTTGTAACTAGTTCTTGTGACTTAGCAAAAACATGATTAAATAGCTGATGCAGGTAAGGAGAGATAAGCAGTGAAGCTTCTTGTTTTTTGCACGTAACACATTGAACTTTCGTTGCTGTCACACCCTGTATTACAAAATTACTTTTATCATCTTAACGCTACTAAAGAATTGCACACAAAAGAAAACCACACAGTCACAGTGAGGTCCCTTCTTAAAAACTTACAGGATATACCACAATATTTTACCAGCTTTCCTAATCACGTTCTTGTTCCTTCTACCACTCATCCCAAGGCCCCCAGAGATTATGCAGCGCCATTGATGTGATCCAAAACCTGTGAAGACATAATGCCAAGTTATCCGATATAACATTTTGTTTGTTTTATTGTTAAGCTCATTAAGGGGAGATTTATTTTTGAGTTAATTATCCCTTTTTTAAAGTGTGATTGCTTTACTTGGGGTCTCTTTAACGTTGGCTTTGCTTTGATTGCTGTTGCTGTCTTTGAATCACTGATCTAGCCAGTGATGTTTAAGGGCGTATAATAATGGTGCTGTGGTATCAATTACACCAGAGATGCCCAAACTAGGGCTTGCTGGCTAAAGTTGGCCCATGGTAACCTTTGATTTGGCCCGCCATCCCATCTGAGAGAGGGGGAATGATAGAGATGGTTTAGAGCAGGCGTGACCAACCCTGTTCCTCGAGATCAACCTTCCTGCAGATTTCAGTTGCAACCCATATCTAACACACCTGCCTGTAATTATCAAGTGCTGTTCAGGTCCTAATTAATTTGCTCAGGTGTGTTTGATCAGGGTTGGAGCTGAACTTTGCAGGAAGGTCGATCTCCAGAAACTGGGTTAAGCACCACTGGCTTATGCTGCGTTCACACCAGACGCGGCACGCGTGAGTGATTTAAGTCAATGCAAACACTCGAATAGACATCCTGTGGCGCGATATGCGCAAATTGCACGGCACGAATGACGAGAATTGCGCGGTGTGCATCGCGCTAATGGCGTGGCGCGAATTGAGCGTCCTGCGCGTTTGACGTGCGAATCACTTGTTTTCGAAAATCTGAACTTCAGCGGACATTTGCGCCGCGTTAAACAATCAGGTGCTTGCTCTTGTGGGGGCTTGATTGTGACGTATCACCTGTTGTCGGTGTCCCGGGGGAATCCCCCAGCAGACACCGACAAGAAGTTCATCAAACTGGGCTGGGCTCAGTCAGAAGCACTGCTGAAAACCTCCATCAGCCAGGTTCAGTTTCTGGAGGAGTCTATGAGCTTAAAGAGCTGGATGCACCTCTGAAAGCATGTAGTGGACTCAGACACTGCTCTAAACGTATCGACGCTGTTTATCATCCTTCATAAAGCACATAAACACTGTAATTTTCTTCATAAAATCCATGTTAGCCCTTTAGCTATGAAGCTAGAGTCACGGGGCAGACAGAAGCCCAGCCCATCACGCGAATCCACGTCTGTTCTGAAGTGAATTTGACACGTGAATGAAGCGGGGTTTGACGCGCGAATGAAGCGATTAACCTCAAATGTTTACGCGGCTATTTACGTGCGATTTATCCACGCATTCCGCGTCTGGTGTGAACACAGCATTAGAGATTGCCATTTCAAATACAACAACATTTTATTTGCTTGTTTTATTGTTAAGCTACAAAAACAGCTAATTGAAATAAAATGTTTCAATTTAAATGCTGTAATTTTAATTGTAGTTTAAATTGTACATACTGTCAACTGACGCATAGAGGACAATGCTGAGACTTTGGTGAGTAAATCATGCGATTACTAATGCAATTGCTTCACGAGTTCACACTTGCATTCGGTTAAGTATAAAGCATATTTGGCGTGCTGTCCGGGGGGAGGGCTCTGAGCTCGAGGGGACACTCCAACTCGAGCTACGCCCCTTATCAGGAACAAAGAGGAATCGGTATTCGAGCGAAGTGTCTAGCCCGGCCCCAGAACGCTCCCCCCGGGAATTCGATGCAAGAGGTGAGGTGACGGGGTGGTGGAGGGATGCTAAAGTCGTGAGATGCTGCAGGTAAGACAGCTTTGGTATATATAGGGGTTTGTTCACTCCCTGATTTGGTAATGGGTTGATTGTCGATGACGTGTTCGATACTGAAACTTCTGCGCGTGCTCCTCCCGAAATTTGTTTACAAACATCACTTCACGAGTTCACACTTGCATTCGTTTAAGTATAAAGCATATTTGGCGTGCTGTCCGGGGGGAGGGCTCTGAGCTCGAGGAGACACCCCAACTCGAGCTACTCCCCTTATCAGGAACAAAGAGGAATCGGTATTCGAGCGAAGTGTCTAGCCCGGCCCCAGAACGCTCCCCAAAAAGTGCTATTTGGTTACAGGACAGCAGCCATACAAGTGTGCGAACCCCCCAAAATTGCTGATCTTAAAAATTTTGGAGGGTAGCTGTTGAGTTGTAAGGTATGTATTTCGGGAGGAGGCGGTTGTAGAATTACAAGGTGTACGTCTCCCGTAGGAGCGGTCACTGCGCTTGCAGTGGTGCAGAGTTGTAAAGTGTACGTCTCCCGTGGGAGCGGTCACTGCACTTGCAGTGGTGCGTAATTGTAAGGTGTACGTCTCCCATGGGAGCAGTCACTGCGCTTGCAGTGGTGCATAATGATAAGGTGTACGTCTCCCGTAGGAGCGGTCACTGCGCTTGCAGTGGTGCATAATTGTGATGTGTACGTCTCCCATGGGAGCAGTCACTGCGCTTGCAGTGGTGCATAATTGTGAGGTGTATGTCTCCTATGGGAGCAGTCACTGCGCTTGCAGTGGTGCGTGATTGTAAGGTGTACGTCTCCCGTAGGAGCAGTCACTGCACTTGCAGTGGTGCATGATTGTAAGGTGTACGTCTCCCGTAGGAGCAGTCACTGCACTTGCAGTGGTGCATGATTGTAAGGTGTACGTCTCCCGTAGGAGCAGTCACTGCGCTTGCAGTGGTGCATAATTGTAAGGTGTACGTCTCCCGTAGGAGCGGTCACTGCACTTGCAGTGGTGCATAATTGTGATGTGTACGTCTCCCATGGGAGCAGTCACTGCGCTTGCAGTGGAGCATGATTGTAATGTGTACGTCTCCCATAGGAGCAGTCCCTGCGCTTGCAGTGTTGTATAATTGTGAGGTGTACGTCTCCCGTAGGAGCAGTCACTGCACTTGCAGTGGTGCCTAATTGTAAAGTGTACGTCTCCCGTAGGAGCAGTCACTGCGCTTGCGGTGATGCATAAGCATAGGGTGTATGTCTCCCGTGGGAGCTGTCACTGCGCTTGCGGTGGTGTACTATTGTGAGGTGTACGTCTCCTGTAGGAGCGGTCACTGCATTAGCGGTGGTGCGTAAAAAATGTGTGTCTCCTGTATGGGTGGTACCTGCTCTTGAAATAATGTGTGATGGTGAGGTGTACGTCCCCGTAGGAGCTGCCACTGCTTTAGCGGTGGTGCATCGTGATAATGTGCGGGTCTCCTGTATAATTGTTGGTTGCGCTTGCGGTGTTCTGTAATAAGTGTGTTTCTCCCCTAGGGCAGTCGTTGCGCTAGCTGTGATGTTTGATATTAATGATGAGGTGTGCGAGATAAGTTGTGCGACTCCGGTTAGAGCGACGCTACGAGCTTTATCAAGATAGTATGCGCAGGGTATTTTGAGAAAGAACTTTGTGATTGTCGATGACGAAGTGTAGCGGATATGTCGTGATGTGCTCTAGTGGGTGTCGAATTATCTTAAAGGGGTTTTTTGATGAGGGTTCGTTGGGCTCTTCTAATGTTAGAGCGGTCAGATCGAATGTAGCACTTAAAGGCCTGAGAGGACCAGCGTCCGAGTGTTTGGATCTGCTGCTCTGATAGACCATTTTGTGCTGAGGTGGTAGCTGCGCCAATTCTGAAAGAGTGGCTGGAGAAGTTGTTGGCTGGGAAGCCGGACTTAATAAGGACGCATTTAAGATGCTTTTGAAACCAAAAACGGGTGACTGGGCGATTGCTGTCGTCTGTGAATAGAGGGTCTGCTAGGGAAGAAGCTTGAGATTTCCGCATTTGTAAAAATGCTAGCAGTGTTTGGTATGGATAAATAGGTGATTGAAGGTTAAAGATGTAGATATAATGGCCTTTCTTAGCTTGATCAGTTTTGCTTTGTTTAATAAAAAAGGAAATGGTTTCGTTGTCTAATGTTACTAAATCGGATACGGTGGGATGAATATTTGGGTTGAACCCAGAAGTAATAGTGAGTTCTGAACACCTCAAAAATCCGAAGAACGCTAATATAAACATCGCATCGAGTGTACGTGCTGTGTGGATTGATTCATATCCTTTGCGAAGAGTGGATATGCATTTAGTGAGCGTTTTCAGTGTTATGGGTTGTCGTGTGTCTTAACGTGTGGGGTGGTTTCTTTGTATGCCTTTCAATAAAAGAGCAGTTTGAGAATTAGCTAAGTGAGGTGCGGGGGAACCAAAAATTAGTTTGTGGAAAAATTGAATTCCACTTAAATAGCCTTTGATGGAATTGATCTGGAGGTTTTTGGTGATGGTCAAGTAGGTTATGTAGGATGAGATGGTTAGTAGGGAAAAATCAGGAAACAGTATGTTATAACATGCGTGGAATGTTTTAAAACTTTTCCATGCTGTTAAATATGACTGCAGGGTTCTAGGCGCCACCGCCTGAAGGATATATTCGAGGGAGGCTCCGAGCAGGTTTTTTAAAGGATGATCTATGGGAATATCAGCTCCGAATAAGGAGGGACTTGGACTGGAAACTGATCCGCCTCTGGTGCCAAATTTCTGAATTTCTGGAAAGCAAAGCGAGAGAGAGAGTCAGCAATTTGATTTTTGGATCCAGGAATGTGCTTTGCAGTTAAAATAAATTGTTCACATGCTGATATCCAAGTGAGTCTTCTAAGTAGAGGAATTAATGCTATAGAATTTGAACGACCTTTATTTATACAGTGAACGGTTGCTTCATTGTCACAGTGGATTATAATGCTGGAAGAGGACCATTCTTTCCCCCATAGGGATGCAGCGACGACTAGTGGATAGAGTTCGAATAGCGCCGATGATTTAAGTGATTGCGGCAGGTCTAACAGCTGGGGCGGCCAGGTGGACGCAAACCAGCGTCCTTGGTAATAGCCTCCGAATCCGATTGACGGGGCAGCATCGGTGAATAGTTTGATGTCTACTGGGGAGGATATTAGGTCGCTGTAAAAGAATGAGAGACCATTCCATTGTTTGAGGAATAATATCCATAAACGGAGTTCATTTAAACTACTATCATCGATGGATATTTGATCCTCTAGACTGTGAGCTGAAGACGCGAGAGCTAAGAGGTGAGAAATGAACGATCGGCCTTGGGGAATTATGCGCATTGCGAAATTCAAGTGTCCGAGGACTGATAATAGCTCGCGCTTAGAACAGGTGGGGCTCTCTAATAGGGAGGAAGCTACCAGGATTGTTCATACGATTTTCTCTTTTGGTAAGGACGCTTGGAATTTGTTGGAGTCTAATTTAATGCCCAAGAATTCGATTGAAGTGCTTGGACCGGCGGTTTTTTCTTCTGCTATGGGAATCCCGAGTTCGGCGAAAACCTTCTGAACTGTCAGGAGGTGCGCGGCTGGGATAGCGTCGGGTGGTGAGATGATTAGAAAATCGTCTAATAGATGGATTAAGTGCGGGATCGCGTAGTTATTGGAAAGGATCCAGCATATTGCTTCCGACAGCGTATCGAAAATTTTTGGGCTACTTCTGCAACCGAAGGTTAGGCGGACGGACAAATAATAATTATCCCGCCAGAGGATGCCGAAAAGGTGCCAGAAATCAGGATGGATGGGCATAACTTTAAAGGCGGATGTTATGTCGACTTTAGCCATCCAAGCGCCGCGACCCGCTATTTTGATTAGTGAAATAGCTTGGTCGATGTCATGATAATTCATAGCGAACTCATCAGGAGGGATTTGACTGTTGATGCTGGGAAACGGAGAGTTATGTGGGGAGGAAAGGTCGATTATAAGGCGTTTTTTATCGGAGAATTTCCGACTAACGCGGTATACGCTAAACGGAGGTGCGTAGAAAGGGCCAATCATGAAATTTTCGTCTACTTCTTTTTTAATTAAAAGATCGACGACATCGGGTTCGGCGAGAGCGGATTGAAGATTTGGACAAATAAGACTATTAGAGGGGAGGCTAATTACACCTGGATGAAAACCTGAAGACAGACCCGTTAATAGATATTCAGTGAATTTAGGATCGGGATGTTGTAACAATTCCGATCTCAGTCGAGAAACATTCACAGGAGTCGATAGATAATTTTTTGCATTTTTATTCACAGATCTTTTGACTGGACATACCGAGCGGGCATGAGCGCCGCCACAGAAATTGCAGACATGCAAGAAACGACATTTCTGTCTCCAGCACCTGCCGCTGTTAAACTCATTGCAGGGTCTGGCAGAAGCTGTGACAGAAGGGCGGTGACCAGAAAGGAGGGACGGGATATTTGGGTTTGAAGGGACGTAACTGGTGGATCTGGGCTTGGCTAGTTCGGGTTGGGGAGAAGGGATGGGATTTATGAATGGGCAGGACTCAGTGGGGTGGGTGGTGGATCGGCAGACCGCGCAAGATATATTGCGGCAACCAGAAAATATCTTGTTGTGAAGTTCTGTGTCTAAGGCTCCCCAGTATGGGGACTGGTTCCATTGGGAGATGCGTATGGCGCATTTTGCGGAAAAAAGGCGGTGATAAGTATAGAAATGGCAGCCTCCATATGAAAGCGCGAGCTCAGCGACTATCGCGAGATAGTCATTGAGCTCGCGCCTCCTGTGGGGGTAAACTGAACAGATTACTTCTGTGTAGCGTGAAAAGGCTACGGTGAATTCGGGGAAAGTAAGGATACGGGACTGAATGTAATTTGTGTTTTTTAGGGTTACTGAGAATTGGCCGCAATCTATCTGGCGGTCTGCCGATGTGGGTGGAATGGGTGAGAGGAGGGAAAAAAGATCAACATCCGAACCTGACAGGATTTGGTTCCTGATGGTGTTGGAGACAGGTGCAGGATCCAGGGCGAGGGCGTTGGGTGGAACTGGTAGAGGGGTGGCTGTGGACAGAGAAAAAGATTTAGTGTGAGAAAGTGACTGTGGGAAGTTAGGTGCTGGAGCTGTTTGCGGAGGCATGCTCACGCTACAGCTGGCATTGGGATCATGAGTGGTAAGCACGGAGGAGAGAGGAGGGGCAGCCGACGGCAGTGACATCAGCGGAGGCGGCCTCACGCTGGAACTTGTGTCGGTGTTTGGAGGGAAGTAGGAAGCTAGAGCCGGTTGTGGAGGCATGCTCACGCTACTGCTGGCTCTAGGAACGCGGGTGGAAGAAAGGGGGAAGAGTGGGGGCGCTACCGTCGCCAGTGACATCAGCGGAGGCGGCCTCACGCTGGAACTTGCGTCAGTGCCTGGGGGGAAGTAGGAGGCTAGAGCCGGTTGCGGAGGCATCCTCACGCTACTGCTGGCTCCAGGATCTCGGGTGGAAGAAAGAGGGAAAGGCGGAGGGGCTACCGTCGCAAGTGACATCAGCGGAGGCAGCCTCACGCTGGAACTTGCGTCGGGGCCTGGAAAAACTTGGGGAAGAAAAGGAGGGGTTAGAGAAGCTGGGGTTTGAGCTGGGAGCGGAGGCGGCCTCACGCTCGCGCTGCTCGTGGGAATTTGGAAGGGGTGAGCGGGCGGGTTATGAGTTGGGGCTTGTGCTTCCTGTAGCGACCCTGCGCTTGAGTTGGACGGGGAGCAGCGGGCCAAGGATGGACTTCTGGTTCCGCTAGCGGAGGCAAGCTCACGCTTTGCTGGCGGCTTGAGGGAGCGAGTCTAGAGCCGGCGTTGATCCCAACTTCCGGGGATTGGGTTCCTGCGTCATCGGGACCCGGGGCACGCCCCAGACTCGCTGAAGGCCTCCTGCTGCGTCTGGGTCTGGAGGATGGGCTTGGATCTGATCGCTGGTATGGATTGTGTCGAACCTGGCTGGTTTTCTTCATGGCTTTGGATGGTGAAGTGGTGGATGGAAGTGGTGCTCCGGATTGCAGGGAGTTGTACATCACCAGGAGTTCCGCTTTGGTGGTTCGGCGCGGAACGGTGACGCCTGCACTGGCCAAAGCTTGGCGGAGGTCGGCGGCCGTGTTTATCCCCGTGGCTGGAACGGAGGATCTAGCTGAGGCGAAGGATGAGGCTGGAGAAGACTGCCTTCTGGGAGATGGAGAAGGTGAGCCCCTACGTGATCGAGCGGCCGTGGTTCGGGCTGAACGGCGGCCTCGGGGTGGAGCCGCGGGCTGGGCTGATGTAGTCTGCGGAGCTGGGGTGCTCTGGATGCCGGCGGGAGATCTCAGAGGATCCTCGGCGAGGAAGGTGTCGTCTTCTGCGAAGAGGTTAATCTCTGACATGTTTCAGCATCGAAGGTTGGATGCTAAAGTCGTGAGATGCTGCAGGTAAGACAGCTTTGGTATATATAGGGGTTTGTTCACTCCCTGATTTGGTAATGGGTTGATTGTCGATGACGTGTTCGATACTGAAACTTCTGCGCGTGCTCCTCCCGAAATTTGTTTACAAACATCACTTATTGCAATAAGATTCAAAGGGATGTTTTCTATCTGTTTTTAAATATTATTAAATAAATTAGGAAAGGACCCATGACAACTTTAACGTAAAACAGTTTGGTAAGTTTATCTTCGCCCCACGGCTCTTAATGATATTTGGTTTCTGGCCCTTCATATGAAAACGTTTGGTCACCCCTGGATAACACTGTATGGAATGAGAATCAGCAGTTCTTTAGTCAGGTTATGAAAACACAATGAACATCAGATTGACTCAAAACATCAAGAATCTACATATGAATCTCAACATTTCCTGCCCAAGTGCATGTTAGGAGTCCTAGATGAGTTTTGAATGATTTGATTCCTCCAGCATGCACTGCAGGATGAAGCACACTGTGTTGCCATTGTTGAGATGCTTATTCTTGATGTCTATGTTTCTGAAGAAGTCAGATATTGTGGATTATTTTGATCAAAATAACTTGCTTAGGGCAAGGTTTGATTTCCAGTTTTATAGACATTATTGTACAGAAAGCTAAGCTGCCAGCAGAGGCGCTCTAGAATGGTTCCTGTCCCTCACAGACAGAGGGCTCTATTTTGACGGTCCATGCGCAAAGTGCAAATCGCAAGGCGCAAATGAATTCAGGGTGTGTCAGAATCCACTTTTGCTATTTTAAGGACGGAAAAATCCGCTTAGCGTTGTGGCGCATGGTCTAAAAGGGTTGAGTTTTTTCTTAATGAGTTATAGGTGTGTTTTGAGAATAAACCAATAACTCAATAAGACAATAAACTCAACCCTTTTAGACCATGCGCCATGGCGCTAAGCGGATTTTTCCATCTTTAAAATAGCAAAAGTTTGATTGGATCCAATCAGGGACTCCTCAGATTATGGGGATTCACTGATTGGATCCAAGACCAGCGAGGAGATGATCCCAAGGTGTCCATATCCGGGACCAGGCCATATCCTGAGCTGCTGCTGCGCTGGTGGTCATGGGGGAGTGGAGAGCATGAGACTGATTCAAGTGACGCTCCAGGGACAGACGAGTCTTCGCTGAGACTGCAGCTCTACACAAGACTTTTGGTCAGCGGAGAAATTAAAATGGTCGTGCTGAACTGAGTCTGGTTCTCTCAAGGTTTTTTTTCTTTACTCTCCTATTGGTGAAGTTTTTTTTTCCCTCTCCGCTGTCGCCACTGGCTTGCATGGTTCAGGATCTGTAGAGCTACTCATCAATGAATTTGCTCTTCAGTGCTTGGACTCTCAGTAATGATTTTAAACCACACTGAACTGAGCTAAACTGAACTTAAACACTAAAAACTGAACTAATTTCCAGCAAACGAATAAATGAACAATAATAACCAAGTGTGCTCAAAAACCTGAGTTTTATCCTAAAACACATGCTGTGCCCCATATGGTCTAAAACCTGACAGGTGGGCAAATCTAAGCTTGTTTTTAATAAAACAAATATAAATATGGATATAATAAATAATACTGCTAATAATAATAACATTATACAAAAGCAAATTGTTATGAATGAACTGAAAAAGCCTCCCGAGATGAAGAAGGCATGAAGGCAGTGGTTTTTATATTTATGTAGGCAATAAAATAATGTTTTGTAATATTTTAATCCTTTATATTTATATTCTATATACATCTTCATTATATCCTATATATACCCTGAATATTTTAATTCTTTTTCATATGTAAAGATATTTGCGTATTGCTCTACATCTCTTGCGCCACTTTGCGCCGGGTGTATGATAGGGCCCAGAGCCTCCAAAATCACATAAATATTTGTGATGTTTCCCATTTTGGCATGCAAAGCTGACCCTGGAAACAGGTCTAGCGTGCTGTAATTAATGTTGGTGGTTCCTGCACATGTCTGTAATCATAGGAAAAAAGAAAAATGTCTCCACTATAATCTATGCAAAAGTTATTGTATTGCAACTGATGAGAGGTGCTGTACAAGCCACAGGGAGCGATTATTGTTTTCATATTTCACTATTCTTTTGTTTGATCAAACATAATTCACTGTGTTTGGACCACGTCAGACATATAAAAGGATTACTTATGCACATCACCTCAAAAACAGAGGAGAATGGCTCTAAAGGACACAGCGTAAAGTAAGAGATGACCGCTGTCTGTGCTATCTGGGGCTGCTTATTGATCATAAATGTATTGTTTTCACTTCTGCGTCACGGAAACACCGCGATTCATTTGACAACTGTTTGATATGTTAATATAATTCAGTAAAAAGAATGCTAGAACCGTATGAGCACCGGCAAGAGCTTTCATTTGATCTATATTGTGCATGTGTCATATCTGAACCATATGAAAAATATGAAAATGAACTAATGTAAAATACCCAACTCGGATATCCAAAATACTGTGTATTTAAGTGTAAATAACTTTTGTACAGTAGAATAAAAACCAAAGTGATGCATATATGCATAAAATATAGATTCTACACTTTCAAACGAAACCACTTACGGGGGTCTGGTGCACTGCTAGCCCTTTAAATCCTAAAGCGAACGTCGATGATGTCACAGACCCGGAAATGGTTCCGCAGAGTTTAACTGGTTAAAAAAGGAATTACTCTGAGACTTGTTTAAAGAGTTTTAACGCATCACCATATAAAATGGCTTCACTTTAGTGAACAAGTTCAAAATAAGCAATCAAAGACAACAGCAAGAAGTCTTCATCACAAGGCTTGATCTAACAAAGGATTTGCTATACATACACTACTAAACACAGCGTCTCAGTTCTAGCATGAATGCTTTTTTTGGACATATGTAGCCATTGCAGTTAACACAGGAGAGATGAGCAGTCTTGATGAGATTCTTGTTTTTAACAAGTAACACACACCAGTAAAATCCATTCCATGACCTGAACTATAAAACTGCTGATTTGCCTTCATGTGGACCAACCTGCAGTCAAAATATAATAGTAAATCTGGAATGGTTCGCCATTATGCAGAGCCAGCAAAAGCTGGAAATCAGGGAAGCAAATCTTGTGTTATGGTATTTAAAAATAAAATGGTAAAAAGCTAAAACAGCAGTACCCTACTGAAAAAACAGCTTAAACCAGCCTAGGCTGGTTGGCTGGTTTTAGCTGGTTGACCAACAAGGTTTTAGAGGGGTTTTGGCCATTTCCAGGCTGGTTTCCAGCCTTTTCCGGCCTGGTCTTAGCTGGTCAGACTGGAAAATGACCAGCTAAAACCAGCATGATCAGCCTAGCCAGGCTGGGAGCCCAGCCAAAACCAGTTATATCCAGCAGTAATTATACACGAGTCAGAAATTGAGATCGTTTCGTCATATAGGTACCTGGGTGTATATTTGAACAACAAGCTCGATTGGTCTGCAAACACAATCCAGGTGTATAAGAAGGGTCAGAGCCGCATTCATTTATTAAGACGACTGAGGTCCTTTGGTGTGTGTCAGACTCTGTTAAAAACTTTTTATGACTCTGTGGTGTCTTCTGTGATTCTGTATGCTGTAACCTGCTGGGGAGGGGGACTGTTGGAGAAGGAGAAAAACAAATTAAATAAGCTCATAAAAAGGGCAGGTTCTGTTGTGGGGTGTGCACTACCTACCATAGAAGAGATTGCACAGGATCGAATGCTGGACAAATTTGTTAGTATAATGAATCACGATAGTCATCCCCTTTTCGATACAGTCCAAGCGTGTGCAAGCTCTTTTAGTACAAGATTAATTCAACCCCGGTGTTACAGAGAAAGATACAGGAAGTCTTTTTTACCAACAGTGATCAGATTGTATAACCAAAGTCATACCAGATGAATTGTGCTGAACTTGAATTAGATATTAGATATGTACAAGTGTTTACTCGTTGTTTTTGGAACCAAGGTGTGCAGTATGAAACGTAATTTTATTATTGTTTTTATATGTATGTAACTTATCTATTTTTAGTATGGAGAGCTCTGCTGTGACGTGTGAATTTCCCTCCGGGGATTAATAAAGTCAAACTAAACTAAAATAAACTTAAACCTGGCTGGACAAGCTGGATTTAGCTGCTGGAAATGGCTGGAAACCAGCCTGGAAATCGCCAAATCCCTTTTGAAACCAGGCTGGTCAACCAGCCAACCAGCCTAGGCTGGTTTAAGCTGGATTTTTCAGCAGGGTAGCCTGTCTACCATATTCTATTAAAATGTTTACAACTAATCTAACACTCAGTTAGCGTTGACACATCAATATAAATCTGAGCTCGCATCTGGAGGCTCTCTATAAAGGCTCTGCGAATTAAACGATCCGGTATTCCCTGAGGTACGAGGACCTGAGAGACAGTGGTACTTTCACGAGCCCTCCGTGCCTTATTCAGCCGTATGTGCACATTATACATACATGAATATGACTATATTCCTACATTTGCATGTCAACAATCAAATCAAAGTGATAACATAAACTAATAGTAAATATAATATGCTGTTAAACTACTTACTAGCATGTAGCACGCCATAAGCTAGCACATGGGAAGACGGGTAGCTCCAATTAATAACACAAAAAGTTATAATATTAATAAAAAAAACTCTCATATATACATAGGCAAATTAATTTACACTGAACTTATCAAGGGCAGAATATCAAATGGTAAACAGAGACACAGTACGTAGGTAATTCCACTGCTAGTGCTTGTACAAAATGGCTTCTGTGTTTTCCTCTTCACAGTTACGTGATACTTTTTGCAATATGACCACAAGATGGCAGTGTTCAACAAAATAACAATTACAGAGTCGCTGCTTTCTAAATCAATGATTTTACAGAACCAATTACTTTGAATTTTTAATTATCATAATCTTTATGCAGAAGACAACATTAAGGGGCAGAATACCCTACTAAAAAATCGAGCTTATATCAGCCTAGGCTGGTTGGCTGGTTTTAGCTGGTCGACCAGGCTGGTTTTTAGAGGTGTTTTGGCCACTTACAGGCTGGTTTCCAGCCATTTCCAGCCTGGTCTTAGCTGGTCAGGTTGGGAGATGACCAGCTAAAACCAGCTTGACCAGCCTAGCCAGGCTGGGAGTCCAGCCAAAACCAGCTATGTCCAGCTTAAACCAGGCTGGTCAAGCTGGTTTTAGCTGGATTTAGCTGGTCATTTTCCAGCCTGACCAGCTAAGACCAGGCTGGAAATGGCTGGAAACCAGCCTGGAAATGGCCAAAACCAATCTAAAACCAGGCTGGTCGACCAGCTTAAACCAGCCAACCAGCCTAGTAAACATCAACTCTCTTAATAAGAACTTGAACCAGTGATGTTCTTGCTGTGAGACAACAGTGCTAACCACTGAGTCGACATATTGCTTTATTTAGAAAAAGGGAGAAGTAGGGGTGGAAGCAGGGATTCTTCAAGATGAAGATAACTAAGGTAAGAAACTGGTTATTTATAATGTGTTTGGATTAATCTGATTGGTAAATCATGTGTTAGCTAATGCGGGACTAGCTGTGGTCAATCGTAAGCATGTGATCCTCTCAAAATTAGTTTATAAATCATTAGTATCTGATTGCAGCCTTTATGATGCAAGCTAAGATTAGATCACTCAGCGATGCAATCTCAGACACAATGCACACAATGGAGTGAGTAATGTCGCTGTGACAGGTGGGGTTAGATGAGCACATTAAAAAGCATTGGATGCAGCTCAGCTTGCACCGCACCAAGTCTGCATCCAGACCCCACTCTTATAAATAAACTTCACAAAAATAAAAGCGCTCAAACATTTAGTATCTTCCCTTCTATTGAACATATGAACTCATATTCAAAAGAGGCCGAGTAGGATGGAGCTCAAATCATAAGATCTGCAAGCAGTTTCCTGAATGTGTTTGTATCTGCATTTGTATCTGAAACAACGCCCTGCTGTTTCTCAAGGGCTACTTTTTTATGCAGGACACTAAATATGTGTGAAAACAATATTAGCCTAAAGCAGGTTCAAGTAAACAATAACCACAAATGAAAATCTCTCACATGAAACAATGCACAGAGCAGGACAATACACAGATCAGAAAACGAGTGTAAAACATTTAACTTTCCACAGTGACGTGTAAAAGTCTATTACTTTGGGTACTGCAACTCCAACTGCAAGATCAATTAAATGTTGCATCACGATAATTTAGCATTTAGCATTGACCACTTTCAAGAGTTCACACTTAGCTGATGATTGATTATAAGCAAGTTTGGCATGCTGTCCCGGGAGAGAGCCCTGAGCTCGAAGGTCCTTGAGCCCTGGGCTCCCTCCCGTTTGGAGGAAGAGAGGGGAGCCTCGAGCTCAGGTAGATCTCGACAACTCCCCTTTTTATAATAGCTAAAGATTAAGATTGAAGGCTATTAAAAGATATGCTGCATTATTAGATTACCTGTATTGAAATTTAGATTTAATGATTAACTTGTTGTACATGTTTTTGGAATGTGGGAGGAAACCGGAGAACCCGGGGAAAACCCACACAAGCACGGGAAGAACATGCAAACTACCCACAGAAACGACCACCGGCCTGTTAAGGAACTAGAACCGGTGACGTTCTTGCTGTGAGGCGACAGTGCTAATCACTGAGCCACCATGCTGCCCTATGGAGGAAAAGGTGAAAAGGTAGGGGTGGAAGGGGAGATTCTTCAAATCGAAGATGACTGTAGTGAAAAAACCCTGGCTCTTTATAGTGGTTAGGAATGGCCCGATTGGTGGATCAAGCATGCTAATGCAGAACCAGCCGTGTTCAATCATAATCACGTGCTCCTCTCGAAATTAGTTTATGAATAAACTTCACTTAATGCAGCACCCATTTTGGTGTTGATGCCCTAACATGAAGAAAAGTTTCACAGCAACAAACACCAATTGACTTGCACTATTGGACAGCAGATATGAATATTCTGTTTAAAAATGTCCAAGTCATATAAAAACCTTTGCTTAACAGCTTTAATGCTGCACTTGTTGTGGTGATGACGCCCTAACATGACAAAAGTTGTGAAGTTTTACAGTTTCACAGCAACATACACCCATTTGCGTGCACCATTGGGGAGCAGATGTGAATATTTTGTAAAAAAAAATGTCAAGTGTACATATAAAAATGTTTGCTTGACCTGAAACTGAACACTGGTGTTTGGATGAGTTTTTATATGACAGAGAAGGTAAGCAAACCATTCAGTTTGTTGACAATATAAGGCACCCTATTTCTTGTGATAAGTTAAATATAGATGTGTTAAATATATTATATATATATATATATATATATATATATATATATATATATATACAGTTGAAGTCAGAATTATTCGCCCCCTTTTGATTTTTTGTTCTATTTTAAATATTTCCCAAATGATGCTTAACAGAGCAAGATAATTTTCACAGTATGTCTGATAATTTTTTTTCTTCTGGAGAAAGTCTTATTTGTTTTATTTAGGCTAGAATAAAAGCAGTTTAAAATTTAAAAAGAAAACATTTTTGGGACAAAATTATTAGCCCCTTTAAGCAATTTTTTTCCCGTTAGTCTACAGAACAAACCATCGTTATACAATAACTTGCCTAATTACCCTAACCTGCCTAGTTAACTTAATTAACCTAGTTAAGCCTTTAAATGTCACTTTAAGCTGTATAGAAGTGTCTTGAAATATATCAAGTATAATATTATCTACTGTCATCATGACAAAGATAAAATAAATCAGTTATTAGAAATAGGTTTTTAAAACTATTATGTTTAGAAATGTGTTGAAACAATCTTCTCTCCATTAAACAGAAATTGGGGAAAAAAATAAAACAGAGGCGCTAATAATTCAGGGGGGGCTAATAATTCTGACTTCAACTGTATGTATGTATGTATGTATGTATGTATGTATATATATATATATATATATATATATATATATATATATATATATATATATATATATATATATATATTCTAACATTTTCTTTGCAAACCTTTCCATTACATTGTTTTAAAATACATTTCATATTTGGAATAAAGTGTAATTTATTTTACAAAGTTATGTTAAAAGTAAATTTGTTTGTTGAGTAGTATTTACTTAGTCATTTGATGTTACAACATACACGTTTAACTACCAGTCTTAAGTTTACAGAGGAGTGTGTTTTGGAAAGTTCTTTTTTTTTTGGTAAAAATTATTCGTAATTTACTCATATTCTTTCAGTTGTTTCATGCCATATTTTGCAAGTTTTCCTCAAAGTTTGTTCTTTAAAAAAAAAAAATTGTAAGCAATTTTTGTTTCAGTAAGACAACACAATGAATGAAATTGCTTAATAAAGTTTAAATAATAAAGATGCTCAAAACACAATGATAACAGTCAATGTTTTCAAGTATGAATGTGTCATGAATTCCCGAACATAAAACATGAACCCCAGATGTGATTAAACAGCTAGTAACCAAATACTATAAAAAAGTGTAAATACAACTGGAAACAGTGAATAATGCTAAACCTCCCAGTGCATGATGGAAACACCAGTATCAGTAAGCTGAATAAGGATTACTTGATTTTCTCATTTTAATATTTCCTCAAAACATAATTGCAAACAAACAAGATTCCAATATATTGCAAAACTACCTGTTTACATATTTTTTCAACAATTGTAATTACAAATATGTACATATATGTTTAAATATAGTAGCTCTAAATTTATATACACGTTCAAATATAGCCACATTAACATATGGGCATACATATATAAACACATAAATGTAATTAAAATGATTTAACATTATATACGTAATATTTTTTTTTTCAATATTTTGAAATATGTTTACATCCAAATGTTGAAATCCAAATATGAACTTGTATGTCATGTGTTTGTTTTTTTTGTGCATATATTGAGATTTCTATATTATATAGAGATTTCTATATGAGCTTCAAATACAACTGACTGA
Organism: Danio rerio; assembly: GCF_049306965.1. NCBI lineage: Eukaryota > Metazoa > Chordata > Actinopteri > Cypriniformes > Danionidae > Danio > Danio rerio. The sequence continues at coordinate 4,469,863 of NC_133178.1, forward strand.
ATGTACACTTTGCCCCTTATTACATGGCTACTTCTCACGCAACTAAACTATCAGACACAAAACATCAATCAGAGCTATAATAGTTTACTACATAATTAAAATAAGCTTGCAGAAAGAACAATTGCTGGATGTAATTGATGATTATTATTATTATTTAGTCATAGAATGCTGCCAAACACTTAAGCATAACTATGAAAGCATAAATGTGTTAATATATTCACTAATTTTAGGATAATTTGGTGTTATGGTTTGTATATCTGAATAGCAGACATTGGAATGATGTGATTAAACAATCAAGTATTCCAGAGAGCCATTCAATAATAACAATCCGATTGTTGTGTGTATGCGTGTGTGTTTTGTGCAGAGGAGTACAGATCTGAAGACATCAAATCCTTTGCCAGATATGTGAATGAATCAACTTTCAGGACTACATGTATTTGTATACCTGACAAAAGATCCTGAAGAAGAAAACACATCAGACCAATCTTTATCTTGAACTTTGTCCATCTGATCCACCAAGATGAGTGCAGTGAAACAACGCAAAGCAAATGGTAAAACCACTCTAAGGAAAAAAGGGAAAAACCCACCTGAAGTCACTTTGTGTGTCATAGCTAAGGACTTGTTCTCATATTTTAGAAAGTTTGGGTACATACGTGACACGGAAAAAGAGATTGAAAACAAATACAGGATTAAAAAAGAGCATGGTAACTGCTGGCCGGCTGGTGATATCAAACGAGCCTGGGGTAAAACACAAAGAATGGACAAAAGCTCCAAAAGGAGAAAATGTTGGGCTCTTGTGTTCATAATGCAGCTGTTAAAAAGAGAAATAAGAAATGAAGATCTGATGGAGAGTGGAAATGCTAATCAGAAATATGCAGAGGGGATTTGGCATGAGACATCAGACCAAACAACAGCTGAAAGAGAGAATGGAAGAGAGGATGATGGTGTTCACCCAACTGATGATACAAGTCAAGTTTGCGGAAAAGCAGAAAGAATGAAAGAAAACTCAGAGGAGAAATCATCTCGGAGCAATGACGAACTGGAGAAAGTAAAACCAGCTGAGCAACATTCTAGAGAAAAGCACATGCTTTTTAATTATTCAATGCAAACTTACAATGTCAATCAGGGCTTGGCTGGGACTCTGGATGGAGTTCAGGAGACTGGACATAATCTCAATACTCCTGATGAAGCACAGTCCCAATATGATGGAAATACAGCATTACAAGATCAAACCATCTACATACGAATCCCAGTCATGCAAATGTACATCAGTGAACCAACATTTACACAACATGACGTTGAAGACGTCAGATCCCCCTTTAAATTAACCCATGGACTTCCCTCAGATACTGATATAAGGAGAAGAAAATCATATGTCATGTCATTCGACAGAAGCACCAACAATGCTGAATGGGTGTATGAGATACTGAACCAGCAGACTTTGGCGAACAATTATGTGCCGCAGGGAGGTTTTGGAAATGTCTATGTTAAAGGTCATCTTGCTGCAGCTGCCAATCACAGGTGGTGCAGGGAAGCCCATCAGGACACTTTTCTGAACAGCAACATTTTACCACAACATGTGGAGTTAAACAGGAGGACATGGAAAATGTTGGAGAACTATTGTCGAGACAGAGCTAATGATCTCAATGTCCGTAATGTCCATGTGTACACTGGACCAATTTACAGACATATGGTGAATCCTGTAGAGTTGGGTACACATACTGTAGAGTTTAAAAAGAATCCAATAGAGTTGGAAAAGAAACCTGTGGAGTTGAAAAGGAGTCCAATAGTGTTGGGAAAAACACCTGTAGAATTGAAAAAGAATACTGTAGAGAGGAGAAAGTATCTTGTAGAGTTGAAACAGAATCCCATAGAGCTGGAAACAAATCCTGTAGAGCTGGAAAAGGATCCTGCACAGTGGAAAAATATTTCTGAAGAGATGGAAAACAAGCCTGTAGAGTTGGAGAAGAGTCTTGTTGAGTTGACAAGGAATCCCAGAGAGTGGAAAAAGAATCCCATAGAGTTAAAGAATCCCAGAGAGTGGGAAAAGAATCCCATAAAGTTGGCAAAGAATTCCATAGAATGGAAAAAGATTCATTTAGAATTGGAAAAGAGTCCTCTAAAGTTGGAAAACAAACCTGTAGAGTTGACAAAGAATCTAAGAGAGTGGGAAAAGAATCCTGTAGAGTTGGAAAAGAGTCTAGAGTTGACAAAGAATCCCAGAGAGAGGGAAATGAATCCCGTAAAGTTGACAAAGAATCCCAGAGAGTGGGAAAAGAATCCCGTAGAGTTAAAGAATTCCAGAGAGTGGGAAAAGAATCCCATAAAGTTGACAAAGAATTCCATAGAATGGAAAAAGATTCATTTAGAATTGGAAAAAGAGTCCTCTAAAGTTGGAAAACAAACCTGTAGAGTTGAAAAAGAATCCAAGAGAGTGGGGAAAGAATCCTGTAGAGTTGGAAAAGAGTCTAGAGTTGACAAAGAATCCCAGAGAGTTGGAAAAGTATCCTGTAGAGGTGAAAAAGAATCCCGTAGAGTTGACAAAGAATCCTGTGGAGTTGACAAAGAATCCCAGCAAGTTCAAAAAGCAACCTGTAGAGTTGGAAGGGAAGATAGTGCCGTCAGACTTCTTTAAGGTGGTGATTGTGGAGAATGTGGACGGGACAGTAGATGAACCTGAATGCTTCCTGATGCCCAATGAAATGCCTCGATTCTCAGAGCTGGAACCCTACATGGTGGATATTAATAATATTCAGAGCCTCTCCGGGTTGCGCTTCACAGAACACACAAGCCGTTTGAGAGACAAAATAATGACAGCGACGTCACAGGGAAAAGATCTGAATGAAAAACAATGTGATGTTGAACTAGCAGTCAGAATAAACTCATAACTGATGCTCATAACAAGCTGAATGCGGAGGAAGAAAATGTATTGATTGTCTACATATCGCATTGGGAAAACGTATTGATTGCCTGTACATGAATTGTGCAGCAAATTACTGCAGTATAACACTGTAAAAAAGTGTCTGTTCATTTTTGATGATCTGTTTTTGATTCATGGGTGTTTTCAGTGAGTTGTTTTTGAATTGCATTTAATTGTTCACACTTGGCTGATGATTGATTATAAAGCTTGTTTGGCATGCTGTCCCGGGAGAGAGCCTCAAGCCTGGGGTTCCCTCCCATTTGCAAGGAGAGAGAGGAGTTTGAGCTCAGGTAGATTTCGAGAACTCCCCTGCTGTAGTAGCTAATGAACAGTCAATTAACTTAAGTTGCATGTTTTTGGATGGTGGTAGGAAACCGGAAAAAACGTTGGCTGGCTTGGTAAGGACTAGAACCAATGACATTCTTGCTGTGAGGAAACAGTGCTAACCACTGGGTCGGGGTGGAAGGGGGATTCCTCAAGTCGAAGATGGCTGTAATATTGAAACTTAGGGCATTCATAGTGGCTTATTAATCTTCTGATTGGTGAATCATAAAGTGGATAATGCAGGACCAGCCACAAGCAACTTGATTACATTTATGATTTTTTTTTTTTTTTGAGTGTATAAGTTATTTTTAAAATATTTTTAGGCATTGTTTACACAAAAATGTAAATTATTTTATTATTTACTCACCCATTACTTTATATTTGAGTTTCTTTCAACATAAGATATTTTGAATAAAGTTGGAAACTATTCTTTTATATGACCGATTGGATTAATATTCTGTTGTTTGTCTCAGCTGTCATGGTCTGTCACCTGCATGTTGTCACAGTCATTTGTGTTTGTTTTCTCGTAGCACATGGCATTGTTTTGACAGCTCGCCATGTGCTCCACTGCCTCACTCCACCCACTCATCAGGTTACTCATTAGATCATTATTTCAGTATTCGCACTTGTCTCTAGTCTTAGCCTTATTAGTCTCCCTATTTATTCTTCTCACTGTCATTGTCTTGTACCGGGTCGTTAGTGTGTTTACCTCACGCGGTGGCCTCCTAGATCGTGTTCTGTCTTGTAACCATTTTGACTCCAGTGTCAGTTTTTGGATTTCGATTTTGTGGTTTGGACTGTTTCCTGTTTTTTTCCGCTTTCATCAGATCGCCCTCGCTGCTATCAGTTGTGGCAGACGCTTCCTTCTTCACTTTCTGCTTCAGCCTTTTCTATACCGCCCACCAGCGATCTTCTCCCTCTCTGGCCGCCTTGTATCCCGCCCGGGCACTTTCACTTCGGCCGCTGATACTGCTGTGTTTCCCGTTATTGACTGGAGAGTTGGACCGCCGTGCGCCTCCTGCTGGAATCACTTAGTATTGCCCTTAACCTGAGTTTACCCATTTCCCGTTATTGACTGGAGAGTTGGACCGCCGTGCGCCTCCTGCTGGAAGCACTTAGTATTGCCCTTCACCTGAGTTTACCCATTTCCCGTTATTGACTGGAGAGTTGGACCGCCGTGCGCCTCCTGCTGGAAGCACTTAGTATTGCCCTTCACCTGAGTTTTCCCATTTCCTGTTATTGACTGGAGAGTTGGACCGCCGTGCGCCTCCTGCTGGAAGCACTTAGTATTGCCCTTCACCTGAGTTTTCCCATTTCCCGTTATTGACTGGAGAGTTGGACCGCCGTGCGCCTCCTGCTGGAAGCACTTAGTATTGCCCTTCACCTGAGTTTACCCATTTCCCGTTTTTTGACTGGAGAGTTGGACCGCCGTGCGCCTCCTGCTGGAAGCACTTAGTATTGCCTGTAATTATCCATTCTGTCTTTTTGCCCCTTTTTGACTGGCGACTTTGGATCGCTGAGCGCCCTCTGTTGAACTTTCTTTATTTATTTTTTGCCAGAATTGTGTGCTTTTCTGTGGCATTTACAGTGCAGGGAATTTTTTTTTGTTGTATTATATCCCCTCTACAGGCCACTGAAGTAATAAATACCTGTTTTTCCTGCATTTGATTTCTCCTGATTTATTTTTTTTTTTTTATACTGACACTTGTATGACATCAGCTTTCTTAATTTTTTACATCTTATTCAATACTTAAAATTCACTTACATATGTTTGATTTAAATGTAGCCAGCTTTAAATGCGTGATTCAAATCCACTGTCAAATCAAAAACAAACAAAATAGAGCAAATATGCATGAACAACCATTTAAACTATGTTTTCATAAGACTAATTTAAAAAAATGTAATGCAAATTTTACTTAAATTCTTTTAATGAAAATTTATCATTTTTCTCATCATTGCTGAGGATTGAATGTCTCAACTTCTAGCTTCATAGTGCACTTTTTTTCTATTAAAATTTTGATTCAAAGTAGAAAAAGCAAAAATATGTTTTGCTCTGAAACAACTTAAGTGAACTGATGAATTATACAATATGTTGTGTGTTGAGATTCACCAAGAGCTTTGGGCAAGTCGTTGGTGTTCTGGGTGAAGCATTCATATTCACATACGTAAAATAAAAATAAAAATGTGTTTTTATTGTTTTGTTCTTATAATGTGATGCAACATCAGTCCAAATTCTTTACTCACATATTTTGAAAAGGCTCATGTTGTTAGATGTCACTCATTTAAGCAGTTACAATGTGATATTGATATTATTTATAACCATTATTTAAAATAAAACACAGCAGTGTTTTAAAAACCACTTTAAAACACATATTAACAAACAATATTTAGATCTTAATGCATGTTTCATGCTGCAGTGCATGCTGGGTGTCATGAATGAGTTTTGTATGATACTCCCAGAATGCACTGCAGCATTAAGCATGTCACCATAATCCTGAGCCCAAATTTACTGTAATCACATGGTTTAGTCTATAAGATGCATGCCCTGAATCACTGATTTAAAACAAGAGACTTGCCAGACTGCTGCAAAACAGGTCATCCACATACAACCACAGAACAATGCTGTGAAAAAAAGAGAATTGTTAAATTATTTTATTTTAGCTAATCCCATATGAGGCCCGGTGTCCTAGAGATTTTAGCTCCAACCCTAATCAAACACACCCGAACAAGCTAATCAAGGTCTTGGGTATACTTGAAACATCCAGGCAAGTGTGTTGAGGCAAGTTGGAGCTAAATCCTGCAGGGACACCTGCTTTAACCTTTTATCTTGCTCGAATGTGAGTGGCATCAGTTAGCTAGTGCTCATGATATAGTAATAACTACCTCCACCTAGTGGGCTGATTTATATAAATAAGCTTGCATTGCCTTGGCTTTGTTTTAACCTTTTATCTTGCTCGAATGTGAGTGGCATCAGTTAGCTAGTGCTCATGGTATAGTAATAACTACCTCCACCTAGTGTGCTGATTTATAAAAATAAGCTTGCATTGCCTTGCCTTTGTTATCAACTTGATAATGTGGTTGATTTTTTTTTATTCGTTTTATGTTGTAAAGGGCAGTAATGTGGCTCTCCATTGAGAAAATTTGATAAAAAAATTATTTACGAAAAATTTTACAGCTTCAGAATCACTGACACATCAACAAGAATCTCAACAATGGTGACTATTAAAAAACATAAGACAGAAGTGTCTTTAATATTTTATTGTTTAACAATACATGTTTTTGAGATGAAACAAAACTCTGCAGTGCTGTATTTTAACATTTATTTTTGACAACAAGGCACTTGTATGTGACAAGCTTGTAATTACGTCTTTAGAAGTGGTAAATTGTAAAAAATCTTAATAGCACACGTAGAGAGCATTAAATATACAAAGATAAATTGTGGAATGTATTTTTTTTCTTCTAAATTTACACTTTTCATATGTAACAACCCCAAATCAGAAAACGTTGCAACAGGATGAAAAACGCAAATAAATAAATAAAAAGAAGTCATGATTTCCAAATTTACTTGCATTTCATTGCAGACAATATGAACTAGAAAGTTCATGGTTTGTCTGATTAACTTCATTTTATTTGCAAATATACATTTTTTCCTTTCATACAGACCTGCAAAACAGTTGTGACAGGAGCAATTTAGGTCTAGCAATCAGGTAAAGTCAAATAATGATATGATTTGAAACAGGTGATGTCAACAGGTGATTGTAATTATGATTTGAACTGACAAATGCCAGTTAAAACTGTACAGTTGGCAAAAGGAAGCCATATGTTAACAGTGTTGAGAAGTGCCTTCGACTTCTCTGGGGTTGGAGGTCTCTGAGATGGACCATCATAGATGGAAAATGTGTACTGTGGTCAGATGAATCAATATTTCAGGTATGTTTTGGGGAGAAATAGACACTGTGTCCCCCGGACCAAAGCAGAAATGGATCTTCAGGACTGTTACCAGCAACAAGTCCAAAAGCCAGGCTCTGTCATGGTATGGGGTTGTGCCAGTGCCCTTCTGTGATGCACCATTAATGCTAAAAAGTACATCGAGATTTTGGAGCACAATCTGCTGCCTTCTTTTCCAGGAACACCCATGTATATTTCAGCAAGACAATGCGGGACCACATTCTGCACTCTTTACAAAGTCCTGGCTGTGGAGGAAGAGGATACAGGTACTTGACTGGCCTGCCTGCAGTCCTGACCTGTCTCCAACAGAGAATGTGTGGTGCATTTTGAAGTGCAAAATATGACCGTGAAGACCCCATACTGTTGCCCATCTTAGGACTTATTTGCAGGAAAAATAGGACAACAATACACCTGAAACACTTCATCACTTGGTGCCTTCGGTTCATAAACGTCTTTTGAGTGTTGTGAAAAGGAATGGCAACATTACAAAGTGGTAAATGCTTTAATGCTCCAACTTTTTTTGAAATGTGTTGCAAGAACCAAAATTAGAATACGTGTTTATTTTGGGAAAGAAAAACTATTAGAATAATGAAGAAAACATTAAATAATGTTTGTTGTATTGTCTGTAATGAAACACAAGTCAAAGTTAATTTAGAAATCACTTCTTTTTTATTTGCGTTTTCCATACTGTTCTAACTTTTTCTGATTTAGGGTTGTAGATTAATTGAAATATTTACAGTTTAATTATCAGATTTTATTTCCGTGGCTTATTTTATGTGTTACTACAGTTTAACTGGTAAAACCTTTAGAGATTTAACTTCATCAAGATTACAGAAGAACGGAAAGACGGTGTCAGTGAAGGTAGTTGTGAATGTGTGTAGAAGTCTGTTATTTACGGGATTAGAGAAAGACACTGTTCCACTATCATAATCCAGATACACTCTCACACGCTCAAGATCCTGCTCGACAGAAGTATCAGAACCGAGCTGATTGTATGGATCGTAGGTCACCCTCCAAACATCGGCGTTACAGAACTCACGGCCCTTCCTCTGGTTTGATGCTGTAGTTACTCCAAGACTCCAGCATTCACTTCCTCTAATCTCCACATCCCAGCTGCAGTTCCCGAACTTAAACCCCTCTGAAGCCAAAACACACTCGTAGATATCGAATCTCTCCGGATTATCGGGAAGTGGTTGTTCGTCCCAGCTGTAACTGACAGTGCTCAGATCATCAGACACTATGAGACGTGGATGAGCCGTGTTTGGATCCAGAATCACAGGAGCTGTAAAGACACAATCAACAGTTCCTTTTATTGCTTTTCACACTTAACCTTATCATGATGGTAATTGACCTGCGTGATGTTGATATCATCAACTTTAATTCAAAGTCCAATATTTATAATAGCAGAAACATCACAAACAAAGTATGGAATTAATTGTGAGCTTCGGGTTTACATTGCATGTGATATTGCCATACAGTGGGAATTGGTGCATTGCATGGAAATCATAAAGTGTATGCCTGGCTTAATATTTTATTATTATTATTATTATTATTATTATTATTATTATTATTATTATTATAATTATTCCTTTATTAAGCCTAAAAATCTTGTTGAGATATTACCCATTATTTTAACAACAGAAGCAGCACAAGGAAAGGTTGGAATAAATTGTCAGCTTTGGCTTTACATTGCTTGTGACCAGGGCCGGCGCGTCCATTGAGGCGACCTAGGCGGCCGCCTAGGGCCGCAGTATAGAAAGGACGGCATCCGCGATACCTCCCTTACACCCGCGTCCTCAGTTATGTCCGCGACACCTCCCTCACCACCCGCGTCCTCAGATATATTTGCGTGTAGGCGACAGAATAGAGAGGGCGGCGTCAGCGACACCTCCATCAGCACCCGCATGTCCTCAGTTATATCCGCGCATAGGACTGCAGATTAGAGATCTGCGACATCCGCGCATCCTTAGTTATATCCGCGCATAGGGCGGCAGAATAGAGAGTGCGGTGTCTGCGACACCTCCCTCCCTAAGCACCCGCGCGTCATCAATTATATCCGCGCATAGGGCGGCAGAAAAGAGGTCCGCAACACCTCACTTTATTTTCATAACCGGTCACTTTCGTTTTCACATTGGGGTTGGGGGCGGCGTGATCGTCATCTGCCTAGAGCAGCAGTTCAGCTTGCTCCGGCCCTGCTTGTGACCTTCCAATTCAAATTGCATGAAAATCACACAGTGTATGCCTGGCTTGGCATTTTATTGCTTTATTTAGCTTGATAGCCACATTGAGGTAATCTTTTCTTCCAATGAAATCTCGACAAGATGGCCACACATTAAAGTTGCATGCTATTTATTGTCCAATATTTTAATAACAGAAGCGGTAGCACAAAAGAAACTTTCACTGGCACAAAAGAAGCCAACACAGGCTTATTGTGAATACGTAGACCTGAATACATTTCTGGAGAGAGAGAATTTTTTAGCCAGAGGCACATATGGCTGCATTTTGCCTTTAAAAAAAAGGCTACGGGGAAGTACGGGGTACCGGCTGACCATTCTATTTATTCTTTTCCACTGTCACCAGTTTGTCCAGTGGTTCACCACGTACATTGGAGGATTTAACACGCAGAGTGGACTGTGGCAACAAGGTTTGGGTCCAACGAAGAATGGTTCCAGAAAGCAGGTAAAAAAAAAAAAAAAGGCAAAAAACAGGTAAATAACAGGGTGAGAACATCGTAAGATCTGAAAACAGGGTAAAAATCTGGCAGACAAGATTACCAACACTATTGGTTGGGTTTAGGGAAGGAGGGTCGGGGAATCAGTCAGTTAGTCACTCAGTTGACAGCGGCCTCTGGCTGATTTACACGAGAACAGCAGGCGCGAATAACATTTGTGAAAGCAATTGGAGATCTGAGAAAAGCATACACCATGGCTTCTGGTGAATTTGTAAAAACAAACTGCAAAAAAAAAAAAAAAAAAATATATATATATATATATATATATATATATATATATATATATATATATATATATATATATGAGTTTGTTTAAAACTTTGAATCAAAATGTGAAGCAGTCACGTGGGTAGAGGCGAAAATGAAGCTTTGGACGTCACTGATCACATGATGATGGCAAAACGAATCAAGCTCCGGTACACTGCTTCACTGCAAGATGTGTAATTTTTTTTTATACATGCTTCGAAGCCTCGGCGCGCAACGTCACATCACTACTTTCAAACACTTAACTGTAGATTAGAGGCAAGTTTGGAGTAAAAACATGTTATTATTTGTTTTAATGTCACATGCAGTATTTACTACAACTGTAGTTCACTGAGAAGCGATGTAAACAGCTCTCATTATTGCAGAATAGTATTGCATTATTGACTGATTAAAAGTCAAATTTAAACAGATTTTTTCGTAGCTTACAATTGTTCTACAACTCTGTGTAGTAGTCTCCGCTCCATCTAAAGTCACGTTCACTAGAACTGGTTTTACTGATAAAATGCATGAAAATCACTTTGATTAAATCACCCAGCCCTAGATGGCAGATGTAGTGTAGACTCTTACAGTACTGGATGATGTCCTGCATCTTCCTCCAAACTTTGTACTGCAGGTTCCCCAAGTACTGAGACACATGAATCAAAGCTCCAGAGGGCATCTGTAGATTGGGCTGTGAGATCTGGGCTCTGGAAGAACATTCAGGAGTCAGAGCTGCAGTGGCTTTGGCTTCAGAAGCAGAGAGAGCAGAGACAGCAGCAGATCACTCACCTTTCCATTGACCCTGGAAACTCCTTCAGAAAGCAGACGTCATTGGCTTTCAGCATCTCCTCCGTGTCTCTGATTGTGTGTGAAAGAGCTGAGATGTGTTTGTTGATCTCCTCCAGCTTCTCCTTCATCATCCGCTTCTTTTGCTCTTCTTCCTCCCTCAGTGCAGTGATTGTAGCCTTTTCTTCATCTCGGAGAAACTGATGAAGCTTGTCAAATTGGTGTATAATCTGATGTTCGGTGTGATTGGCTTGAGTCTTAAACCAAAAAACAGACACTTAACCATCTAGATCAACACATCAATGTCACTCACTGTCCTTCAGCTTAGTCCCTGATTTATCAGTAGTTGCCACAGCGGAATGAACATGCCTATCACGCTGGTGTATGTGTAATGGAGGCCAGCTAGTGTGTGCTGTGCAGGTAAACCTCACTCCTCTGACCTCTAAAAGTGCTCTAGCGACAGACACTAGAGGCCATGGTCTTTAGCCTCCTTGGTAGAACAACTGACTCCCATGCCGAAGGTTGCCGGTTCGATACCAGCTCGGAGCGGGTTGGGTGGTGTAGGACTGGCGGGGTTACATTGGTGCCGTGACCCGGATGGGAGTGAGGTTTAGGGGGGTGAGTGTAACGGAGGCCAGTTAGTAAGTGCTGTGCAGGTAAACCTCACTCCTCTGACCTCTAAAGGTGCTCTAGCGACACACACTAGAGGCCATGGTCTTCTACCTCCTTGGTAGAACAACCGACTCCCATGCGGAAGGTTGCCGGTTCGATACCAGCTCGGAGTGGGTTGGGTGGCGTAGGACCGGCGGAGTTACATATGTTTTTTTTTGTTTTTTTTGCAGCAAATGGCATTCCAGCCACAACCCAGAACTGGGAAAGCCAAGTTTTTTCCCCAGTTCACCTATACTGCATGTCTTGGACTGTGAAGCAAGCCAAAGCACCAGGGGAACCCACAACTCAAAAATGCCAACTGGACTCAAACCAGTGACCTTCTTACTGTAAGGTGACACTGTTAACCACTGAGCCACGCACACGTCATTAAAGGAATAAGCCCTTAAAAACCAGTTACTGGGAATTTGTTACAGTTAAGGGGCATTTTGCCACTAAACTGTCCTTAGCTTTTCTTCTTTGGCTCTCGGCGAAGACTCAAATTTTCCCCCTCCCTCTCCTCTTGTCTTATTCCATCTTTGAGGGTCTCCTTGCCCTTCTCTCCAAACAATAAGAAATTATGGATTGATAAACTGGTCTTTGAAAGCAATTGACAAAATCTTCTCGACAAGAAGCCTGGGTTCAGGGGAACCCAACTGTCCTGCATTATTTGCAGTTGGATACATGATGGGTTGGAAAAGTGGCACATTGTGTGATTTGCTGTTCTTTTCCTAGAGAATATTGAAGAGATTTATTTCCAACTGATAACAGTGTTTTTATGGATGGGTTTAGGTGTGGGCCCTGGGGTATCGACAAATGATAAGTGGTCAGTGCAGCTCAAAACCCCACCAAGCTGGATGGCTGGATTGAAACTGTAGCTAGCAGAGCTGCTAGTACTTAGAGTGTGGTTATAGACTGCACATTGGAAAACATTGTGGAGAAACTAGCGGCTTTGCAACGAGATTTGAACAGACCTGGGGCCTCATGTACGAAGACTTGCGTGGAAATCTTACTAAAACATTGCGTACGCACAAAGCTGTAAATGTGCGTACGCAGAAAAAATTTCAGATGTATGAAACACTGCGTACGCCGAATCTCACGCATATTCTTTTGTACATCCGAATGAACGTGAAACTGAGCGCAACATGCACGAGCGCAAAACCCCTCCCTGCCTCCTCCCCCGTATGAATATGCTAATGACTATGCTAATGGCAAAACCCAACGAAAAAGCAACGGCAAAATCAAACAAAAAGAGAAACTTTGAACAGAATGTGAATTGGAGGTGCTTCTTTCGGAGGTAGAACGGAGAAAAGCGGTGTTATTTGCAAGTTTGTTCTCCGGAATTAACAACAAAAGAAAAAAATAGAGTGGGAGAATTTAGCTGATACGGTTAACACAGTTGGGTCTGAACATCGCACTGAGTGCATTTAAAAAAGAAATAGTGTGGTTTATATCTGTAAAATGTTGCAGTACCCTTAGCAGTCTCAGTGGCGCACCTCATAAGAAGCATATGATCATGTACTGACATGTTCGAGCACAAACTCGGTTCGAATCCAGCGTCTGATGAACTCTTTCTTCTTTTTTTTCCCGCTACATATCAGATTTTGCCCACTATTTATCACGAGAAAGACAAGTAGGAATCATTAATAAGTTTGTGCATCATATTTTATTTGCACATTTATTGAATGGAAATGTTTCTGATTCACGCATGCAAATTTATCTTCAGATAGTGTCTTTATAGCAATGTGCGTGCAGTAGATAGCTCAGATTACATTGGGAAAACAGGCGACCGCTGCAAATTGTGCTTTAATGTTTAGCTGGTCAACTGTATGGTATGGAAATCTTACATACCTACTATATGAACCCGTCTCATACAGCTGCCATTGCAAGGATCAGACACTTTGTAGAGAAGAATTTAACACAACTGCCTCTAGGAGTCGCTAATGGAAATAAAACAGACACGCACAAAAAATGTGCGTACGCCTGCCAGAAAGCTGCCGTGAAGGTGCGCACATTCCCACGTTCAGTTCATTGTTAGTAAATCCAAACGTGAGCGATTCTGAGCGTGAAACCTGGCGTACGCAAAGTTTTTGTGCGTACGCAGCGTTGATACATGAGGCCCCTGGACACCAGTGATAGACAGTAGATGTCTGTGAAATTGGAAGATATTGAGCCAAATTTGGAAACCTTTTTTTTCTTTCTTTTTCAGGTTCCCTGCGACACTCTTGCCAAGGCTGAAGACAACGTCCTCCAGAAAACAAGACGCTCTGAATTCCTACAAGTTCTCTGAATAGCTACAGATAGACAATCACTGGGGCACCCATAGCAAACCCACACAAACATGCGAACCAGCCTAGTTGGGACTTGAACCAGTGACCTTCTTACTGTGAGGTGACAGTGCTAACCACTGAGCCACCATGCTGGTATGGTAAATATTATAATTAAAATTTTAATCAATCCCCACCTTGATGTGTTGAACAGTTTTCTCTAACTCCCCTTTAACATCTTCATTGTGTTTAAGTTTTTCTTTCAAGGACTTCAGTGCTGTCTTGAGCTCCTCCTAGAATTAAACAAAAACACCAACTTCAGATTAAAGTGAAAAGAATATGTAGTTATTAAAAGATTGAAATGATCCTTAAAAATGTTATACAGAATCTATTTGATTAGATAGAGAAGTTAATGCATTATGATTTGCATAATTAAATATGACTAGCACAGTCAAGCTTGTTTTGAAATTTGATGATTACCTGCAAAGAAAAATACTGATGTGTGATCCATGGAGTGTCCACTAGGGGAACTCTAGAGCTACAGGTAATAGGTGACAAACTACACTGTGCCAAAGACTGTAGAATACATTAAATGTGTCACTCATAATTTTGAATGTGGAAAAGTGTCAGTCAACATGGCTGCTCAAGGGAAGGAAGCCCTGCCTTTTTATAATGGAGCCAATCATCAATTGATATTGACGATTCTCTAATGGAGGGGCTCAGTCCAGATGTGCTTTTATGCCAGTTTCATTGTTATGAACCTTCTGGGGTTGGCAAACTTGCTGGAATCTCAGCGAATACAGACATGAGAAAGACATCCATACCTGCCAACAATACGGGAGTCTTCTGTATTTCAGACCCATCTCCCATCACCCTCTGGATTTGTTATTTTTTGTTATTTTCTCCCAGAAAACTAACGTAATTTCCCATGAAAAGTTTTTTGGTGGTACAGTCTGTAACACCTCCGGGTCGTCGACTTTGGTTTAATGTCCGATTGCACCAGCCGCCTGAAACCCGGTGCATAGTTACTTTCCTGGTTCTTGGCTGTGTTATTCAGTCACCTCACCCCCGACAGCAAGCCACCCCCCCGGATTTTCTGAGTTTCTGAGACACTGTTTCAGAGTCTGATAGGTGGTTGTTGTCGATTTGCTGAAGTTTGAGCTTTAGCAAACAAATAGAAGACAAGAAGTATCGAGTTAACAGGTAAACAAACCTAAGTTGCGGTCACATCTCACTGCGATCTCACTGCGAAAAGGGGTGGGATTAATCAAGATTATTAGACATTTTAAAAAAGCGAGCGATTGCTCCATGTTTTAAATTTCTGTCCAGAGATGTCATGTTTTGATCCTCGATTGGTCTCACACAGTCAAGTGATGCAATTTCGCAGGTCAGAGTACACCAAGCTTGAACTTTGCACGGCAGCAAACTTGACGCATGACCCTGCATTTCCAGTCTGATGCATTTGCGTGCGAATGAATGGAAGTCTATGAGGAGAAAAGCCCAGTGTGACCACAGCTTAAAGGCTAATATTATATTCGACGTGTCTGCAAATTTGCTGGGGTGTGCGCAGTGAATATGACGGCATTGCAGTGTTGGCGCAACATTTTATTGGCAGAGTGCACAACTCTATTTGTAAAAATTACCATGATCCCTCATTCAAAGATGAACGATTTGGAGCAGTTTTTTTTTTAAGTTTTAAGGAAAAACAATGCATATATTTTGCGCAAAAGTTAAGTTAATTGTGTTTTATTATAGTATAAAAGGTTTGGCATAAAGTACGAAGTAAACTTTGATATATAAAATGTAGCCTAAGTGACAAATTTTCCCCAACTGTTCTAAAAAGTAAACATTTTCACAAGTATCCTCCAAAATAATCCACAACTGATTAGTTTTATTTTTAGTCAAATTCATTAATTTAGCAACTCCTCTCACGTCTTCCCCACGGTTTTAAAACAGGCCCATATTTGTATTTTATTATTTGTGTTACCTTGTGTGATGAAACCGCTTCACTGATGGGTCTGAATTTGTGTTTGTTGTGTTGTTTTGCATCTCTGCACACTAAACACACCGGCTGTTCGTCCTCCACACAGAAGAGTTGGAGTTTCTCTTTGTGTAAACTGCAGATCTCCTCTGATCCTGATGAGCGTTTCTCTTTTTTCTCCTTCCGCAACATTTTACACTGGATTTTTAACACTTTGTTTATTGGAGGATCATCTTTTGAAGATCTTCTCTTACAGACGGGACACTCTTGAATTTTTTGGTTTATCCAGAACAGCTGAAGACACTTTTTGCACACGCTGTGACTACAAGATAAAATAACAGGAGACTTGAAGATGTCACGACACGCAAGAAAAATCTTCAGATAGCAAAGCCATACTGTTTTAGTTTCAGAAATGTAGAAATCTTAAACGATGGTTTAACAACCACAAGAATCAGAAACAAGTTTCTCCAAAATCCAGCTTGAAAGCATTCGTCTTCTTTCTCCAAGTCTTTGTCAATGACTCAGAGTCAGGACAGAAAAGAGAAATAATAAATCAGTCTCTTCCTCATCAGAGCTGTAAAAGAGTGAAGTTTGATTACCTATGGGTGTAACAATGGGTCAAAGAACAATACTGGGATATAATCAGGTTAAATTTTAATACAACACATTCAATATTAACTTGTATTGAAACTTTTAGTAAACAGACTTAAAAACATTTGAAGACACAAATGAGCAACTAATGATCCCATGTTTTAATTTAAGTATCCCAAAACACTTTGTGTGTATATCTAGCTTTTTATTTGACACAGAGTTTGTCCAGAGTCTGTCATGATCAAATTTTTGTCAAAATTACTTAAGGGCAGGTTGAAATCTTTTGTGTGTTTAAAATATTAAATATTTTGTGTTTGCTTGATTTAGATCAAACATTGCCATCACCTGACCCGCTTCCGATTCTCTTCATATTCATTTAAGAATACAAAAATTGTTTCAAGAGTTCACACTTAGCTGATAATCAATAAAGCGTATTTGGCATGCTGTCCCGGGAGAGAGCCCTGAGCTCGTAATATCCTCGAGCCCGGGGCTCCCTCCAGTTAGAAGGGCGAGAGGGGAGTTCAAGGTCAGGTAGGTCTCGAAAACTCCCCTGCTTGTCACCGTGAGAAGTGTGAACTGAGGTTGTATTGGGTGATAATTTGTTTTAGTCGATTTGGCTATGGTTCATGTTTTGGACGGTGGGAGGAAACCGGGGAACCCGGGGGAAACCCACACGAACACGGGGAGATCATGCAAACTCCGCACAGAAACACCGACCGGCCCGAAAGGTTGGACCGACGGTGTTCTTGCTGTGAGGCAACAGTGCTAGCCACTGGGCCACCGTGTCGCCCAATCAGGAAAGGAGGAGGATGAAGGGGTGGAAAGGGGGGAGCTTCAAGACGAAGATAACTGGAGTGAAAAACTCAGGTTATTTATAATGCTTCCGTAATCATCTAATAGGGCTGATTACAGAGCTAATAAGGAGCCAGCCGTGTTGATTATAAGCACGTGATCCTCTCGAAATTAGTTTATGAATAAACCACACAAAAAAGAACTTGTTATGCTATGCTAAATTGTGAAACACAAGTAAAAGCAGAATGATATTTAGCCAAAAGTATATACTTTAAAAATACAATGTATTACATTAGAATTGATTAGTACAACATGCTGTAAATTTGGGTTTTTATGATTAGAAATGACCTCACAACCATTAATATGCATTTTAAAGTTATTTTAATCATCATTATTATTGTTCGTTTAAAAGAGACCGGGCAGCACAGTGGTGCAGTGGGTAGCACAATCGCCTCACAGCAAGGAGGTTGATGGTTCGAGCGGGGTCATGTGGTATTTCTGTGTGGAGTTTGCATGTTCTCTCCGTGTTCTAAAAGATGAATTGGGTAAGCTAAACTGTCCGTAGCGTATGAATGAGTGTGTATGGATGTTTCCCAGTGATGGGTTGCAGCTGGAAGGGTATCCGATGCTTAAAACATATGCTGGATAAGCTGGCGGTTCATTCCGCTGTTGCGACCCCGGATAAATAAAGGGACGAAGTCGAAAAGAAAAATGTAGAACTATAACAAATGTTGCATTACACTGCAAATAAATTACAATTTACCATAAGCTAGTTTCATTCATAGCACATTATATAATCGACTTTATGTAGGCTATTTTTATCCTTAATGTAAATAAAGAGCTGTAGCCTATATGAGGCTGGCGCTCCTTTCAATGAGTTATTTATTTGATGGGTGTAACAATGGGTCAAAGAACAATACTGGGATGTAATAAGGTTAATTTTTAACACATTCAGTATTAACTTGTATTGAAACTTTTAGAAAACAGGCTTGAAAACATTATCACACACACAATTGAGCAACCAATGATCCCATGTTTTAAATTAAGTATCTCAAGACATTGTGTATATGTCCAGCTCTATGTTTGTCATGATCAAATCTGTAAAAATTACTTAACAAGTGCAGGTTGAAATCTTTTGTGTGTCTAAAATATTAAATATCTTGTTTTTGCCGTGTTAGGCAGTTTTTATCCTTATTGTAAATAAAGAGCAGTAGCTTACATGTGGCTGACGCTCCATTCAATGAGTTTATCTGATACTAATGCCCCGGTGTTCCAACGCAATCTCACTGCAATTCGTAAATTTTAGATTGTGGTTAATTCATAAAATCTAATTTGTAAAATTTAGTACGATTTGCTCATCACTTAATGACGGTTGGGTTTAGGGGCGGGTTTTTTTGCCACGCCTCCTTTTTAAAATGGTTTCAATTATTGTACGACCGAACTCACACGAATTCACCACTAAACTGGCTAAACGTAAAATACTGATGTTTTCTGTCGAGATCAGGCTGGGTGTTGTCAATTTTTTCTAGCATGTCAGATTGTCCTAACTCCCATTCAAGAAGTAGTTAACACATTTTGATGACACAAATGATGCTACGCATCAGATTTTGCTACTAGTGTAAATTAATGTGAAGTGGTGTGATGTGAAGCTGGGATATCACCCTAACCCCAAACTCAGAACCATATAAATACTGTTGATAGCATAATACTAAGAGCTAAAATAAAATGTCAGGACACCAGTCAAATGACACTATTTTTTAACAATTTCGGCACAATTTCCTTGACGTAAGATGTTGTGGAGATTCGCAAACAACGAATGGGCATCGTGACACAAGATTAAACCATTTCTTCTCATGTAATGTGGCATACCATACACCTGCAACACCTCATGACACCACTGCAAAAAGTCTTGCATGTTTAATCTTTTCCTCGTTCTTCACAAGGAGTTCCTTCTTGTGGGTGACACTGTCCAATTTCTGGATTATATCCATGGGTGCTGCCGTTAATCTGCAGGTCAAGTAATAAATAAAGCTGTGGTCACACTGCAATTTTCTCCTCAAAGACTTCCATTCATACGCACGCAAATTCATCAAATTTGGTGAACTCTGACCTGTGAAATCGGATCACTTGTCTGCGAGACCAATTGAGGATCAATACATGACCTCTCTGGACAGAAATTTAAAACATGGACCAAACACTCGCTTTTTTAAATGTCTAATAATCTCGTTTAATCCTGCCCCATTTTCGCAGCGCCGTGCAACAATTTCACACGCACAAACTCTAATGTGACCGCAGCATTAGATGCATATTTACTTATGGGTGGGTTGCGGATAAAGATCAATCATTGGTCATGCAAACTTTAACTACTTTCTCTAAAGTATTAAGGTTTATAAATGTAATCTAACAGACTGGCCAGCCTGATCTCACAAGGAAACCTAAGTATTTTACGTTTTGCAAGTTTAGTGGCTAATTCGTACACGTTCAATCGTATGAAAATGTACTGTTTTAAAAAGGAGGCATGGCACCTAACCCCAACAGTCATTGGGTGATGAGGAAATCGTACTAAATTGTACGAATTGGATCGTACGAATTTAAACGAATTAGCCACTAAATCAAAAAGTTATGAATTGCTATGAGATTTCGTTGGACTGGCACAAATATGCAGACATATCCATTCTCACAATGAGTTTCTGAGTTCTCAGACTTCCGACCGAGTTTGTTCTTCTGAGGTAATCTGGGAACACGTTCAGTGCTGCGAATACTTAGTAAAAGCATGTCTTATTTAATTTACTTAATTTTTTACTTAGATTGAAACTGAGTGATGCAATGGATGGTTTTATCATAAACAGTTTGATATAGGATTCTCTGAAACTGTGAATGTTTCACTTCACTTTTATTTCGGCTGGATTATATTAACAAACCAGTTTGTATTTTGCCACTAAAGCATATAGCCTTGTTTTGAAGCACTTCAACTGTTGTCTAAATTAAATCAAATTGTCTATCTAGTAGATAACTGACCAACAACAACAAAAAAAAGCATTAAAATTGAGATACAAATTGTAGCCAAAGAGATTTGCTTTAAAAAAGCAAAAAAATAAAAATAAATCCAGAAAAATTATATGTAGTGTATAATTTTGTTTGTGCTAGTCCACTGCACAACGGTGTGGTATCCCGTATGGTATCTTAGAATTTGAGAGTGTTTTAAACATATGACATATGACTACATGGTATGAGCTACTGTATTGCCAGTTAAATAAAAGCAACTGTCACATAGTAAAAGTGGACAGTGCAACTGAAGGCAAACCACAAAGACATTTGAATTAAAAATGTTAAATAAGTAGTCAAATAAGCACATGATTTTTGATGTTTTTCTCATCACTTGAATTTTAAATTTCAGATTTTGCCATTAAAATGACATTGTATCCTTCCTAAAGCCAGGACAAACATGTAAGAAACGTCATCTGAGCCGACTGCCATTAGAATTTTTAAATACTGGGATTTGAGCATGATTGGAGTTAATTGTTAAGAGTTATAAGATACTTTGTTTGACAATGTTAAATGTATTTGTGTTCTTATGTGAAGATATTTAATGTAATTATTTGGTGAAGCCAAAGACAAATTTATTTTTAATTAAGATGAAGTCAAACATCTAAAAAAGCATGAGATCAAGGACAGGTAGTAGAGATGTGGGGGAAGACAAGACGAAACAGGGAATTAGCGAGAACCAGGAACTTAAATACACTGCCTAATGATTTCAAACACAGGTGAAACTAATAGAAATCAACCAGTGGCGGGAAGTGGAACAAAGAAATTACGTCACCATCCGACACAGAGGGAACACAGCGTTGTTGTTGTTTTATTATTGTCAATTAATGTCATGCTTTAAACAAGAGTTTAAATAAATGATAGCAGAAGTTTTGTTTTGATTGTAGTCAATTTTGAGTTCACTGTACATTTTCACCTCTAGATGCCAGTAAAGCAGCTCTGAAAGATCAACCTCTCACTGGCACCATAAATCAAGCATTTAAAAAACAAACATTAAACTAAGTATTTTCTGTTTCTCTACTAAATACATTAAAGGATTTATGCCAGCTTCATGTTTAACTATGTGAAAAAAAACCCTTTGGGACTAAATATCAGTGATTCCTATGATTTATTTTAAGCATGCATCATGCATTTTAATTCAGTACTATAAATATTTGGATAAATGTATTACAATAACTTGCAATCAATAATAATGCAATGGCTATACATGCAATGCCTATTTTACCTTTATTTTTTTTTGTAATTCAAAGTGTTTGGAGATTTCCAGGTTATGCAGCAGATAATTGTGTTTTAAGAGTTAGATATGCTTGGCATTAATAGCAGGTTTGGGATGCTGTCCTGGGAGAGAAATTTAGCTTGTAGCGGTAGTTCTACCAGGAAGACCTAAATGTCACGTAGCTCATCACAATCAGTTCCAACCAATAGCCATGAGACACAAGGAATACTTAATGCCACGTCACTCATCACAATGAGTTCCAACCAATAGGCAAGAGACACAAAGAATTTATAAGCTGTCCCTTCATTTCATTCATTTGGTTGCAGGCACCGACGCAGACGTTCACCCACCATCCTCCCCACCACCACCAGGTTGGCCCTGTCCAGGGGGAGGGAAGGCTCCGCCCCTGCCTTCGTCCTCGGCAGACGTAGCTGGATCTAAAAGCTTCCAAACCAAGCTATGGACAGTGCCTCCGCCAAAGAAATCCTGTTTCATGATACTCTTCTCAAACAATACTCATCAATAAATGTTATTCAGTATCATAATTTCTCCCTGGTCCTTCTGGTAGAACCCTGAGCATACGCTTATATCATTCATTCATTCATTTTCTTGTCGGCTTAGTCCCTTTATTAATCTGGGGTCGCCACAGCGGAATAAACCGCCAACTTATCCAGCAAGTTTTTTTATGCATCGGATGCCCTTCCAGCCGCAACCCATCTCTGGGAAACATCCACACACACACACTCATACAATACAGACAATTTAGCCTACCCAATTCACCTGTACCGCATGTCTTTGGACTGTGGGGGAAACCGGAGCACCTGGAGGAAACCCACGCGAAGGCAGGGAGAACATGCAAACTTCACACAGAAACGCCAACTGAGCCGAGGTTCGAACCAGCAATCCAGCAACCTTCTTGCTGTAAGGCAACAACAATACCTACTGCGCCACTGCCTCGCCCATGCTTATGTCAATAAGCATCTAAAGGGGGTCCTAGATCAGTTATGTGTCAAGAGCTTCTCTCAGAAATGGGTAGGGATGGCTGACGTGAAACTGACGTTTCGACAGTGTCGAGATCCCGAAGTGCAAGTATTTCAAAACACTGCAGCGAAGCATAATCCAAAGCACTCAGGTCATGTGACTAACGTCTTTCGAAACACTTGGTCAAGTGACTAAAGAGATTTAAAGCATCGATCAGTTCAGAAGCGTTTCGAGACCTGGTGAATCTGCATTTGATTGACAGGGTCAGAAAAAAACTTATGTCTTGTATAGCCTAGTGGACTGTGCATGTACATGTTGTTATTATGCTTCAAATGGCTTTTGGGTTCGAATCCTGACTTGAACAAATACTCCAAAATCATGATTTTGTGTATTTTAATAATGTTACTGTTTTACGGTGCAGTCTAGATAAAATACAGCTGCCGATACGCCATCAATTTAGCATCATTTTTGTAACACTGTTAAACAATAATTAAGGTTTTAAAGACCTGTCAACATTGGTATGTGAAATAAGGGATATGCCCACCATACTAATCGATTCCCCCGACCCCCTTTGAAAAAAATCCCCAAATTACTAAATATGCTCATTTGGAGCTGTTTTGTTGTAAATAAACAGTTAAATGGTCAGTAATGCGCTATATTATTATTATTAATATTTACAAAAGATAAAATAAATAGTATACATCAGCAGAAAATAAATTAGCAAACAGTTCAGCTTATTAAAATGAATAGCTTTTATAATGAAATAGAATCAAATCTCATTAGCCGTTTCTTCACTGTATAATGTACACATTCTGCTTAAAGAGCAACTAATTAACGATTTATTTAGATTTCTTTGCTTGATTACATTATATAAAAGGTGTCACTTTAAAAATGCACAGATCGAGATGCAATGAGCTTCATCCACTTGGAAAAAATTAGGTTTACAATAAATGGCAATACTAGGGCCTTTTCTGAAACATGGGACCCATTTAGACTTTTTTTCTGAGCATGTCACATGATTAGGTACTTTATAAATATCCAAGGACTCATTTTTATATTTTGAGTTATTTATTTAATTAAATTTTTTTATTTTTTATAATTTATTCATTTTATTTACTTAATTGTTTTTATTTATTTATTTGATTATTATTTTGTTATTATCATGAGTAATTTTTTTCCTTCTTTCTTTAAATGATAAATGTAATTTTAACTTATGTGGAGGGTAGGGGTGGGAATAATATTGGTTTAAATTTCTCTGTAAAAATACTTTGTTATATCTGAAAAGTTTAATAAACGAATTTAAAAAAATGAAAGCATTCGACTGCTTACCTAACTGTTTATGGTCATTTAGGATGAAATTACTTGTGTTTGAAAAAAAAAACCTCACCAAGATCAACATCTTTAGATATTAATATTATTAATTATGTGTACTGTATATGTCTGTTTAAACACGCACCTAAAACCCAGACTTATGCTCCAGATTAGAACTAGCGGTATAGAACTGTAAAATACAGGAGAATCCCGAGAAAAACGGGAGGGTTGACAGGTATGTTTTACAGTACTGTGATGGTTGCGTTTAGGGTTTGGGTAGACGTTAATAAAATACAATAAATGGGAAATTTAATGAATAATAAAAATTATTCTTGTTAACTTCCCGTCACAACCGTGTCTGATCTAGCAGCAACCCTGTTTTATGACCAAAACAAGACAAATATATTCACAAAGTGTTTATTCGGATGTCAGACCAACGTTGAAACAAAACAAAGCCTTTGAAACTGATATTAAGCATTATTATTAAATTATAGTATTAAATTATACAAAGTGGGGTTTAATACCTCAATTTGCTCAACTGTTCTTTGCGTAAGGCAGTGATGCTCAGCCCTTTCCTGGAGATCGTCCTTCCTCCAAAGTTCAGCTCCAACCCTGATCAAACACACCTGAACCAATTAATTAGGACCTGAACAGCACTTGATAATTACAGGCAGGTGTGTTTGATATGGGTTGCAACTGAAATCTGCAGGGAGGTCGATCTCCAGGAACAGGGTTGGTCACACCTGGCTTAAGGTATCCCAGTGCAATACATAAGATGACTTCTAGGTGTCACTGTAGTTACATATTTCAAAACATTTTGAAGCTTCGATACATTTGCTTCGACTGTTTCAGTGTTTTATAAAGCCTTCCTTAGCCCACTACTAGAAAAGGAAAGCACCGGAGGAGATGGGGTGGAAGGAGGGATTCTTGTAAAACGAAGATAAAGCAGTAGGGTAAAATTGGTCTATTTATAGAAAGCTTGGATCAATCTGATTGGATTGAATTGATAAGTAATTGAAAAGTAATTTGTAACTTTTATTTTATTGTTTATTGAAACTTTTATTTTTTAAATAAGGCCAGATCGCCACTTGTATCGATAACAACGACAGCGCCACTTTAACTGGTTTGTATTGATTTCTGGTCAGCCGAGAATGTCAATAACAAATCTGTCAATGTGTTGTTAGTGACTGACCACTTTACGAAGCTTTCTTACGCGCACGTCTGTCCAAATCAAACTGCCAAGACCGTTGCTCGTGTTCTGTGGAATATTTTTTTTGTGTATGTGGTTTCCCAGAGAGGATCCACTCTGATAGGGGTGCAAAAATTAAGAGTTCCCTGATTTCAGAAATGCTGAAACTATCGGGTGTGGAGAAATCTCACATGACACCATATCATCCCCTGGGTAATGGTCAGGCTGAAAGGTTTAACCGTACTCTTGGGATGATGATAAGATCTCTACCCTCAAGGTCGAAATCGAGATGCCCCAATTGCCGAACTCTCTGACCTTCTCATACAATTGCACTAGGTATGAGACAACTACCTGCCTTTCTTTTTGATGTTTGGGCGCACGCCGTGGTTGCCAATATGTCCAGTCTCTGGGACGAGATCTGAAAGAGGCAATGTCGCTTGCACAACAAAATGCTGAACATTCTAATCTAAAATGCAAGGGTCATTCTTTGCAGTCTGTTTCTGTTTCAGATTAAATTATGTCAGGCATTTAACAAAACAGCAAATTTCAAAACCTTTAAATGTGGATTTCAAGAGTTCACACTTAGCTGATGATTGGTAATAAGCTAGTTTGGCATGCTGTCCCGGGAGAGAGTCCCAAGCTCATGAGAGCCTCAAGCCTGGGGCTCCCTCCCGTTGCAGGGCGAGAGGGGAGTTTGAGCTCAGGTAGATCTCAAGAACCCCCCCCCCCCCTCCTGCTGTGTGAGGGTTGCTAAGGTGATGCGTTGCTGACAGAATTGAATCGAATTTGGTGCTAATTTGGTTTAGTCAATTTACTTAGGTGTCATGTTTTTGGGAGTGTGGGAGGAAACTGGAGGACCCGGGGAAAACCCACGCAAGCACGGGGAGAACATGAACTCCACACAAAAATGCTAACCACTTGGGTAGATGCCCAAACCGGAGGCATTTTTTGCTGTGAGGCTGCAGTGCTAGCCACTGGGCCGCCGTGCTGCCCTGTAGACAAAGGAGGAGGCGAAGGGGTGGAAGGGGGGATTCTTCTAGACGAAGATGACTAAAGGTAAGGTGTTTGGTTATTTATACTCGGTTAGGAGTTGTCTGATTGGTGGTTCGTACGTTAGCTTGACTCGGGGCCAGCCGTGTTAATCATTAGCACGTGATCCTCTCGAAATTAGTTTATGAATAAACTTCACATGTGGAGATACAGAAACCTGTCTGTCATTTTTTTTGTGAAGTTTATTCATAAACTAATTTCAAGAGGGTCACGTGATTATGATTGAACACAGCTGGTTCTGCAATAGCATGTACGATCCGCCAATCAGGCCATCCCTAACCCACTATGAAGAGCCAGGGTTTTTCACTAAAGTCATCTTCGATTTGAAGAATCCCCCCTTCCACCCCTACCTCTTCACCTTTCCCTCCATAGGGCGGCACGGTGGCCCAGTGGTTAGCACTGTTGCCTAACAGCAAGAACGTCACCGGTTCTAGTCCTTTAACAGGCCAGCGGTCATTTCTGTGCGTAGTTCGTATGTTTTTCCCGTGCTCGTGTGGGTTTTTACCGGGTCCTCCGGTTTCCTCCCACAATTTAAAAACATGCCCAAGTGAATTGATCTAAATTTAACACTACAGTCATTCTCTCATCCTGCAGCATATCTCTTCATAGCATTCATTTTAGTCATCAGCTCTTATCAAGGGGGCAGTTGTCAAAATCTACCTGAGCTCAAGGCTCCCCTCTCGCCCTGCAAACAGGAGGGAGCATAGGGCTCAAGGACCTTTTGAACTCAGGGTTCTCTCCCGGGACAGCATGCCAAACTTGCTTATAATCAATCATCAGCTAAGTGTGAACTCTTGAAATGGACAAGCAAACTTTTCGGGGGACATAAATTATTCATTCATTCATTTTCCATCATCTTAGTCCCTTATTTATCAAGAATTGCCACACGAACCACCAACTGTTCCAGCATGTTTTATGCAGCGGGTGGCCTTCCATGGCTGCAACCCAGTACTGGGAAACACCCATACAACTCTCACATTCATGAACACCAGCCACTTTAGTTCATCCAATCCACCTGTACTGCATGTCTTTGGACTGTGGGGGAAATCAACGCCAAAACAGAGAGAACATGCAAACTCCACACAGAAATGCCAAACTGGCAAAGTCGGGACTTGCACCAGCGGCCTTCTTGCTGTGAGGCCACAGTGCTAACCTCTCTACTCTTTACTAGCCGGGCTTCCAGCTAACTCTATCAAGCCTCTTCAGCTGCTCCAGAACGCAGCAGCATGAGTGGTCTTTAATGAACCTAAAAGAGCACATGTCACTCCGCTGCTCATCCGTTCGCACTGGCTGCCAGTTGCTGCTCGCATCAAATTCAAAGCTCTGATGTTTGCCTACAAAGCGACTTCTGGCTTTGCTCCTTCTTATCTGCTCTCACTTCTGCAGATCTATGTGCCCTCAGAAACTTGCGTTCTGTGAATGAACGTCACCTCGTGGTTCCATCCCAAAGAGGGAAGAAATCACTTTCGCGAAAGCTCGCGTTCAATCTGCCCAGTTGGTGGAATAAACTCCCTAACTGCATCAGAACGGCAGAATCACTCGCTGTTTTCAAGAAACGACTAAAAACTCAACTCCACTTCACTTCCTAATCTGCAATTGCCTTTCTGGATATACCACTAACTGTACTCAAAAAAAATAACAAAAATTTTACTAAAAAATTACTAAAAATTATTACTAAATTACTAAAAAATTACTAATACTTTCCTTCTTAGACTTTACAGACCTGAAACTTGCCTATAGCACTTATTCATTGTTGCTCTTATAGTTGTGTAAATTGCTTCGTTGTCCTCATTTGTAAGTCGCTTTGGATAAAAGCGTCTGCTAAATGACTAAATGTAAATGTAACCAGGGACTTGAATCAGATTGTGCTATTTTAAAGATGCAATACTCTAGCAATCACATATTTGGGACACCATTAAAAGAGGTAAGGAGAAAAACAAATCTGGGCAAAACTTGTTTTATTAATAGTACATTTAAAATGAAGCTCGAAGATTTTGATTTTTAGATTATGCTGTCTGAATTTCTGCTGTACATAATCAAAGGTAAGAGTTACAGCTGTGTAGTGACCGACTCATTGGCATTTTTTACATTTTCCTCTTACAAATAAGGATAAGAGAAGCATTTTAAAGTAGCAATAGGTGCAGTAACAAGTCTAAAGCTTTTTATGGAAAAACAAACAAAACAAACAGGATAGATTAAGAACAAGCAGAGAGAGTCATTCCACCAGAAAGCAACATTAATGTTGAGAGTCCAGATTTGACGTTGAAACATCAATAAAAACCTGCGCTCTCATCCTTAAGCTTTCGATAAAGGCTCTTCGAATGTACCGAGCCGGGACTCCCGGAGGTACGATGATCTGGGAAACGGTGGTGCTTTCACCAGCCCTCCGTGGCACGTTTCGCTGGACCTGCAGATTGTAGTATCTCAGATTGTTACGGTTTATTAGCCCTTGCATATCAATGCGGACATCAGCAGAGCGTAACAGATTAGAACGTGCCTGGTCCACTAAATACCCATTGTCCCACTGACTGACTAAGTTTTCCACCTCATGTTTAAATTTGCTTCCATCAGCAATGTCATCAGGATCTGGGTTAGCAGTAAAGATGGTTATCTTCTTGTTTCCTTTATCTGCCTTTGTGCATATCACAATTTTCTGGGGGTTGTTGTCATCGGCTCCCCTCCTGAGATGTGTAGAGGGGAAGTAGGAGCACTCTGCAGATTCAATGGGGCCACAGTAATCATAACCTGATCCTGAGGTCCAGCACCAGTTGTAACTATAGCCATGTAAACCACAGAAGTGATCCGAGCGACATGGTGTGCCTTTATAAGTTACATCCACTTCTGGAGAGCAGTAGTCCCAGCCTTTGTCTGTGTGGCACCAGTAGTAATCTCCTCTCTCATAATAATGGCATACGTCAATGCAAACAGAATTTTCATAAGTCCAGTAGTAGAACATCTTTGGCTTCACGAGGCCACAGTAACCCCAGGTTTCCTCCACTGCACACCAGTAGTACTTGCTATTGCGTTTTGCGCATGGCCTGTCTTCTTTACACTGCTTGTTCATGTAATCCGTGTTTTCATTAGGTGAACAGTAATCCCATCCCTGTTCAGTATGGCACCAATAGTAGGATTCACCTCTTTGTTCGCAGTTGTCATAACACTGTGCATCTGTGTAAGATCCATAATGGTTGTTGTCGTCCATTACCAGCCCACAGTATCCCCAATGTAAGAAACCAGTTTTGGAGGAATAGTTTTTACCACGCTTCCAGCACTTACTGGTTTCACTGCACTGCCTGCCCCAGTAGTCTACGTTTTCTTTAGGTGAACAGTACATTGTCTGGCACTGTCCATCTTTATCAATAGTCTTGCACTTGTATGCACCCCAGTAGGCCTTACAGTCTTCAATACAACGGGTTCCTTGATGAGTCCAGAATGTTTTCCCGGCACTCGATGAACAGGCCATGAATATGAGCAAAACAAGAGAGATGTAAGGATGATCCATTTTCTGTGAAAGGAAAGAGGAGAGTGAAGTAAATAAAGGCAACATGCTGTAATAAAACCATGGTAAAATGTTTACAAATTATCAACCGTACCCATTAGGCTAAGAATGATATTTCGTATGTGTTTGTTAATCATTTTTAAATGAAAGATTGTAAGAAATATGAATTTGATAACATTGATTTTGATAAGTGAAGTTTAGTTATAAACTAATTTCTAGAAGATCACATGCTTGTGATTTACCATGGCTGGTCTCGCATTAGCTAATTATGATGTCCCAATCATAGACTGTAAATATATGGACGTAGTATCCGTGACGTCACCCATAGGTTTCTAAAGAGCGCAAAAGAAGCCACAAGTAGGCGCGGCCAACCGTCGCCATTTTGTTCGCGCGTCATCACACCCACGGCGGGATACCAAACATGGGCAAAGAGGCGGAGAGTGGGCGGAGCTACAGACACCTGCTGCATTTTGCTTGGACCTGGTTCAGACACACTTTACTTTGGGAGAACGCTTAATACTTTATCACCTGTGACTCGTTTGTATTCTGACCACTTGTGCTTGGTTGTACACTATATCAATAAAGTGTTTAGACTTTTAAAAACACTGCTGTAATACATTGAGCCACTAAACATTGTTCTTAAGACGTTTTTCAACAGGAGGAAAACGCAAATAACATCCAAACACTTCAGATATAGTCTGTGTTAGTAAATGCAGGACTATTGATGAAATCCAGCATAACACTGTATGACAACGCTTTAGATGACTGTTCTAGGGCCTACAGCTAATCAATCCGTCAGATTCTGGAGTGGATTACAGCTCTAAATATAAATATAAACGATAAATGATCTTAAATAAAACAAATGCATGTATAGAGATGGTATATAAGTATATAACTTTACTCACATAGGAAACGGAGGCCACGTGAACGGTTTGTGAGCACAATTAAGTGCACTCAGCATGCCATGCCATCTAATAATTGTAGGAAACAAGTCCAAAAGGCGGTTGACTGTGTAAAGCCACATAAAACAACACAGAAATACGATAAATATGCCGAGTTCAGTGGCTAATCTGCCGGATTCAGCTGAGGTGACGTGACGGCGACCAACGAGACCTAGCTGTCACTCAAGTGGCCACGCCCTTAATTATGCAAACTTAATATAACTTAATATTAAGGAAACGGATGAGTTATAAAAAAATTAACCCCCTCACAGTTGTCATGAAGGGTAATATTAACTGTATTAACCAAAATCTTTTTTTGTACCAGGCTGTAAACACCTTTTTTTCTGCTGTAAAGTTGGCCATTCTAACAGTGGGCTCAATTGAAATTTGCTCTGTTTTGGAGCCAGGAGCGGCCAGGACTAGCGGAATTTCGGATGAATTGCAGTTTTAGTTACTTCCGTATTGGCTTCCTGAGAGAGAGCGGGAGGTTGCCGCTTGGTCCCAATCATATAATTTTTAAGTCACTATAAATAAGCAGTCTTCAGTCCACATTTATAGTCATCTGGAAGATTGCTCTGCCTTTGACTGTGCTTCAGCAACTTAATACAAGCATCAAACGAACATTCATCTTTATATCCATCATCTGCTTTACAGCTATTATCTTCTTCAACTGTAAATTACTTTTTAATTTACAGTTTTATTCTGCACCAAACATTGCACAAATGTCCTGGCAAATGCTAATTGAAATACAGAAATACATTTAACATATTGCATTGCCATTTTGCATATTACATACAAAATGAGGTGAGGCAGTGGCACAGTAGGTAGTGCTGTCGCCTCACAGCAAAAAGGTCGCTGGTTCGAACCTTGGCTCAATTGGCGTTTCTGTGTGGAGTTTGCATGTTCTCCCTGCTTTCTCGTGGGTTTCCTCTGGGTGCTCCTGTTTCCCCCACAGTCCAAAGACATGCGGTACAGATAAATTAGGTAGGCTAAATTGTCTGTAGTGTATGTGTTTGAATGTGTGTGTGTGTGGATCTTTCCCCAGAGATGGGTTGCGGCTACAAGGGCATCCGCTGTGTAAAAACTTGCTGGATAAGTTGGTGGTTCATTCCACTGTGGCGACCCCAGATTAATAAAGGGACTAAGCCAAATGAATGAATGAATTTCAGAATGAGTTATGCTACTCATTTGCTTCCACACTATGCTGGAATGTATTTTTGAAGGGATCAACAAGACAGTTTTGTAACACTTGTAGTTCTGCTTTTTTGTTGGATGTTATTCTTTTATGCTGCATAAATAATCAGTGCTCAACTCTACAATTTCCATATTACAATACACCATCGTACATTATAACCATGTGTTCTCACCTTCCTTCGAGTGTGTATTTTTTTATTCAGAAATCTTGTGGCGTCTGCTCCAGCTTCAGGCCAGTATGGCTTCCCGTGGCTCAATAAGAATAAATACTCCAGCTCAAATCATAAATATTATTGTAGGTAATATTATTCTGAGACTCATTTGAAAGATTAACAGATCATCATATACAAGCACTTCGGTTTAATGAACAAATTTCCAAAAAAAATGATAAAAGGCGACATGACAGCGAGTAGTCCTCACCATGAAGTACGACAACTAACTAACTAACAGAGAAGTCCTACTTTTAAACATATACACAGTCTTGCTTAAAGCCTTGGTTACTTATTTCAAACACACACATAAGCAGACTTGCATAGCTAAGATCTTCCTGTTTTTCTAAAGGCATAAACACACAACAGAGCCTGAACTTCCTTTTTTTTCTTGAAAGTATACTCACATATGACTCTTGCATAATAACTCATCTTGAGCCTCTGGAGCCTCACAGAGCATAACTTTGAACAGAAAAACGGCACCAGAGCTTATAGATTTCTAAACATCTAAATCTCTAACCTCTTATTTGATCATTAACATCGTTGTAAAGCCTAAAAGTTTTACCTTTTTGTCAATTTTCTGCTATATTTGATTCACTTTCCTTCAGCTTAGTCTTATTTATTAGGGGTCGCCAGCAATGAAATGAACCACCAACTATTCCGGGCATATGTTGAATTTCCCTTCTAGCCTCAGCCCATTACTGGGAAACACCCATACACCCTTACATTCAAACACACACTCATAAACTATGGCCAATTTTGTTTACCCAATTTACCTACACTACATGTTTTTGGACTGTAGGGGAAACCGGAGCACCCGGAGGAAACCCACGCCAGCATGGGGAGAACATGCAAACTCCACACGAAAATACAAACAGACTCAGCCGGGACACAAGCCAGAGACTTTCTTGCTGTGAGGCGACATTGCTAACCGCTGAGCCACCATGCCACCTTTGTTCTTGCTCATTCGTAGGCCTCTGCGGCCATCTTCTTCTTGGTCTCCATCTAAGACTGCTTATATTGCTGTCTCTTTCAACCTTGTGCAATAAGATAGCTGATGATCCCCAAATGTTTAATCAGCTAATGAACAGCATGTATTTAAGTTTAAATTTGGCTATCAATAGTTATTCTTTATTTCTCTTCCTTTTGGTATTTAAAAGCACCATTTAAAGCCTGTTCATGATCCACCAATGGAAATTGTGAATATTTAATTATGATTACTGATTACTTTTTCCCCAGTCTTGATTTTGTTCAGGAGTGTATAAGACAGCAAACATACAACGTGCAGCGACTGAACTAGATAGAAGAGCTGGATCTGGGGTGCATTTTCCAAACACTGACGTAACTCGTGGCTGATCTATCATAGTACACTGCATCGATTGGAAAAAGAACAATGTAGTGACCAGTGTTTCCCAAAACTCGTAGTTTCTCTGTCGCAGATTCATCGCTTGGACCACGTTAATTATAACGTAAAACGCCCATAATGATGCTCTAAACGGGGTGAAGTAACTACTACTTTAGGGAAGATCATTTTTTGTGCAAATTATATTGTTTTACATGCACACATTTAAAAAAAAAAAAACTATTTTAGTTTTGCTAAAAACATGCACTCGCTTTCCATATTAACTGAAGTATATGTAAATGGAACATATCGGGCCTGTGTTTCCTTTACTAATATTATTGAGAACATTACATATTCTATTCTAAAACATAAAATCCCTTAGAAAAGCTAACACTTATTCTAATATCATATATAGATTATATAAATAAATAAACAATGAGGCTATTTTTTAAGAAATAAAATTTAATATTTATTAGGAAATTATAGAAAATCCTACATTAATATTATTGATGATGATGATAATAGTAAATATTGAGCAGGAAATGGTTTATTTATTTTTTTATAAAAGTTTACTTTTACAATTTGACACATGCAAACCACTACAGAAATGTTCTAACCAGCAGGCCCATGTCATATACAGAGACATTTGTTAATAAATACCAACTATAAATGAAAAGCATTAACATATGTTATGTTTTTTGTTTTCCCAAGCTTTGGAGACGTAACATTTTAAATAATGGGTCACCTATAGGTTTCATCATGAGCCATGGCTGTGTTCAAAATGACATCAATGTTTTCAAAGTGCACTGCGAAGGGAGCGCAATTTGAAACATGAAGATCGCTAAAACTGAACTGTAAAATTCTTTGAAAACAAATTACATCCAAGAGAGATGACTTTAATGCTTTTTTTAAACAATTCCAAGTTTAAATGTTAGAATGTTCTAAATGAATAGGGCATAGGGGGATACCAAGGAATAGAACACAGCCAGGAACAATGTTTCTAACTACAGCTCTAGAGGTGTAGTTGCAAGCATACAAGTTTGCGAATGTTTATTGGAACGATGGATTTGGGAAACGCCGAGTCAACAAACTATGTTTGTAAAGACGGAACCTGCGACCTTAGTTGGCTGACAATGTTTTTAGTAAACACATCCCTGAACAGTACATTCAACTCACTAACTTGGTGAAAGAAGAACAGTCAACTTCACAATCATGAAAAAAATAGAAACGGCAACATACAGATTCCAAGAAATACAAGACAAACACGTTTAATTATTCTTTTATTAGAACGTCATTTGAAGTCACTGTTGTGGTGATCAGTATTTGCTTTAGTTGGACAATTGGTTCTATGAAGTTGTATCAGTGAATAAAGTAATAAATGTTCAGTCCTTGTAATGGAAAGATCACTGTAACGCATTAACAATGAACAAAATTTTGTCACGTGAGGAGATCTAAGCGAGGATCCAAGTGCAGATAAAATAAGATTATATTTAAGCAAAACAGGGACAAACAGAAGTGTCTGATACAAAAAGGACAATCCAAAAACGTAGTCAAAACACTGGCATAAGGTCAAAAATAGATGGCAAACAGGAATCAAACAATAAACAAGGCTAAAGTTAGTGATGTGACGTTGTGCGCCGAGGCTTCGAAGCATGTATCAAAAAAAGATACATCTCGCAGTGAAGCAGTGTACCGGAGCTTGATTCGTTTTGCCATCATCACGTGATCAGTGACGTCCGAAAGCTTCATTTTCGCCTATACCCACATGACTGCTTCCAATTTTGATTCAAAGGTTTAAACACCCTCATTGTATAGCGAGAGATTAGGCGTCGATTACATACATTTGTACTGTTTCAAAGCACTGCACCAGTCCCACACACTAGTAATTAAACTAAAATACAATAGTAATTTTTGGAAAAAAGTTTTGAACCATTCTAAAGTGTATTAGTGTATTTTTTTTACAACTATCTTTAAAGAAAACCACCGCATATCATAGTATTGTTTAACAGTCACCATCTGGTGAGTGCATCCCTGAAGCTTCATTCACATAGCCTCCTCCTAGAGCACTCGTCTCCCATGCAGGAATCGCTGGTTTGATCCCTGCTTGGAGCAGGACTAATTGTATTATGATAAACTTTTGAATACTTTGGATTTTACCACAGTCATCAGTTGTGTAATGTAATATATCTTGTGTAAAAACTTCAGTAATTGAGTAGTTTGTTTATATTGCCGTTGTTGTATTAATACATGAATGAGTTGGTCAGTTGTGAACATTTGACATGGCAACAGAGGTCCTCATCGAGCTCTGATTTAGAAAGCTTCGAGTAACGAACCTTTTTTCAATACAATTGAGTCGAGCGCTAGGGATGGCTGACGTGAAACTGACGTTTCGACACAGTGTCGAGATCCCGAAGCGCAAGTGTTTCGAAACACTGCACCGAAGCATGATCCGAAACACCCAGGTCACGTGACTAAAGTGTTTCGAAACACTTGGTCACATGACAAAAGCGATTCAAAGCATCGATCATTTCAGAGGCGTTTCAAGACCCGGAGAATCTGCATTTGACTTGCATGATCTTAATTATGTCTCTGTCTAATATGGCCTAGTGGACAGTGCGTGTGCACTATGGTACTTTATGCCAAATTTGTTTTGGGTTCGAATCTTGACTAGTACAAATACTCCAAAATCCAGATTTTATGTATTTTAATCATGTTACTGTTTTATGGTGTAGCCTAGATAGGATACAGCTGTGGATATGCCATCAATTTAGCATCATTTTTGTAACATTGTAAAACAATAATTCATAGTTTTACAGTACTGTGATGGGTTTAGGTTTTGGATAGACGTTAATAAAATACAATGGGAAATTTAATTAATAATATAAATAATTATTGTTAACTTCTGGCCACAACTGTATCTGATCTAGTAACAACCCTGTTTATGAACAAAACAATACAAATTTATTTACAAGGTGTTTATTCGTATGTCAGAGCAATGTTG
This sequence comes from Danio rerio, assembly GCF_049306965.1. NCBI lineage: Eukaryota > Metazoa > Chordata > Actinopteri > Cypriniformes > Danionidae > Danio > Danio rerio. The sequence goes on from NC_133178.1 coordinate 4,506,072, forward strand.
AAACAAAACGATACAATAACAAAGCATTACCAACTGGTAATAAAGCATTTCAAAACAATTGAGTCAGTCTGGATTCGAACCCATTATTCCCGCATGGTAGTTACAAACTCTAACCGCTCAACTAAACCGTTTGATGATTCCAGGCTACAAAGTGGGATTTGATACCTCAATTTGCTCAACTGTTCTTCGCTGAAGCTGTTTCAGTGAAATACAAATACAATGACCACTAGGTGTCACCCTAGAGTGGTGTTTCGAAACGTTTCGAAGCTTCGACACATTTGCTTCGATAGTTTCAGTGTTTCACGAAGCCTCGCTTTGCCCACCACTATCGAGCGCTTCACTGGTTCAGAAAGCTTCATTTCACCATCAATAGCTGAAGTCAAGAAACAGGCAAACCAACAAGAAGCTAGGACATGCAAGGTACGTACATCAAAATCAAAGACTCCTTACTAAACTGGTGTATGTGTGGTGTATAAATAGTCTAAATGATCAATCATCACAAGTCTTAGCTGTGTCTCATTAGCCTTGATGAGCAGCTGGTGTTTGGCATGGCCTGATAGGACTTGTAGTTCCTAAACATGACCTTTGTAGTTCACCAGCGATCTGTCAGGAAGGATCACTGGTGAACATGACAAATTTATCAAAACTGCTACAACTTGTGTTTAAGTAAAAACTGAGATGCTTAGAAATCAAAACTCAACTTTCAGCCAAAACACAGAGGACAATCTAAATAAATAGATGTACATCTTCAGAATCCAAAACTGTGCAATTAACATTAAAATAATTTGTTCTCACCTTTTAATTCAGAGTGTAGTCAGCTATTCAGCAACCCTGGCCAGTGTCTGTACAGCTTTGGTTACAGGTTTGGCTTTTTAGGGCTTTTGCAGTTAACACAGGAAAGAAAAGCAGTCAAGCATGTTTTTTTGTAAAAATAACAGCAGTACCGATCCGCCCTATATGTGGACTATACAAGGTGCATTGGTCCCCTCAAGGTACAGAAGGCCCCGCGCTCCCCATATCCAGTGATTCACTTATCAAACACACAGCCTGTTTTTCACCTATGCTCTGCCTTACAAAACTATGCAAAGCATCTTAACACTTCTAAACAATTGCGATCAAAAGAAAGATCCAGTTTTTCTTCTTTCACCTTCTCCACGCCTTCCTTTGCAAGCCTTGCACAATCAAATCACACATATCAATTTCTAGCAATTGATTTAGGAGGGTGTATCTTTTCTTATGGAATCAATAAGATTAAATGTCAGGGCATGTCAACACATCTTAGGGACCCCAAAATCACCTCCGACCCCTGAGGGTTAACATAGCATGTAAATGTCAAGGACACATATTTCTCAAAAGTTGTGTATATTTGTGTTTTTGTTATAAACTCAATTAATTTGGTATAATGTGTATGTTAATTTATATTATAAAATCATAATATGTAATACAATGCAAAGCAGAGAATGTGCACCCTTGTAATAGTTAGAAGTTAGTTGTTCGTAAAGGAAAGAGATGCTATTGGAGAATACAGATCACATGTTTTGAGTTACGTGAAGTGCGGGACCATTGCTTTATGGGAGAAACTGACATGGTGGCAGAGAGAAGCCAACGATACAGAGCCAGAGAGAGAGGCTGTTTCTCAATTCCAAGAACGCAGAGAACGGACTTGTGTTCTTGTGGAGATCAGTCTTGCCAGGTGTCCTCGGAAGAACGAACTCAGGAGACCGCGAGGGCAGAGAACGCGTCCTATGAGAATTGAGATGCTGCGTTCTTCCTGATGGTCACGTGACCTTCACGTGTTTTAAATGGTAAATTATTTAAACATTACAGCCTTCATACAACCATTTATTGTTTTTCCCCTTTTTAAAATATATACTTTGCATAAAAACATTCTAAATATATGTTGCACAATATAAATAAAACAGATTTTAATACGAATTTCAGCAAACAAACACCCTTAATGTGTTTATTCTTTTATTAAGATGTCCATGGTGATGTTTACTTTCACCGTTTCATTTAGGGAAACTCCTGAGGTAAATAATTCATATCTATGAACTTTAATAATAAATCTAGATAAAATGCAGCGCTTCCCACCTCCAGTCGCAATGACTTCTGGGACTTCCAAAGCGAATTCGGTGCTCAAGTCTGCATCGGTGCGTCCTCGATATCAAGAACACATCCGGGAAGTTTCACGCGTCCTCAGTACTTGCGGTCCTGAGTATTGGAACTGAACTTAGGCAGCTGATGATGACGTTTCACGAGGACGCAAGACCGCTGAAGAACGCATATTGAGAAACAGCCAGAGTTCATTAATCTGCATGGTCTAAGAGGGCGCAGACGGTAATTTATATTTAATTCTGTTACATTTTGTGTATAGCGTTGTGAATTTAAATGAATGATGTTGTGTGTAAAGACTGATGTCACTGGATTCATAGTTGCCACACATGTTCATATGCGTTCAGCGCACATTTAAGTGAGAGACTGTGGAAAGGACACTGAGAAGTGCACTGAGAAATGTTATATGTTCTATTTCTTGTAGTTTTCACGGTGTCTACTGCAAAGAAAGAGAAAGAGAGAAGCAAATAAACAGTATAGACATCAGTATGAAGCCTGGCTATCATTTTATTCAGACCAGTGCGGCTACATAGCATTTTATGGTAACACTTTACAATAACAGTACATGAATAATGATGTATTCATATGTAAACTAAACATTACTTTATTATGAATTAATGATGAGTTAAGGTATGCACTAATCATGAATTAACTTTAAGTACAACATGAGTCACATGAGTTCATGTGTAAATAACGACTACCTTAATTACTTGTTAGTACATGTTGTTAATTAATGTATTAATTAACATTTAAGTTTAGGCTAAATGTAACCAACATGAACTCATGAGCTGTTAATGTATAGTTATGTGTTACCAGCCTCAGACAGTGAAGTATGAGAGCCAGTAACAGTAAGAAAGATGCAAGACACACAGATTAGGATCTGCTGCGTTCTGGCGCTTTCTTTAATAGCTTTTTCCTTTTTTTCAAAATAAACAGCAAGTGCAAAACGTTTTGTCAATAACTATTAACAGTATTCCTTCACAGGTTATTCTTTCTGGACATTTCACATAACAGTATTACAATTATTCATCCATGAAGTCAATAAACGTAATACCTTAACATTTTCTCTTTATACATTTTAAAGCAATAAACATCTGTATACAATTCAACACCTTTTGTGTCTTACCACCACCATATGCCTTCATTTCACACATAAATTTATCTTAATGATACACATATATTTTAGACATGGTGAGGTGTTGTACAAAGAAAAATCAGCATCACTAGAGTACAACAACATTATAAATTTGATTAAATATACAATTTATCAAAATCAACAGTCTTCGTTTATATATCTATAATGTGTTTAACCCTTTTAGACTACCACCATTTTGTGTTTTCTCTTTTACCCTTTAACTGCAGTGAGTAACATCAGTATAGCACAATATCCAGTTTAACCTGACAAATCTATCCAGATTATACAGAATATACAGTTAAAGTTATTTAACATCTTTAACACATTATGTTTCTAAAGTATGATGCATTGTAAACTCTATTATTCAACTTGTAATTACATAAACTGAATTGCACATAAAGTACTCATTTTTAGAACTCAACAATCACCTTAACTGCACAACCATCATGTATGATGTTTATGAACCTCTTAGATTTCAATATAAATGAGTATTGGGTTATAAAACCGATTTTACATACCTGTAAGAAAGATGCAAGACACACAGATTAGGATCTGCTGCGTTCTGGCGCTTTCTTTAATAGCTTTGCCCTTTGACCAGAACATAACTTCCTCATTGCACTAGTGTAATGCGCCCTCTACAGGCATCTTGCCGAACACACTTCAGTTTATGTAACAGAACACAAGTATTATTGAGGTCTTTTTAAATATTAAACTAAAAGAAAGATTTTAAAAAAATAATTTGGGGTGCACTATTTTTGCTTAAACTTTTATATTTTACAGTTACATTTACAGTCTATCACATATGTCATGACTTTACTTGGAGGGGCACATCACTATAAGAGGCTAAATTATCATATGCATTTGTTTATAATACAAAACATGCTTTTTCACTCAAGAAGGTCCATACTGACTACAAAGGCAGATACTGATAAGATCAGGGCCTGTTGTGTGGACTTTGGGGGTTTTATGGTGTGGTCACATGTTGATTGGTCAGTTTGAATGTCTCAGCATTGGTGGTCACATGGTCAAGAAAGATACAAAATAGGTGGTAAACTCTGGCTCTGTCTCTTTTTCCTGCCTCTCTTTTCCTGGCCTGGTTCTCTCCTGCTCTGCTCCTCTTCTCCTCTGGAGTCTATCTTCTCTGACTCTACTGCTATCAGGCTTTTGGGCCTGCTCTCTTTGTCTCTCTCTCCCTCCCTCTGTGTCTCTCCTTCTACCTATGGTAACTTTAATTTTACATTTAAGCTGGGTACAATTTTTACCATATGTTTTATCATTTCATATTTTATCATTTTATACAGTATTTTGTTATTAATTCAGTTGTAACCATAGAGAATTATTGTCATTAAATCATTTCATTTTCAAGTATTTGTGAATTACTTTTGATTTAACATCAACACTTAATTGTTCCATATAGCAATACAATACAATCACATAATATCAACGCTCTCCCACATTTATAGCTATTAATACTGCCCTTATTTCCGTTTTTGGTATAAGATTGCAGAAGAATGGTTTGACTAGAAATATACAGTTTTTTACCATCATGCTGATCACTTTTTAGTCACTCGGCAGAACTACAGTTCGAACCGCTGTGGTTTAAAGACCGTTCTTACATCACTATTAACTCATCCTTAACTACTCATGAGCTCCTCTTCATGTTGATGTTGACAGAACACTTTTCTATTGTTATTCAGTGTAAACTCACTAGTTGGACATGCATAAGGAGTTCATGAGTAGTTAAGAATGGGTTAATGATGATGTGCCCCTCCAAGTAAAGTCACAACATAATTATACATTAACATATCATGAGTTCATCATGGTTAAATTAAGCATAAACTAATGTGGTAATTATTACATTAATTAACAAACAATCATGAACTAACAAGTAATTAAGGCAGCCGTTATTCACACATGAACTCATGTGACTCATGTTGTAGTTAAAGTTAATTCATGATTAGTGCATACCTTAACTCATCATTAATTCATAATAAAGTAATGTTTAGTTTACATATTAATACATCATTATGCATGTACTGTTATTGTAAAGTGTTACCCATTTTGTTTTATGTACTTGTTTATACTAGTGGACACTCCTTTAGAAGCATTCGTTTAAACTCAATAGAGCTTCTTGCTTTGAGTATTTTCTCCATTCGTCTGGAATCTTGCCACTCTCCTCAAAAGTCTTACTGTAGTATTTTTCCAGTTGTTTCTTGAATTTGCACACAAACCACTTCCAGTGGGGCAGTTCAGAGAGATCCGAAGTGACGCTCCAGTCTGCATAAACTCCCCCTGCTTGTCTATATTCTCGGTATTTAAACCATTCGTCTGGTATATAAAAACACTGATCACTTGCCACCAAGTTGGTGCAAATATCAGCACAGAGATTCTGTGTCAAATAGTAGTTTGCTCCATTAATTCCTCTCACTCTGTGGAACTCTGCGCTGTGATCTCCAGCATGGTTGTGTATGGTGTTTGTGCAGAATACTCCACAGAACGGACACTGAACCCAACAACATTGACAGAAGTGATCAATCAGAAGCTCATCTGGCCTGAAAGCGTAGTCCAGATTAGACGGGAACGTCTCCGTGTTGAATTCACTGCTGATTCCATATATAACATGAGTAAGTTGTTGTCTGATCACATCTTCCACTAGGTATAAGTTCTTGACATCCTTATAGTTTATTCCACTGAGGTCTTTTTCAGAGAAGATCAACTGATCTGAGAGCTGCTGTATGAAGTTTTCCAACCACAATTCCACATCTCCACTGTTGACTTGAGCTTGTACTGTGGATTCATGTGCGGCATTCAAGATCTTCTGTTTGAGGAGTTCAATGTTCTCCATCATCTTGGGTAAAATGCTGACTCTGAACTTATCAGTGACGTACCGACTGACTTCGTCTCTGATGAAACTCATGAAGTAATCTCTGGGATGATGAATGCAGTTCATGTATTTGTCAAAGTCCTCCTCTTCTGCCAGTGTCTTCAGGATGTGTTTCTCTAATTTTGATCTGTTTCCATTCAGTGATTCACAGTTTAATCTCAGTTCATCTGTCAGATCTCTGGCGGTTTTCTTGTAGACGCTCTGCTCAATAGGCTCCTTCAGTTTCTGGCAGATGATCTGACCAAATAGAGCAGATGGTTTTGCTCCATGACAGTAATTACTGAAAACACTAAAGTACTCTTCTCTCTTCTTCTTCAAATATTTTGCAGGTTCATTGGCTTCTCTGAACAGCCTCAGTTGGTCAGTGATCATCTTGTTTGCCCTTTTACACATGGAGAGAACCAAATCCCTCAAGAATTCACTCTTCAGTTTATATTTCATCAATTCCTGATGTTCTGTTACTCTTTTGTTGATGTATTCTACGACTTGCTGAATGGAGCTGATGCTGTAGCCCATCTTTGCCAAGTTAAGGGACTTGATCATTTTATCTGTCTGCTGGACAACATCTGAGACAAACGATCGGATTTGGACTTCGTCAGCATGACAAGATTTGTTTGTCTTTACATAATCTACAAAAATCTGCACCGAGAAAATATCCTTATCCTTCCTTACGGTAGGAATGTCGTAGATGTCACTCAGGATCTTTTTCACATCCTTCATTATGTCAATCTCTTTAATCGAAGGACTGTCTTTGCTGATCACCTTCACACTCTTTTCCCAAAACAAATTAAACTCCTTTTTAAGTGTTTTTTCATCGTTTGCTTTGTCTTTGAACTCCAAAGTGAGTTCTTTGCTCTTTTCATAGAGCATGTTTTCGTGTTGTTTCCTTTCAGCATCACTCTTTTTCCTCAGGTCTCGCTGTCGAAGAATCTTATTTAATTTCTGCGTCAACTCTTTTACCGTGTTTTCCAGATGCTCTTTGGTTTTATTTTCAAACAACATTTTCCATTTATTCAATATATATTTATCCTCATCGTTCTCAAAAAAGTCAGACATTAATTTGTCCACTTCACTCGTCTTTAGTTCTCTTTGCAGATCAGTTTCTTCAACAACATGGATCACATCATTGTCTATGTGGTTATACAGCTTGTTCTCTATTTCCATCATGGCTCTGTAAAGACTCCAGGACCACTTGGTGTATTGTGCAATCAGTTTTCTGTAGGCGGCAACCTTTTGGGATTGAAACAAACACAATTTATTCTGTATAATCAAAGCTTAGGTCACCTAAGATTCTGTCATTAATAAGTAATCCTTGTGTTGTTCCAATCTTTTGAAACCTTCATTCATATTCAAACAAGAATTAAGTTATTATAAATCTTCTTTCAGTTCCGCAGTCTAGGCTGAAACGCAGAGGGGACAGAGCTTTCTCTGTGGCGGGTCCTCAGTCATGTAATGTAATGTAATGTGTATTTAAATAGCGCATTTATTGTGTATGACCATACACCCAAAGCGCTTCACAATCATGAGGGGGGGGGGGGGGGTCTCTCCACACCACCACCAGTGTGCAGCATCCACTTGGATGATGCGACGGCTGCCACAGGACAACGGTGCCAGTGCGCTCACCACACACCAGCTATTGGTGGAGTGGAGAGACAGTGATAGAGCCAATTCGGTGGAAATGGGATGATTGGGAGGCCATGATCGCAAGGGCCAATAGAGGGACTTTGGCCAGGACACCAGGGTTACACCCCTGCTCTTTCACAAGAAGTGCCATGGGATTTTTAATGACCACAGAGAGTCAGGACCTCGGTTTAACGTCTCATCTGAAAGACGGCGCCCACTGACAGTGTAGTGTCCCCTTCACTATACTGGGGCATTAGGACTCACACAGACCACAGGTTGAGCGCCCTCTGCTGGCCTCACTAACACCACTTCCAACAGCAACCTAGTGTTCCCTAGTGGTCTCCCATCCAGGTACTGACCAGGCTCAGCCCTGCTTAGCTTCAGTGAGTAACCGGTCTTGGGCTGCAGGGTGACATGGCTGTGGCCTGTGGTCATGGAACACCTTGCCCCTTAAGATTAGAATGGCTCCATCATTATCTATTTTTAAATCACTTCTTAAAACGTACCTTTTCAGCTTGGCATTTTAAGATGACTGCTACTGCTACTTTTTTACATTTTTACAGAAGTTTCTCTTGCCTTATTTCTATGTTTTTATATCCTGCCTTTTTATTTTCACCTTGTCTTAGTGAAGTTTATTCATAAACTAATTTCGAGAGGAGCATGTGATTATGATTGAACACGGCTGGTTCTGCATTAGCATGCATGATCCGCCAATCAGGCCATTCCTAACCCACTATAAAGAGCCAGGGTTTTTTCACTACAGTCATCTTCGATTTGAAGAATCCCCCCTTCCACCCCTACCTTTTTACCTTTCTATCCATAGGGCAGCACGGTGGCCCAGTGAATAGCACTGTTGCCTCACAGCAAGAACGTCACGGGTTCTAGTCCTTCAACAGGCCGGTGGTCGTTTCTGTATGTAGTTTGCATGTTCTACCCATGCTTGCGTGGGTTTTCCCCGGGTTCTCCGGTTTCCTCCCACATTCCAAAAACATGCACAACAAGTAAATTGATAAATCTAAATTTGCAATTCAGGTAATTTTATAACGCAGCATATCTTGTAATAGCATTCAATTTTTAGTCATCAGCTCTTATCAAGGGGGAGTTGTCCAGATCTACCTGAGCTCAAGGCTCCCCTCTCTTCCTCCAAACGGGAGGGAGCCCAGGGCTCAAGAACCTTCGAGCTCAGGGCTCTCTCCCGGGACAGCATGCCAAACTTGCTTATAATCAATCATCAGCTAAGTGTGAACTCTTGAATGTACAGCACTTTGGTCAGTCTTGTGACTGCTTTTAAATGTGCTCTATAAACAAATGAACTTGAACTTGATACACACTCACCTGTAGTGAATCATTGGTTTTATTATAGATTTTCTTCATCTTTTTCTCCTTGCCATAGTCCTCCCTCAACTCTACTTGTCTTCTCTTCAGCTCATCTTGATGATCAAGGAGATTCAGTTTCTCTTCTAAAGTCTTCATTCCTTTTTTCGGTTTATCTGAATCCTGGGGTTGTTCTTGTCTCTCTCTTTCTATTCTCTCTCGTTCTCTAATTTTAATCCTGAGAGTCTGATACAGTTCAACATCAGCCTGGTTTTGTATTTCTTCTAGTTTCAGTTTCTCCTGTTCTTCTTTTTCTTTCTCCTGAATATTTGTTTCTTTCTCTAAATCCTCTTTCCACGTCTCATCCAGCACCTCCAGTCCATCTTTAAAACCCCCTTGTTTTCTTGTCCTTTTTCTTTTATATGTATTTTTTTTAAATTCCTCCCAAATCTGTTCCATTTCTCTGAGCATCTCATCCTCTTCTTCTTTACTCACAATTTCATCTTCATCCAGCTCCTCTTCTATCTTCTCCTTGTGATATTCCTCATCTTTTTTCTTCCTCTCTTTTTCTCTTCTGTCCGATTGACTGTCTGTTTCTGTCTCATCGTTGGTCCAAAGTTCTTGCTTTTCTTTCTTAATTTGTTTAATTTCAATCGTAAACTTCTCTCGTTCTCTTGTTATCTCTTCCTCGTGTTTCTTTATCAGTTCTTCTTTTTCTCTGTTTAGTTTATGCACTACACCCATCATCGTCGCCATTCTGTGTTTCTCTTCGTTTTGTTCCTTCATCAGTTGTACTTTTTCCCCATTCAGTTGCTCTATTCTGTCCATCAGTATCTTCATCTGTTGTTCTTGTTTTTTTCTCTCTATTTCCCTGAACATCTTACAAGAGTAGAAACTTCCTCCGTTTGCTTTTAACATGTTGTCTATCTTCTCTAGAAGATCACCCACTTGTGTTCGGTCTTCAGTCTCATTATTGTTGAACACATGGAATCTGTGTCCACAAGCTTCAATCAGCTTCATTAGAGGAGATCCAGGTTTCGCCAAACACTGTTCAATGGTTTTGTTTCTTAAATAATCTCCTCTGGTGAAGAGCACCATGGTGTACATTAAAGAGTTTTCCCCAAATGTCTCTTGGATGATCTCCACTGATTTAGCCTCTTCTTGAGTGAATCTCTGTCCTAAATTGAGCACGATGATGAACACATGTGGTCCAGGCAGAATCATGGAGATGCAGTTGCTGATTTCTTTCTGGATTTCTTCATTAGTGAGTTCAGTATCAAACAGTCCTGGCGTATCGATTACAGTAATGTGTCGACCATTGATTTCTCGAGTTTCGCTTTGACTCTCTTGAGTAACAGACTCTTGAGATGTTTCTGCTTTAAACACATATCTTTCTAAGATGGTATTTCCAGTTGCACTTTTACCCACTCCACTTTTTCCCAACAGGACTATCCTCAGTTCATTTTCAGTCTCCACTGGACCTGTAAAAGAAATAATGGTTTACACTTGGGTAGATGGGAGTTTAATGCCCAAGTTTTTTTTAAATCAACACATTTTTTTATCCTAAATGCTCCAGAGGTGTATTTAATGAAGTGTGTCTGATCTGTATGTTTAAATAATCTCTACTACAGGGGTGTCCAAACTCAGTCCTGAAGGGCCAGTGTCCTGAGGAGTTTAGCTCCAACCCTAATCAAACATACCCGAAGCAGCTAATCAAGCTCTTACTAGATATACTGGAAACTTCCAACAGGTGTGTTGAAGAAAGTTGGAGCTAAACTCATCAGGACAGCGGCCCTCCAGGAGAGAGTTTGGACACCCCTGCTCTAGTATGTTTGTTTTGTTACCCACCTTTATTTAAGTTTATCTGTTTTACTTGTATAAAAAAGTATATTCTTCTATTCCTTCCACATTGTACTTATTCATCTTATCCCCGTACAATTCCAGTCCTTCAAGTTTAGCAGAATTTTTTATATGAACGTTTTTACCTAACCTCACATCCCCATCCCTTCTAGGCCAAAGACTTTTCCCGTAAGTTAAACAACTGCCAAGACCAGGAATCTGCAAACTTGGACCTGGTGGGCTGGTGTCCTGCGAAATCTAATCAAACACACAACCCTAATCAAACATACCTGCCTATAGCTTTTTAGAGATCTTGAAGACATTGGTTTGCATGTGCAGGTGTTTGATTAGTATTGGAGCAAAACTCTGCAGGACTCCAGCCCTCCAGGACTGAGTTTGCCCTTACCTGCCCTAGACCATATACTCTGATTTCTACTGCAGAGCAGAGGTGGCCAACCCTGTTCCTGGAGAACCACCTTCCTGTAGATTTCAGTTGCAACCCATATCAAACACACCTGCCTGTAATTATCACGTGGTGTTCAGATCCTAATTAATTGGTTTAGGTGTGTTTGATATGGGTAGCAACTGAAATCTGCAGGAAGGTGGTTCTCCAGGACCAGAAGTGGCCACCCCTGGTGCAGAGGGTAACCTTTCTGGATTTTACTCTGAAAAGTTCTTCCTTTGTGGAAGAGCCGCATCAACTGGGGTTTTAAAATTGCCTCTTCTTTTAGCTCAGACAGATTTTCTAGTCATTACCTTGCGACAGTAAATTTGTCTCTAGTGAATGAAGTTTCTTCTTCATGTCTTCATAGTGGAGCAGTTTTTTCATTTGTGCCTCAAGAAACGTGTCTGTTGAGTAAACCTCTTCCCTGTTTTCTTCCAGCATCTGCTCAATGTTCTCCATCATCGTGGACACCTGAGTGGTGGGACCAAAGATACAATGTCGTCCTCCAAAACTCTCAGTGACAGCCTGTGTTTCGTCATTGAGTTCAGCTGTCTGATGCTCTGAATTCTGCATGATGAGGGTTATGAGGTGTTTGTTGATTCTGGAGCTGAAAACCCTCTGAATCACCTCCATTTCTGCTTTGTCCTCATCGGTAAGCGGAGCATCGGAAATAATGAAGAGAAAAGCATGAACGCCAGGTTGACAGAGAGACACACAGTCGAGAGTCTGTCGCATCACTTCCTCCTCCGAGAGCTCAGTCTTGAACAAAGCTGGAAGCTCCAGCACATTGATCTGACGACCATAAAGATCCACGTCTGTGCTCACACTCCCTGATCTTCTGATTGTGTGCTGTGGTATCAGCTCTGAGATGGAAGATTTCAGCGAGCCGTTGCTCCCGCACACTACCACATTCAGCTTCCCACAGTCTGAAAGAGAAAAAGAAGATTATACAGAGGTCTCACTGCATGACTGTCAAAATCGTCAGTTGACTGTTGTTTTCTCACTACATGACTATCTAGGGTATCTGCGGTTCTCTTAGGCCCCGTTTACATTAGTGCGTTTTAGTTTGAAAACGGCGTTTTAGATCAAAAACGATCTGCGTCCACACAAGCGTTTCACCTAGCGTTTCTGAACATATCTCCGTCCACACTACGCCACCAAAAACGTATATTATGTAACGATTTGCGCACTCTGGGCATGCACGTTCTAGCAAATATATGCAGCTGCTGTAGTAAAAAAGGCAGAGTTGAACGGCACAATGGCACCTAAAACAGACAATAGTGCAAACAACGCTCCCATTTCTCTGTCCATGTTGTTGTTTACAGTGAAGGCTGGTCTGTTGTCTACCGGTAGCATTAAAGCCATGTGTTATAGTCATGTGATTGATGAATAAGGGAAGGATACGCAATGACACAAAAGCCCCAAACAGGTAGCAAATCTCAGCAGCCCCGCCTCTGTTTTCAGATGTCTCTGTTTTCCCTTATCCACACTGAGACGGAGCAGCAGCGTTTTTGAATGAAAACGGCTAATCCAGCTTTTCCAAAAAGCTCTGGCGTAGTGTGGACGGATGGCTTAACCATAGCAAAACTTATGCATTTCAAACTAAAACGCCTTAGTGTAAACGGGGCCTTAGTTTCTCTTCTCTTAGTAAGGTGGAGAAAACACTATACATCTCTCTTTTTACCTCAGAACTATTAGCAACACTTTATTTTGATGGTCCATTTGACTATTAGACTGTAATGCTTAATATCTGCTGATTTTGCTCCTTCAACGGACATTTAACTGACTATAAGAAACTTTGCAAGTACATGTCAACTTACACTAACCATAACCCCACCCTGATTTGTATTGTAAGAATATATTTACATGTTTGCACTGAGTAGTGTGATGCACTTAGGCCCCGTTTACACCAATACATTTAGTTTTAAAACAGCATTTTTGATTAAAAAAAAAAAATTCCATGTCCACACTTAGCTGATGATTGATTATAAAGCTTGTTTGGCATGCTGCCCCGGGAGAGAGCCCTGAGCTCATAAGATTCTCGAGCCCGGGGTTCCCTCCCGTTTAGACTCCCGGTAGATCTTGATAACTCCCCTGCCGTAGTAACTAATGAACAGATAGTGATTGCTCTTAAGAGATAACTACTTACTAGGAGCATGTCTATGGTGCTGATTTGGATTAGTTAATTAACTTAAGTTGCATGTTTTTGGACAGTGGGAGGAAACCAGGGAAGCCAGAGGAAACCCACATGAGCACGGGGGAGAACGTGTAAACTATGCACAGGAATGTCGACTGGCTTGGTAAGGACTAGAACCAGTGACATTCTTTCTGTGAGGCTACAGTGCTAACCACTGGGCCACCGTGCCACCCATCTAAGAAAGGAGGAGGAGTAGGGGTGGAAGCGGGGATTCTTCAAAACGAAGATGGCTGTCATATGGAACTTAGGGTACTTATAGTGGCTTAGGAATCAACTGATTGGTGAATCATACATTGAATAATGCGGGACCAGCTGCAAACAATCATAAGCACGTGATCCTCTTGAAATTAGTTTATAAATAAACTTCACTTAAAACAAAAACGTCCTCTTCAGCATTTGTCAAGTCTCAGTTTTTGGGGCTCGAAAAAGTACGTCGTAGTGTGGACAGAAGGAGTAACCATAAGCCCCTTTCACACAGTGATACCGGTAATTATCCGGAAAATTTCCGGAACGACTTTACCGGTATATTCAAAAAAGCGCTGTTCACACAGGCGAGGACGTTACGGAAATTTTCCGGAAAAATTTAGCTTTAAACGGCTGCGCTTGTATTTGCAAACATTTGACTAAATTAAAAACTCTGTGGATGATCAATATTGCGAACAACTTTCTCAGGATCACTTTCGCATGTCGAGATGTTCATAATATGTGCGTGTGCAGGCGCAGGCACAGGCACACGAACGTAAACAAACAACGGCTTATCATAAGCATCTCATCGATGATTATTTACACAGTTGGCATTAAGAAGAACATATAAACGTGACCTGACTATCTTCTAGCAGCTAAATGTGTCTGGAAAAATATTCAAAGGCTTTTATTCTCACAAACCGCGCGGACGTAAATGCGTCTGACTGTTGTGATTGGCTAAAGCAGACGTCTCACGTCAGCACGTTCTAGACGTGGACGCGCTTATTCCGGCAATCTTTCTTCTGCATTCACACAGCGTAGCATTCCGGCAAATTACCGGTAATGTTACAACTTCTCTTTCCGGAAAATAGCCAGAACGAATTTACCGGTATTTTCAAAAAGGACCTGTTCACACATACAACCTTTCCGGAAAATTGCCGGTAATTTTCCGGAAAGGTCTGTATGTGTGAAAGGGGCTATAGCTAAACGTTTTAAAAGGAAAACAGGGCCTTAATCTCATCGCACAAATATATAATGTGCTTTATATATGTGTACAGTGACAATAAAAGGTATTTTATTATATTCTATTCTAGACCAGAATGAGCATCCATTTGCCTCTGATTTGAAATATTTGTCAGCAATTTCCCAAAACCTGTCAGCAAGTCAAATCAGGGTTAAATCATTAGTGTTCATATATTGATAAAACATCAGATTTCATCATACTCGCCTCTTCTTGTGATCTGATTATCCACTGTAAAACCCTGTGAAGCTTCATATTGAGCACAAATCAGGTACCGTCCATCATTGCTCTGCTCAATGTCCTCAAAGGCCTCCAGAAGATCATCAGCAGAGCTGCTTCTCTGAAGACTGAAGTGTCTGTTTGAGCACTTCTGGATGATCTCCTGCAGGATATCATTGGGTTCAGTGGACTCTTGTGTGCTGAGCACCATGGTGTGTTGAAAAAGGCACTCAGAGAAAGAGTCCTGCAGCTTCTCCACACGCTCTTGATCTTCCGCTGAACACTGCTGATGTTGGAGAAGCAGAACCACCACATGAGGTCCTGGATCAGACAGACTCACACATTCTCTGACCGTCTGTGTGATCTGGTCATCTGAGATGTTTGTGTGGAGCAGCTGAGGACTGTTGATGAGCGTCACGTGTCTGTCTCTCAGTCTTCCTCCGACTCTCTCCACAACACCTGGAGGAGCTTCACTGTCAAACGCTGATCGGCCCAAGATGAAGTTTCCCACCTCGCTGTTTTCTGACACGCTTTTCCCCAGAAGAACGATCCTCAGATCACTCACTGAAACACAAAATACACAGGAAAAGTCTAAAGTCTAAGGAAGAAAAGAGTGCTGTAGCCTACAAGATACTTCTGTAATACCAGAAGTCAAAACACAATTTGTTGTTGTTTATCGTTTACATCATAGCATTGCTTACCATTATTAAATGTTAAGAACTGACAATATAAATTTTTGTATATAACATTTATCATTTGAAATAGATTATGTATTGAACATACTGTTAGGACGACCCCAAAATGGACTACTACACCCCACTGTAAAAGACAAAACAAAACAGAATGTTAGTGGACTCTGATCTCATGTGCACTAAATGAGAATAAAACATTATGCACTTTGAGTAGAAGCACTGTTTTCACATGTGTCTCTCTAAATGCAAATGAGTTGCTGTTTATGAAGAGGGGGGGGGGGACCTTTACAGCTCATGTCTTGGTCTCCAGAAACAACAAAACATCAGCATTTTTTTCAAAGTCTTCTAATTATTGTATGAGCACTCAGACACAAAGTGGGCACACAAAAAGACCGCTTACAGACAATGTCACATATGTATCAAAGCTTATCGAATGCCAGCTGTAAAATGCACAAAAGGTCATCTCAAAAGCACACATAAGCTAGGATGTTCCCCTTCAGAATGGGAACTTCTACATTCTGTCCTTGACACATGGTAGCTAGACCAGTCACGCGTTAGGAAAGAAGTTTGCCAAGCATATCGTGAGTACACAAGCATCACCAAAAGCGCAGCCTTCCAACATCCCCCAAACCCTTACTTACCAAAATATGTGAATAAATTGATATTTTAGGAGTGGAACAAGTCATTTTTTCCTATCTAACTGTAGACTAGGAATTGTAAATAACTCATGAAGGAATAAAGATATGTTAAAACCATGCACATGGTTGTTTTTCTTGTGAAATTCCCAATGAGTTTAATGTGTCACATGACCCTCTTCCTATTGAAAAAACAAAAGTTGGATCCAAGATGGCAGACTTCAAAATGGCCACCATGGTCACCACCCATCTTGAAAAGTTTGCCCCCAACCCAAAAAATTAAATAAAAAAAAAAGAAAAAAAAAGAAAAGTTTGCCCCCTCACAAATACTAATGTGCCACAAACAGGAAGTTAATATCACCAGCCATTCCTATTTTATTGAGGTGTATCCATATAAATGGCCCACCCTGTATATTCCTAATGCATACAATTTCTATCTAAAACTTTTATCATCATGTTGCATGTGTAACATATATGTGTCAGTACATTTTATGTCATTTATGCTTATAAAAAAAGTATTCATTACATGAAATTTGACTCTTATGCATGGAAACCAGAAACAAAATATGGAAATGTAGGAATTACTCATATATATATATATATATATATATATATATATATATATATATATATATATATATATATATATATATATAAAATTCTATGTGACGTCCATATGGGGCACCTTTGTGAAATAAATTTTTTGAAACCAAATATTTTAAATTCTTACCTCTGCTTTCACTGCTGTACATATCAATATTTAATTCTTCCATCTGTCCTTCGTCTTCAGCTGATCATCCTCCTCTTAATTCTGTCTGTTCATCCTCTAAAAGCTTCAGAAGTCCTCAACTCGTGTTAGCATTCTAGTTACCTAATTGCTGACAGCATATAGAGTCAATAATTTACATTTGTAGTAAGAGAATCAGTGATAAACTACAGACTTAATCTCAACCAGTATTTCTGCTTTACCAAAACTGAACAGTACTGCACAGAATTGTTTCTGAGACCAAAACATTTATTATAATCAGTCACATTTAAAAAAAAAAAAACATATGGGCAATATATATGAAATGCAAAAGTTATTACCTGCTTGTCAAGGTCTCATCCGTCTTCTGTGTTACTTAATTTGTTGTCAGCATGAATCAGGAAGAAATCTATATCCGCGGGAAGAGTTGGTGACGCTAAAAAGATAAAAACCAGTTTCTGTGTATCTGATCCGATCAGGCTACAGGAGCAGACAAACTGTAAAAAATGATTTTATTAATCTTTGTTTTGTTTCTAGTCCTGATATATAAAAGTTCTTAAATCAAGAAATATTTTCTAGACAAGTGAAACAACTTTCAAAGTCCAAATTAAATGAGTTTTTCCTTAAATCAAGCAAAATAATCCATTAATGGGGTAAGCAAGCTAATCTTCATTTAAAGCAAAAACAAGACTATTCTTGACTACGACTATAAGTCATTTAATGTGTTCTCAGAATAGCTGTTATAACAGTAACTATCATTAAGTTAGACTTTTACTCACTCTGTATTCTAAAAGGCTAAATGTCTTTTGAGTAACTTTAAAGCTTGTACAGCCCAGTATGTTATCAAATGCACAGCCCCGTGGCTGTGGTACATACACCAATCAGCCACTTTATAAGGTACACTTGCCCAACTGTTCGTTAATGCAAAATGCTAATCAGCCAATCATATGACGGCAACTCAGTGCATTTCGGCATGTAGACATGGTCAAGACGATCTGCTGCAGGTCAAACCGAGCATCAGAATGGGAAAGAACTGTGATTTAAGAGACTTTGAACCTGGTTGTTGATGTCAGAAGGGCTGGTCTTAGTATTTCAGAAACTGCTGATCTACTGGGATTTTCACGCACCACCATCTCTAGGGTTTACAGAGAATGGTCTGAAAAAGAGAAAATATCCAGTGAGCGGCAGTTCTATGGGCGTGAATGTCTTTTTGATGCCAGAGGTCAGAGGAGAATGGCCAGACCGGTTCCAGCTGAAAGAAAGGCAACAGTAACTCAAATAAGAGAGCGGAAGAGCATCTCTGAACACACAACACGTCCAACCTTGAGGCAGATGGGCTACAGCAGCAGAAGACCACACCGGGTGCCAATCCTGTCAGCTAAGAACAGGAAACTGAGGCTACAATTCAAACATTGGACAATAGAAGATTCCTGCATTTGAATGGTCGGGTCAGAATATGACATAAATAACATAAAAGCATGGATCCATCCTGCCTTGTTCTGGTTCAGGCTGGTGGTGGTGGTGTAATGGTGTGGAGGATATTTTTTTGGCACACTTTGGGCCCATTAGTACTAATTGAGAATCGTGTCAAAGCCATAGCCTACCTGAGTATTGTTGCTTACAATGTATATTGCTTTATGACCACAGTGCACTCATCTTCTGATGGCTACTTCCAGCAGGATAACGCTCCATGTCATAAAGCCTGAATCATCTCAGACTGGTTGAACAAGGCAATGAGTTCACTGTACTCAAATGGCCTCCACAGTCACCAGATCCCAATCCAATAAAGCGCCTTTGGGATGTGGTGGAACGGGAGATTGTCATCATGGATGTGCAGCCGACAAATCTGCAGCAACTGTGTGATGCTATCATGTCAAAATGGAGCAAAATCTCTGAGGAATAGTAGTTGAACCTTGTTGAATCCACGCCACAAATTATTGAAATGAAAATCAATATCCATTGACTTCCATAACATATGTTTTGCCTTTGGACGTCAATAGATTCCAGCTTCCTTCACAATATTTTTAGTTTGTATTCAACAGAATAAAGAAACTCTAAAACAGGGGTGGCCAATCCTGTTCCTGGAGATCCACCTTCCTGCAGATTTCAGTTGCTACCCATATCAAACACACCTGAACCATTTAAGTCCTTAATTAATTAGGACCTGAACACTACATGATAATTACAGGCAGGTGTGTTTAATATGGGCTGCAACTGAAATCTGCAGGAAGGTAGCTCTACAGGAACAGGATTGGCCACCCCTGCTCTAAAAGATGTGTGCTTGAGTGTGAGTAAATAATGAGTACATTTGGGTTTTTGGTTGAACTTTCCCTTTAGGATTCCTGTTTAATTTTTTCCTTCCCCCTTTTACACTGTGTTGCACCTTTTCTGTTTTATTCTCTAGTTAAAATATTTTTTTTCTGACAGCGTCATGCTTTGCGTGTAAACTCTTTAACGCATGAAAGGATGCACAGTGTAGGCATCTGCAGTATGAAAACTATTTCATACTTTTATTACTGTTGATATGAAGGAGGAAGTGTAACAGATAAAGAGACAAAAAACTGTTATCTCGGTAAGTGCCGCTCATGTCTCCAGACACAACGACCAGCTTAGGGGGTTTTATGACTGAAAAATGAGATGAATGTGACCATTTTGATCAAGATTTGATAATGACAAACCCTGGAAAGCCCCTCAGACAGTTAGAAAGCAACATGCACACCTTGTTCTTAAGGCTCTGGTGTGCTGGTGGGCAAAGGAATCTTCCACTGAACGCCAAGTCACGAGTGATTTCTCTTTGTTTAGCTAAAAAGCCAGATAATTGTTGTGCAATGAGATTGTTACCAACCAATGAATTCAAATTTTGAAGAATTCAGCTGAAACCTTGATCATAACCTGTCCTTAATTACCAAGTGCTCTTTCAGATCCTACTTAGTTGGTTAAAGGCTCACACTGTGCCACTTGTTTATAATCCTGAATGATTGTAGCATGTCAGACTGCACAAACATGGCTCCTATGTCACACTGTAAGATCTCAGCTGTCAAAAAGTCAGACTGAACGACAATGAAGACGCGCCCAACACGGAAGAAAACTTTCCCGTAGTTTTATGTCATCCATCAGTGACTATCTTTCACTATCTAGTGTTTTGAAATGATTCCTCACAGTTAACAGAAACAATCTGTAGCAACAATTTTGCACATGACACACCTCAATAATAAAACCAGGAAAAGAGAAAAACTGTTTTGACATTTCCCCCTCTGTCATTGGAATTGTCACATGGATGGCATCAAGAAATTCAGAGCTCCTATTGGTTCTTGGATTGACGCTGTTGTCACACTACAGGAAAGTGTCTGAAATCTTCTGACAGTGCCAGAACTTCATCAGAGGAAAAATCTGATCACAATGGGCACTAAGCGGCTGTCTATGAGCATGTCACTCCTCTTCTTTGGCCTTTGTCCCATATGGTTGTTGGGTCGGCTCTTTTTGAAACAAGTTCCATATGATAACTTTTTTTTTTACATCTTCCAGCCGGCCTGTCATATGGGCCTGTCACACTCATACACTACGGAAAATTTAGCCTACCCAATTCACCTATAGTATGTCTTTAGACTGTGGGGGAAACCGGAGCACCCGGAGGAAACCCACGCGAACGCAGGGAGAACATGCAAACTCCTCACAGAAACGTCAACTGAGCCGAGGTTCGAACCAGTGACCCAGTGACCTTCTTGCTGTGAGGCGACAGCACTACCTACTGCGCCACTGTTTCGCCTCTGTGAGCATGTCACTGATCAAAGATTTTAGCCTAGGATTTTAGGAATCTTTTAAGATTTCTCAAACTTGTCTCAGATGACAGAATAATGGCTGAAATGTCGCAGTGTGAGCAGGGCTTTAGTTGTGTTTGATTAAGGTTGGAGCTGAACTCTGCAGAAAGGTAAATCTCCAGGAACAGGATTGGACACATCTGCTTAAGAGGAATTGGTTTTTATAGTTATGCATTTGTGTTCTGTGCATATGCTTTTGCAAACAGATGTGTCTCAACCACTGATACAGTCATTCCTTTCTTCTGTTGTATTAAGTCTGTTGTCATTAAAAATTAAATGTAGTAAATATTTCACCAGTATGTTCGGATCTTCCTCTGGTTTCCTCTGGGTGCTCCGGTTTCCCAAACAGTCCAAACACATGTGCTATAGTTGAATGAACCAAATTGGCTGTAGTGTATGCATGTGAATGTGAGAGTGTATGGATGTTTCCCAGCACTGTGTTGCGGCTGGAAGGGCAGACACTGCATAAAACATATGCTGGAATAGTTGGCGGTCCATTCTGTTGTGGCGGCCCCTGATAAATAAGGGGCTGAGCCAAAAGAACATTAATGATTAAAAGAAAATTATTCAGTTAGAAATGCCACAGAAAATGCATTTTAAAGTAATGGAAAAATATGGATTTATTATATAATCCATATATAATTTATATATATATATATATATATATATAGTTTTTTTTTGTTTTTTTTCATTAATTACACTCTTTCCTAAGAATTATGTTGTACCAAATTAAAGAGCATAATGCAGACTTGTTATTCCCTGATAGTTTTAGGATTTACAGTGCCAGTGAGCAATGGAGACTTCATTGTGGCTTTACTGACTTCTAGAGGTGAAAACATGCAGCTGACTCAAAATTGAAAGGAAAAGTTCCCCATTTATGTTATTTACCTTCACGTTTTAAACTTGCATGGCATTCTGTCTACTGTGGTGTAAAAAGATTAAGATAATATTAGTTTTGATAAAAGTGTCTGCAAAATAAATAAAAATAAATGTTAATCAGATTAAGACAAATAGTGATGTTCAGGGCTTTACATTAATCCCTCCCAACCCGCTAAATGCGGGTAGATTTTAGCTGTGGCTGGTTAGACAGCCACCTCCACTAGCCACTTTTGATCATTGAAAATTATTTTTAAATTGTTGTTTTCTTAAAAGCTGGGTTTGACAATAAGGTTGGCCAAATATTCGTGCAAAAGCGATCTTAGAATCGAGAAACAGCATGACTGACAAATATAATTTTGTTTGTGCGGGCAAAAGAAAGCCGGTTAAATACAGAATGAGAGGATAATCACTAGGGCCAACAGCTGACGTGATGCGTATGTCTGTTTAAACACGTGCGCGCTCCCGTTTCCCTGCTTGAAACAACCATGCCTGGAAACGCAACTGTTGTGATTGGTTAAAAGAGAACAAGAGACTAGATAAAAAGTGATGCTCATGCACCCACAGTCCTGCTGCTTTCAAGAGCTCCAGATTGGTCTTTTAGTAAGTGTCGTGTTCTGTTCCTTGTCTTTCAATCAGCAATCGAGTCAGTGGGTCTTGATTTCAAAAGATGGATTTATTGCCAGACAATAAAAACGAGAGGCTAACAGACAAACAAATGTCTCTCCATGAACCTCTGCCTCTCTGTGTCCCTGTCTTGCTTTTATACATGTAGTGTTGCAGACTTTTCCCACAGATATGGTCTTGTGCTGTGAACCTGCTATATTTTTGGCTGTGTGCCTTTTGAACTCAGGTATATTCTTGGCTGTTTGCCCTTTAGGTGCTGGTTTAAAGTTTACATGTACTCAGCTAGCTACTAGGCTTGCTCTTACTGTTATACCTTCACTTCACACTTATTTGTACACATATTATTATGATTATACAGAATAACATGTTCATTGCATATGTTAAACAATATATGTTTACTTGCACACTTGTACACAATTGGAGATATTTACTGCATATTCACTGCACACTTTAACAAATATATGTTGACTGCACACTATTGGAGAGAAGATCAAATCCTTGACATACAAATATATGTTCACTGCACACTATTGGAGACACGATTACAATTTCTCCGTCATAAGCAGCACTGGTTGCTTTCACTTTAACCATTATTTGAACAGGATATGGGAAATTAACTACCCATTTATGTGTAGTTAACTGGAGTCAACAGTTTTTTAAGAAATGTTTTGTTAAATAAAAAGTATAATATACAGCTATATTTTGCTTGTTTTGACACATTATTTAAAATTTGTGGGTAAGAAATAATTATTTATTTATTTTTAGTGTGGTTATAGATATATTTGGTAAATCCTTTGAGCTCTGAAAAGTCATGTGAAAAAAAAAAACTAATTGTAATACAACACTATGGAACAACAACCCATGTGCTCTTGCTCACTGAGCTTGCTTTTACACAACATACACAAAAAGTGAAATGAATGAGGAGGAGTGTGGACATTCCACAAAATCTAAATCAATAAATTTTAGCATGTCAAGGTCATATCTATGCATATAAAATATATTTTTCCAACAACAAAGGTGTGGCTAGTGAAAATGGCAAATGGATAGTAATGTTGGAAAACTACTAGCCACACTGGCTGGTAATCAATAAAGTTAATGTCAAGCCCAGGTGATGTTAGTCATTAACTAGAATACCACCAGGGGAATTTGGATAACCACCATTGTCGTTACACTTGCCATCATTACACGTGACATTATGGGTTGTTTCATTGATTTTGCTTTAAGTTTTTTTTTTATTAAATATATAGTATAATTTGAACAACTTTACCAATTATCTTTTGGAAGAACAAAGTTTTGGACATGAACTTCAAATCACATTGGCTGCATCCGAAACCTACTCAGTAGGTACTGCATTTTAATTTAAACGTACTACTCGGCCGTTAGAAAAGTACATTCTATACAGTATGAATGTGAAAAGTATGAATGGAAATCGGACGTACTACATCCGCCATTTTGTCATGGTCATTGGTCACATGACCTACCTGCGTCAGTTGGATTGATTCACTCCCATTTATGAATTTGTTCGTGAGGCATCATGGGATAGCGCAGCATGCATGAGATGCGCACTTCAGAATCTCGCCGGAAGTAGTAAGCCATCCGGGTACTTCTCGCATATTGATTTTCGAATTCTATGAATTCGGACACACTACTCGGCTCGCATACTGATTTTAGCATACTGTATAGTATGGAAGTATACGGTTTCGAACAGACATTGAGGCCTTAATGGAAAATGGGATGTCAAATGTCAAAAACCAGCCAATAAACAAACAGAAGTGAAGAGCACATCATTACAAGACAAAAAATGACACTGCTTTCTGTAACCCTCTCAAATATTTGAGTGCACGTCCCATTTAGGAAGGGCTCATTTCCTAATCCCTTCAGAGAGGGTCCCTCAAAATCACAGGTGTCACCCATACTTCCTGAAGGGTTGCAGCTTTGCAGCGTTTAGCGTGAAGCCTAATTGATTGTTATTTGGGGGGGGTGTAATAAAGAGTGGAATAGAAGCATTCGACAATGTTCAAATGACAAAAAAGAACACAACCCAGACATGCATGAAATGATGTTGCATCTAATATATACAGCTTAAACTATATAAAAAACAAACAAAAAAAAAAAACAGAACAAACAGGTAGTTTAAAGAGCCCATATTATACATGAAATAGGGTCATATCTTGGTTGTAAGGGTCTCCAACAACAGTTTAATATGCATGCAAGGTCAAAAAACACTTTCATGGTCTTATAATCTGCATTTATTTTTACCTAATTATCCCAGCGACTCCCGTATGAATCGTCCAGTGATTCATTTGTTCCCAAACCCCTCCTCAGCGCGAAGCTAATCTGCGCTGATTGGACCAATGACAGCCTGTTGCGATTGGTCGACTGCCTTCAGTCAGAGAGGGAAATGCACAACAGCTAATCAGCAATATAAAAGTAATCACAGTTCATACACGCTCGATAGTGTAGGCGTGGATTTTAGCTGCCAGTGGGTCAATGTAAATACAGACGATGGACTTGAAAATTCAGACGACTATTTTATTGAGCAAAAACTCCAAAAACAGTTGAGGAGATCTCCTAGCTTCTCACTCTGCTCTTTTCACAGACACACACACATATTGCACACACACACACACACACACACACACGCACTTAACCCTGCCCCGGACGACAACGCGCGCGCACGCACAGACACACACATACACACAAACACACACACACCTCCGGACGACAGCGCGCGCACACGCACACACAGACACAAACTACTCCTCTTCCACGGAGCTCCGTTAACAAAGCAGCACGCGTCGCGTTTTTAACGTGACTTTGCACGCGATAAGAGAATATGGCCAGTTAACCTGATACAGTACACGCGGTTACAAGTAACAAATCACAACTAAATACATTTGCAAGCTAGAGTCAACGAGGCAACTTTAATCGCACGTACTTACACTTGAGAAATGGAGGAAGAAAAATCCATCCTGACGTCCATCAGTAAGTTACTCTTTACTGATCCTTCCTTTAACAAACGCAGATGAAGTATTCTTTGTAGCATGTAGTTTCCAGTAGTTTCCAACTGCTTGGCTATAATGCTGAGGTTTCATCTTTAGGTAGAGACTCAATATATCCATCTGTAGTGTGACTTCAATCGACCGGCGTGTTTGTGGGTGTGTGTGTGTGTGTCTGGGTTTCTGCGTCAGAGGGCGGGGCCTCAGGTTTGAAATCTCCCGGGTTTGCGCGTGCACGTGAATAACTTGGTTTCGTTCGTACGTCATGGCGAAACACCTAATGAATCGGTATCAAGGTGACTCGTTTGAAGCACTATGAGTCGACTCTTTTATAGATGAATCAACAGTTTTAAACACTGTACACTAACAGATTGAAGCCTTAGCTGGATACTTCACTTCACTTAGAGCTGTGTTACACACTACATGGAGGGGAATTTTCAAAAACCCATAATATGGGCTCTTTAAAAATGCAAGTAAAAACCAATTCAGTGTTGATTCATGTTGGTTGTTTAATTTTTACACACACACACACACATACAAAGGTCAAAGCGATCTGCATCAGTCACTTAACGGCGTATAGTGTTGCACAACAAAAATTGTGTCTGGTGTAGACATGGGCTTATATAGGACCAATCTCTATGTGCTCTATTAAATGTAATCATCTAAACTCTCAATAGCATCTTCTATTGAGTATTTTCTCCATTCGTCTGGTATTTTACCCTGTCCATCAAACGTTTTATTGTAGTATTTTTCCAGCTGTTTCTGGAATTTGCACACAAACCAATTCCAGTAGGGCAGTTCAGAGAGGTCAGGAGTGATGCTCCAGATGTCAAATCGGTGTCCTGATAGTCTGATCTCTTTCCAAAAAAACCTTCCGTCCGGTGTTCGGAAATTCAGATCATATGCTACTAAGTGTGTGCAAATATCAATACATAGATTCTGTGTTGAATTGAAACACGTGCCATTAATTCCAGTCACTCTGTGGAAAGCAACACTGTGATCTCCATCATGGTTGTCTATGGTGTTTGTGCAGATGGCTTTACAGAATGGACACTGAACCCAACAACACTGACAGAAGTGATCAATCAGGAGCTCATCTGGCCTGAACTTATGGTCCAGCTTTACTGGAAATGTGTCCGTGTTGAATTCACTGCTGATGTTTGATATTACATGAGTAAGTTCTTGTCTGATCATATCTTCAAGTAGGTTGAAATCATCAACATCATCATAATTGACTCCACTGAGGTCTTTTTCAGAGAAGATCAGCTGATCTGAGAGCTGCTGTGTGAAACTCTTCAACCACAAACCAACATCTCCACTGTTGACTGATTCATGTGCTGCTTTCAAGATCTTCTTTTGGAGGAGTTCAATGTTCTCCTTCATCTTGGGTAAAACACTGATGCTGAACTTATCTCTGATGTAGCGACTGACTTCATCTCTGATGAAACTCTTGAAGTGATCTCTGGGATAATGAATGTAGTTCATGTATTTGTCAAAGTCCTCCTCTTCTGCCAGTGTCTTCAGGATGTGTTTCTCCAGATTTGATCTGTTTCCATTCAGTGATTCACAGTTTAATCTCAGTTCATCGGTCAGATCTCTGGCAGTGTCTTTGTAGACGCTCTGCTCAATGGGCTTCTTCAGTTTCTGACAGATGATCTCAGCGAATATAGCGGACGATGTTGCTCCGTGACAGTATTTATTGAAAACACTATAGTACTCTTCTCTCTTCTTCTTCAAATAGACACAAGGATCATTGGCTTCCCTGAACAGTCTGTGTTGGTCAGGGATCATCTTGTTCGCTCTGTTGCAAATGGAATAAACCAAATCGATGAAGAATTGTTTTTTGAACACATATTTCACTTGTCCTTCCTCATGTTCTGTCACTCTTGTCCTGATGTAATCCGTAAGTAGTTGTGTGTATGTGCTGTTGTAACCCATCTCTGCAATGTTAAAGGAATAAATCATTTTGTCTGTCTGCTGGACAACGTCTGATACGAAAGATCGGATCTGACCTTCATCCTCTGGAGACAAGACATAACTAAACATTTCTTTAAGTGATATAATAGCGCTTTCAATAGGTGATGTAAATCCACTTGTTCTCTTTAATCGTATATATTCCGAGTAACTCCGCAGAAAGAGAATATCTCTGCTGTCACTCCAATAGTTTAATGGAGGACTTTTGTAGACATCACTGAGGAAGAGTCTTGCATCCTTCTTCAAGTCAATGTCTTTGACGTCTGGAGTGTCTCTGATCATGTTTACAGTCTTTTCCCAAAACAAATCAAATTCTTTTATCAAACTGTCTTCATTGTTTTCTTTGTCTTTGAGTTTTAATGCAAGTTCCTTAACCTCTGCATAGATGGTGTTTTCATGATGCTTCCTCTGATCATCATTTCCCCCCCTCAGTTCTCGCTGGTGAAGAATCTCATCTAATTTCCTCTTTGTTTCTCTCACAGTGTTTTCCTGAAGCTCTTTGATTTTGATTTCAAACGTTGTCTTCCATTGAATCACTATATCTGCATCTGGGACATTCTCAAAGAATTCAGACATTGATTTTTCCACTACTTCACTTGTTTTCTTGAGTTGTTGGTAAAGTTCAGTTTCTTCTATCTCATGAATTGCTTCATTTTTTATGCGGTTCTGTATTTTGTTCTCTATTTCCGTCATGGCTGTGCAAAGACTCCTGGACCACTTGCTGTATTCGGTCTCCAGTCTCCTGTAGGCTGTAGCCTTTTAAAGTTGAATCCAATGCAAATAATACATTAAATAAAGACCCATAACATCCTTGATAAACACATGATCTATTATTGATATTAAAGGTGCAGTATGTAGGATTGACACTTAGGTATTGTGGTTAAATTTTTACCACGAGAGAGAGGCTCCTACAGAGAGAGTACCTCCTCTGTCATGATGGAGGTTGCCAGATTGATGACACCAACAGATCGTGAAGATCAAGATAATGTTTGCACTTGTAATATTTTTCTTATGTGAAGTTTTAAGCTCTGAATCTGCGTCTCGTTTCGAAGGCTGCTACTGGCCTTCAATGGTTGCATTTTCAGCAGAATCATCTGCAAACCCAGCACGCACACAATGTCATATGACATTAATATTAGGTTAGATGTAGGTCGGCAGCATCTAGGGACAATGTTATTTTGTCATCAATAATGACGTAAAATGACTTTGATATTTGGTTGATTTTAGGTTGTGTTAGAAAGTGACCAAAATCCAATGTAGAGCCAACATCTTAAACCAACGTCATATTAATATCACATATTGAGATCTATCCGTCAGGAATAGCAACCAAAATCCAACATCAAATTGACGTCATATTGGTAACATCCACACAACGTCAAGCTGTAACATCATAATACATTGATATTTGGTTGTTTTATGCTGCGTTCACACCACATGCTAAAGAAGTGTCAAGCGCCAGTGATTTACATGTTCAGTCAATGCAAAGATGGGAATTGACATCCTGTGGCGCGAATGAAGTGCAAGCGCAAGTCGAGAGCTTTGCATGATTGACGATTAATTTGTGTGAATCGCTCAAGTTCAAAAATCTGAACTTCAGCGGACATTCGTGTCACGTTAACTAATCAGAAGGTTTCTCTTGTAGGGGCTTGCTTATTACATAGCACCTGTTGTTGGTGTCTCAGGGGGAAATCCTCTTGCTGACACTGGACAAAAGTTCATCAAACTGGGCTCAGCTCGGTCGGAAGCACAGCTGAAAGCTTCCATCATCCAGGTACAGTTTCTGGATGAGTTTATGAGCTCACTGAGTTGAGTGCACTTCTGAATGGATCCAGTGGACTCAGACACGGCTCCAAACTAATCAAAGCTGTTTTTCAGCCTTCATAAAGCACATAAACACAACTATTCTCTCAATAAAATCCATGTTAGCCAATTAGCAACAAAGCTAGAGTCACCGGGCAGACAGAAGCCCCGCCTACGATGCGAATCCACGTCTATTGCTCAGTAAATTTCACGTGCAAATGAAGCGGATTTGATGCACAAATGAAGCGAGTAAACTCAAAATGTTCATGCGTTTATTTACGTGTGAATAGCGCAATTTGTCTGCGCATATGGCGTCTGGTGTGAGCACAGCATAAAGTTGTGTTTGGAAAGTAACCAAAATGCAACGTCTGTCCGATGTTGTACATTGACCTCAGCCAGACATAGGGTTGTGACATCAACCTGTCTAAATTTGCAAACAAAATGCAACATCCCCTGATGTTGGGGTACAATGTCAATCTGACGTCATGTCATGTGCCTGCTGGGTACACTGAGGCAGCTTTCAAGACAAATGAAATACAGACTGCTGAAATGTAATTTGATAAACTGGCAGTGGGCAGAGTTACACAGATCTAAACAAAGAGACATTCTCACATGGAACAACTTTTCGAAATGAGAATAACTGACTTTAGCATTGATTTTTAGATAGAGTCAATACATTAAATACAGCACCTTTAAATTGTTATATTAACAAAATAATCATACAATTCAGTCTCATGAACACTCACTTGTAATGGATCATCCATTTCAGAGCTGATTTTCTTCTTTGTCTCTTTTTCTCTGTCATATTCTTCTCTCCACTCCATTCGTCTTCTCTTTAATTCATCTACGTGCTGTTCTTTAAGAAGTTTCAGTTTAACTTCAGAAATCTTTAGTTGGTCTTCTTTTGTATTTCTTTCCTCCTTCAGTCTCTTCTTTAAGTCATGGAGTTGTTCTTGAGTGTCTTTTTCTATTTTGTCTTTATCTCTGATTATTCCCTCCATCTCACACTTGAGTTTCTGAAACTGCTCAGCAGAAATAGATTTTTTGCTCTCCCGCTTTTTCTTATCCTCTTCATCTCTTGCCTTTTTTTCTTTTTCCTGATTCTGTCTTTCAAGCTCCATTATAGTTTTCATTTTCTCTTTCTCTTTTTCGGCTTTTTTCATAATTTCCTCTTTTTCTTTGTTAATTTGCTCCTCTCTCTCCATGAAGATCTTCACGGTCTTTTCTTCTGCTTCATATTTGATTTGAAGCCTTTCGTTTTCCTGCCTGCATTTTTTAACTTCATCTGCTAGTGTCTCCCTTTCTCTTTTTATCTCTTCTTCCAGCTTGATGATCTGTTGTTCCCCTTCTCTGACTCTGTCCATCAGGATCTTCATCTGTTGTTCTTGCTTTTTTCTCTCCATCTGTCTGAACATTTCACATGAGTAAAAACCTCCTCCGTTTGCCTTCACCATGTTGTCTATCTTCTCCAGGAGATTAGCCACTTGTGTTCGGTCTTCAGTCTGATTATTGTTGAACACATGGAATCTGTGTCCACAAGCTTCGATCAAACTCATTAGAGGAGATCCAGGTTTCCCCAAACACTGATCAATGGTTTTATTTTTCAGATCATCTCCTCTGGTGAAGAGCACCATGGTGTACATTAAAGAGTTTTCCCCAAATGTCTCCTGGATGATCTCCACTGATTTAGCCTCTTCTTGAGTGAATCTCTGTCCTAAATTGAGCACGATGATGAAGACATGTGGTCCAGGTAGAATCATGGAGATGCAGTTGCTGATTTCTTTCTGGATTTCTTCATTAGTGAGTTCAGTGTCAAACAGTCCTGGCGTATCGATTACAGTAATGTGTCGACCATTGATTTCAATTGTTTCGCTATGACTTTCTTTAGTAACAGACTCTTGAGAAATTTCAACTTTAAACACTTTTCTTCCAATGATGGTGTTTCCTGTTGCACTTTTACCCACTCCACTTTTTCCCAGCAGGACAATCCTCAGTTCATTTTGACTCTCTGTTGAACCTGTTTAAAAGAAGAAAAGCATCAGTCTTAAAGCCTTGAAATAGTTTTCTCTTCAAATTAATTTATTGTAGCATGTATTACGAATGGGAAGGTTCACTCAGGTGCAGGTGCACCTAAATGCTTGATGCTGTGTGTGCGTCAATTCCTATTTGCGTGTACAGGCTACACATCTCCATTTAAAATAAACTCATGTGCACAAAAGATGTGATATGTTAGTTTCTCTACAGCAGGGGTCACCAAACTTGTTCTTGGATGGCCGGTGTCCTGTAGATTTTAGCTCCAACCCTAATCAAACACACCTGAACAAGCTAATCAAGGTCTTACTAAGTATACTTCAAACACCCAGGCAGATGTGTCGAGGCAAGTTGGAGCTAAACCCTGCAGGGACACCGGCCCACCAGGACAGAGATTGGTGACCCCTGCTCTAGAGTTTACAGTGTATCTTTCAAATGCTGCAAATACCCATGCTTCACGGTTTATCAGCTTAAAATTTCAGTGCAAGACATGAAAGAAACACAATACTCGTTTGTGCGTGTTTCTCTTTCTGATCACAAATGCTGAGATGTTTTTATAAAAATTTTCTTGAGCTACAACTATAAGTTGAATGCACGCAACAACATCAGAATACCCATATTTACAGTCAGCTAATCCGAGTCTATTCATTCATTCATTCATTCATTTTTTGTCGGCTTAGTCCCTTTATTAATCCGGGGTCGCCACAGCGGAGTGAACCGCCAACTTATCCAGCAAGTTTTTACGCAGAGGATGCCCTTCCAGCTGCAACTCATTTCTGGCAAACATCCACACACACATTCACACACACTTATACACTACGGACAATTTAGCCTACCCAATTCACCTGTACCGCATGTCTTTGGACTGTTGGGGAAACCGGAGCAACCGGAGGAAACCCACGCGAACGCAAGGAGAACATGCAAACTCCACTCAGAAACGACAACTGAGCTGAGGTTCGAATCAGCGACCTTCTTGCTGTTAGGCGACAGAACTACCTACTGCGCCACTGCCTCGCCTAATCTGAGTCTAAAGGAAAGTAAACATTTGTGGAAGAATTTTTAAATGACACCTACACCTTGTTTGTCCTGAGTAGGTTATTTTACATAAAATATGTTTACAAATGATCCAAAACACAAAAAAGAACAAATAGTAATTCCCTTTCAGTTGGTTACTACAGTCACTATTCAGTTTCCGTTCGTGGGTAGGGCATGAAAGTACAAAGCCCAAGCATTTGTACTCTCCCTGTCTTTTTTATGAAGGTCGCGGATAGTGCCCTGTCCCCTCTTGGGAAGAAGGAAACCATGTCCTCAATTAACTCCAAGTTTATTCTAACACAGTCATGAGATAAACTGGTAATGTACAGGGGATCTGGTGCTCCAGTCTCTCAGCCAGTTGTGGATTCAGGTCAAGGGAGAAAAGAGCAAGATCACCCCAATGCAGAGCCTGTTTTACCTCTGAATGGAACTGAACTCTGTTATCATGACTGCATGACTCTCTACTAATGCTCTCAGTTATTGCTCACCTGTCTGAATTAGTTGAGCCATTTCAGAGGTTCCTAGGCCATATGGTACCCACAGCCGCAGTCACTCTGCTCAGAATGCATTATATTAGGCAACTATGACCTATCTACTGTGACCATGACACTCATATGTTGATATGCATTTAGCCTCTGGTTGGACCTTGCCTTTTTAAGTTCCAGAGTGTCCTTAGAACAAGTGTCCTGGCATGTTTTTGTATCAACAGATACTTCCAGCATGGGCTGGGGTATCGTATGCAATAAGCATACAAATTTGTGTTTTTACTGCACTCTGACTGCATTGACATATTAATTGCCTGAAGCTGTCGGCAGTTTGTCTCACCTTGCACCAATTTTGGCAATTTTGCAACATATCTATAGTAGCATTTATCAGAGTGCATGTCAATGCTACATGTCACAGCTCCCTTAGCATCTGCTCCTATGGAGTCACATGCAGTTGAAAATGCTGCATGATATTCACATTTCGGGCAAGATTAGGGCGTATTTACACTACAAGTACAGTTGCCTTGAACCAGGCCAAAGCACGTTTCTCCACGTTTGTCTCCCACTCACATTGCATTCCGGCCTGAGCACGCTTACGCCATCGATATAGCGCTGTTCAGTTTAAGAAGCGCTCTCGCTCAGCACTGTGGACATTTCATTATATCATAAGTCCTCGTGCTGCAGGAATTAGGAGGTTTGCTAAAGGTGCATCTGTCGTGCAGTGATGGATTTACGTCTATTATAATATACGGCAGTTTGTGTTCATTGAACAGTAAGAATGATTAATAAATCCATATAATAGTCAAGTCTTGTCTTCAGTTTTCGCCTCAGGTGTGCTTTGTATTCACACTACAAGCGTACCGCGCCTGACCACACCTGGCACACCTCTTCCAAACGGGCCAGGGGCTGGCCAACTGAACCACGCCTGAGCCTGATTCAGAGCACTCACACTTCTCAAACAATCCAGGAAACGAGCCTGGGCACGGTTTTGATGTCACAGTGTGAGTGCGCCCTTATTTGTGTGCCTATACGCCCAGAAAGTGGAGTCTATTTGATGCGTAGTGCTCTTCTCAATTAAAAGACCACATAACTTTCCTTATTAGTGTTTTGTTCCTTCACGATAGTTTGGCACCATCCTCCTCATTCCTTATTATGGTGAGTTAGATGGCAGTAAACTTGAATAGCATGATCTGATCATCTGGATCCTGAGTGGTGCCAAAGCTAAACGTTTCTGTCACTAAAGACAGTCCTTCTGGTCACTTTGACTTCGATCAAGAGTTAGAGACTAATCTTGCCGTGAATTTAAGATGGTTAACTCTCATGTTATCTAATAAACCTAGTATGGTAACATGCCCAAGGTTCATAAAGTACCATTCTGGATAGCAGATGCAATGCCGCTTCATTTGCATGGTTCCTTCTCAATAACTTCACATGTATAGTCTTCCAAGGTGACTTTTTCCCCTAGGTAGACCTGTGTCTTCCCTATTAGCTTAACATTTGATCCTGATGTTAAGCTTCCCTGTTAGCTCCAGCCCATATTTACTCTGTAACCACATATGCGACAGCATCTTCTGACTGGGCATCTCCCTATTTGACTTTTTATTATTTTCCCCCTATAGCAGGCTTGACACAATCAACATTATATGAGTGCTATAAAATAAAAGTGACCTGGCTTGTTACAAAATACAAATCTACAGAAATATACAAAAGTAACATTTTGAAATGCTCATATTCATTTATAAAAAATTGACACTTTTCTTGTTCCATAGCTAAATACTTGCCTTTTGACAGATAATGCTTCTCTAGTGAGTGGATCTTCTTTTTCATCTCTTCATATTTTGTCAGTTTTTTTACCTGTGCCTCCAGAAATGTCTCAGTGGAGTAAAAGGTTCCTCTGTTTTCTTCCAGCATCTGCTCAATGTTCTCCATTAGTGTGGACACTTGTGTTTTTGGACCAAAGAAATTATGTTTTCCTCCAAAGCTCTCAATGACAGCCTGTGTTTCGTCATTGAGTTCTGCTGTCTGATGCTCTGAATTCTGCATGATGAGGGTTATGAGGTGTTTGTTGATTCTGGAGCTGAATATATTATGGATCTCTTCTATTTCCGCTTTGTCTTGATCAGTCAGAGGAGCATCAGGAATAATGAGGAGAAAAGCATGAACTCCAGGATGACAGAGAGACACACATCGGAGAGTCTGACACATCACTTCATCTGAGAGCTCAGTGTTGAACATGGCTGGAAGCTCCAGCACATTGATCTGATGACCATGAAGAACCCTATCTGTGCTCACACTCTCTGATCTTCTGTGTGTATGTTGCAGGATCAGCTCTGAGATGGAGGATTTCAGGGTGCCGTCGCTCCCACACACCATCACATTCAGCTTCTCATGAACTAAAAGTAAAGGAAGAATATTAAATAGAGTTCATATATTACTATATCCCTTGAAACATCAAATATGGTCTCACTCACATGTTTGTGCGTCCCGTTTCTTCACTGTTAAACACTGTGAATCTCCAGATTGAGCAGAAATCAGGTGTCGTCCATCATTGCTCTTCTCAATGTCCTCAAAGGCCTGCAGAAGATCATCAGCAGAGCTGCTTCTCTGAAGACTGAAGTGTCTGTTTGAGCACTTCTGGATGATCTCCTGCAGGATCTCATTAGGTTCAGTGGACTCTTGTGTGCTGAGCACCATGGTGTGTTGAAAAAGACGCTCAGAGAAAGAGTCCTGCAGCTTCTCCACACGCTCTTGATCTTCTGCTGAGCACTGCTGATGTTGGAGGAGCAGAACCACCACATGAGGTCCTGGATCAGACAGACTCACACACTCTCTGACTGTCTGTGTGATCTGATCATCTGAGATGTTTGTGTGGAGCAGCTGAGGACTGTTGATGAGCGTCACGTGTCTGTCCCTCAGTCTTCCTCCGACTCTCTCCACAACACCTGGAGGAGCTTCACTGTCAAACGCTGATCGGCCCAAGATGAAGTTTCCTACCTCGCTGTTTTCTGACACGCTTTTCCCCAGAAGAACGATCCTCACTGCAAAGAGTGAAAAACGTTGTTTTATATTGACAATTGTACACAAACATGCACAAGAAGAAAAAAATATATATATAATTTTAATGACAACACAAAAAAGTAAAACTATAGGAAAGGGATGGCAATTAAAATGTTCATGTTCTTCTTTTTTTAAACAGAATAACCTTCCCAACTTCACCACACACACTTCATAATTTCACGTGTTTGCTCATCTTTATAAAAACTTACTTAAAGGAGGTTCGTTAATGCTCCGTTTTCTCCTGGGAGAAAGATTATGAAAAACAGCCACTGTATAAAACAAAAGACTCTCATCAGACTTTTCAGTTTGAAAGAATGAGAATGATCATATGCATTTGTTTTTATTGCAAACCATGTCTTTTTTAACAAAAAGGCCAATACAAATTCTAAAAGGTACAGAAGCATTGATAAAGATCAGACCTCTTGTCCAACACGTATTTCAGGGGTTTTATTTTTTTCTCTCCCTCTATCTCTCTCTGTATATGTATTTCACCAGTTCACCCTTGCATTCGTTTAAGTATAAAGCATATTTGGCGTGCTGTCTGGGGGGAGGGCTCTGAGCTCAAGGAGACACCCCAACGCGAGTTATTCCCCTTATCAGGAAACAAAGAGGAGTTGGGATTCGAGCGAAGTATCTAGCCCGGCCTCAGAACGCTTCCCAAAAAACGCTATTTGGTTACAGGACAGCAGCCAGACAATTTGCAACCCCCCAACCAAAATTTGCTGATCTTAAAAATTTGGAGGGGTGCTGTTGAGTTATAAGGTATGTGTTTTGGGAGGAAGCAGTTGCTGTGTTGATAGTGGTGCATGATGAATATCTCCAGCAAGAGTGTCTGCTCCCACGGGAGACGGGCGTCCTCCGTGGGAGCGGTCACTGCATAAGCAATGTTGTGTTAAAGTATGTTAATGGTGTGTTAAAAGCTGTCACTGTGCTGTGGTGTATTATGAGATATGCGTCTCTCGTAGGAGTGGTTACTGCGCTTGCAGTGGTGTGTAAAAAGTAAAGTGGTATGCGTCTCCCGTAGGAGCAGTCACGGTGTTAGTGGTGGTGCATGGTAAAGTGTACGTCTTCCATGGGAGCAGTCACTGCGCTTGCAGTGGTGCAAAATTGTAAGGTGTACGTCTCCCGTAGGAGCGGTCACTGCGATTGCAGTGGTGCATAATTATAAGGTGTACGTCTCCCGTAGGAGCGGTCACTGTACTAACAGTGGTGCGTAATAATAAGGTGTGTGTCTCCTGTATGAGGTATGAGTGGTCGCTGCCCTATCGGCAGTGTGTAATAAGGTGTGCGTCTCCTGTAGGAACGGTCACTGTGCTTGCAGTGGTGCATAATAATAAGGTGTGCGTCTCCCATAGGAGCGGTCACTGCATTAGCAGTGGTGCATAATAAGATGTGTGTGTCCCGTAGGAGTGGTCACTGCACTAGCAGTAGTGTGTAATCAAGTGTGTGTCTCCCATAGGAGCGGTCACTGCGCTTGCAGTGGTGCATAATGATAAGGTGTACGTCTCCCGTAGGAGCAGTCACTGCGCTTGCAGTGGTGCATAATTATAAGGTATACGTCTCCCGTAGGAGCGGTCACTGTACTAACAGTGGTGCGTAATCATAAGGTGTGTGTCTCCTGTATGATGTATGAGTGGTCGCTGCCCTAGCAGCAGTGTGTAATAAGGTATACGTCTCCCGTAGGAGCGGTCACTGTACTAACAGTGGTGCATAATAATAAGGTGTATGTCTCCTGTAGGAGCGGTCTCTGTACTAACAGTGGTGCATAATAATGAGGTGTGTGTCTCCTGTATGGTGTATGAGTGGTCGCTGCCCTAGCAGCAGTGTGTAATAAGGTATACGTCTCCCGTAGGAGCGGTCACTGTACTGACAGTGGTGCATAATAATAAGGTGTATGTCTCCTGTATGAGGTGTGAGTGGTCGCTGCCCTAGCGGCAGTGTGTAATAAGGTGTGCGTCTCCCGTAGGAGTGGTCACTGCGCTTGCAGTGGTGCATAATTATAAGGTGTTATTATTACTTCATAATTACTTATCAAATTTATTTAATTAAGCAATTTATTTTATATATGCATGTTGTCTATGTAAACGTTAATAATGTATTTAAGTTTTTTACATGTTAAGTACCTAGACGATGAATCTAAGGAATATAGTCTATACGTGGCCCAGGATCACGGGTGGAAGCGAAAGAGAAGAGTGGAGGGGCTGCCGGCGTTAGTGACGACAGCGGAGGCAGCCTCACGCTGGAACTTGCGTCGGGGCCTGACAGAAAGTTGGGGACTGGAGCCGTTTGCGGAGGTGTGCTCACGCTACTGATGGCCCTAGGATTATGGGTGAAAGGAAAAGAGAAAAGGGGCTGCCGGCATTAGTGACGTCAGCGGAGGCAGCCTCACGCTGGAACTTGCGTCGGGGCCTGACAGAAAGTTGGGGGCTAAAGCCGATTGCGGAGGCATGCTCACGCTACTAATAGCCCTAGGATCATAGGTGGAAGGAAAAGAGAAGAGAGAAGGGGCTCTTGTTAAGTGGTGACCTATTAGTGACGTATGTAATACTTTTTCCGGGTCCAAGCCGCCACTCATTTGAGTTGAGAAATTTATTTGTTTATGATCACTTTAAATTCTTATCACACAATAAAGTTAATTTTATACAAAATCAGTGTACACAACCATTGCTTACTGCATAACAAATACCAAAATCTTTGACAATTTATAAAAATTAATCACTTTCTGCCCATAAGATATGAGGCGTGGACATATGTATTGTGATAGTGATTTTCAAAAGTATTAAATCGCTTTGTAAACGTTATAATTAACATTTCATGAGTCTCCCCGTGCAGTAAGTTGAGAAATTATTCGTTAATGATCAAAACATTTTAAACATATTACACAATAAGTTAGTTTTATACGAAGTCGTGGTGTACACAACCATTTTTGGGCTTGCTGCATAACAAAAACCAAACATTTTAACAAATTATAAAAATTAATCCCTTGCATCATGTATAAGGCATAGACATATGTATTGTGATCGTGATTTTCGAAAGTAATAAATCGCTTTGTAAACGTTATAATTACCATTTCATTACTTTCCCCATGCATTTGATTAGAGGGCTTGGACCCGGAAGCCGATTCGCATGACGTCACACTTCAAGCAGATAGGCTTGTTATTCCTAAATTTGGGGCGCCAAGAGCAGGCATTGAGGGCGCTACTAAGTGGAAATGTTCCGTGCGTGGGGGGTGGACGAGGCCATAGCGGAGACGTGCTCACCCTGTCATGGCGAATTGGCCGATGGTGGTGCTTCGCCTGTAGAGCGGTGGCCTGGCGCTCGCTTGATCTGGGCCGGTGATTGCCAACAGGGGAGCGACTCAGGTTTGTTGCTGGTGTCTGGAAGAGCGGCGGCGTGGCGGGCCTAACTTAAGACCGTGGCCTCTGTTGATATGCTCTGCCGAGTGCTGATGCGCTGGACGTCGGCTTGGAGTTTGCGAGAGGAGCCGTGTCATCCTCATGGAAATTTGCTGTTTGGACAAGGCTACAGCGATTGGATGTGCCAATGCTAAAGTTGTGAGACGTTGCAGGTAAGACAGCTTTGGTATATATAGGGGTTGTTCAAGAACTGATTTGATGACGGAATAATTGTCTATGACGTATTCGATACTGAAACTTCTGCGCATGCTCCTCCCGAAATTTGTTTACAAAACTTCACATTTTTACATTTAAGCTGTGTTGAAATAATACAATTAATGTTTTATCATTTCATACTTTTATTTTCCAAAAAATTCAGTTCTAAAGCTAACAAAATATACATTTTTATTTTCAATTGTTCTATGAATAAACATTAACTGCTACATATTACAATATAATATAGCAAAGCTACATATTTTACTATTCTGATTTAATTTACATTGTTGGTATAAGATTGCAGAGGGTAGATATGACTAGAAATTTAGTTAAACACAATCTCAAAAGGTACATGCCT
The DNA here is from genome assembly GCF_049306965.1 of Danio rerio. Taxonomy (NCBI): domain Eukaryota; kingdom Metazoa; phylum Chordata; class Actinopteri; order Cypriniformes; family Danionidae; genus Danio; species Danio rerio. The sequence goes on from NC_133178.1 coordinate 4,545,787, forward strand.
GTACCTAAAGAGCCTCAAAGGTACACATCAGTACCCAAATGCACCTAAAATGAACCTTTGAGGTACCAATATGCACTCTTCAAGTACAAATATGTACTTTTTGAAAAGGTACTGCCCCAGTGACAGCTCTCATACCTTTATTACTGAGAGTGCTAGGTGACGGCCAAGAAAGCCAGGGTGCCAAAATGGAAAGACGTACACACATTACCATCATCCTGCTTTTATTAAATCATTTGGTTTTAATAACATATATAGAGTGACTTGTGTCTATCTGCCGAAAAAAATATTAAAGTGTCCAGAACAGATAGACAGACATACACTCACAAATGAACATTCTAAAAAATAAAGTTTATTGTACATTTGGCGGCTCACTTCCGTTATTTTGTAAGATTGCAATTATATCAGACGTGAACCATACCCAGCGCCTTTTCCAGGCAGACTCGAGTACAGTTCACAGATGCACACTCGAGTTCAGATGATGATGACATTGTTCACGCTAGCTAAACATACCGTAATTTGAAGTCAAAACGAACCCAGGTGCAGACTAAAAGTGCTAGCGTGAAAGCACTGTAAAATACAATCTGTTGGGTATGTGGGTCAGTGTTATTGACTGTAATTCTTTTTTAATCCAACTCAATCTAATTAACTTAACTTTTAAGAGTTCGCATATAGATATTGCTTGATAATTTTAGCAGGTTTGGCATGCTGTCCCAGGGGAGATCCCTAAACTTGTAAGGGGATACTAGATCAGGTAGTTCTTGAGAGCTCCCCCTGGTAAAGGAGGGAAAATGGGGAGATGATATGGATGAGGGGATTCTTTGAAAAACAAAGATAAGGCAGTTATACTAGACAGGCTATTTATAGTGAGTCTGGAATGATCCGATTGGCTTACTAATGATTACGGATGGGAGATTAGCCGTGATCAATGATATCACAAGCTTCTCTCCAAATTAAGTTACGGTCACACAAGAGTTTGAGCTTATGAAATTCTGTGGTCTGGTGCTGTAAAAAGGGGCGGGATTAAACAAGATGATAAGACATTAATAAAAGTGAGTAATTGGTCCAAATTTTTTATTTCTGTACAGAGAGGACATGTTTTGATCCTCGATTGGTCTTACGCAGTCAAGTGATGTGATTTTGCAGGTCAGAGTTCACCAAGCTTGAACTTTGCACCGCAGCGATCTGCAAAACTTGATACATGACCCTGCGTTTCCAGTCTGATGCATTCACATGCATATGAAAGTCTATGGGGAGAAAAATCCAGTGTGACCGCAGCTTAAACTTTCTAATGCAATGAATTGCGAAACTTGACACACCAGCTTGCGTTTCCAGTCTGACGCATTCGCGTGTATATGAATTGAAGTCTATGAGGAGAAAAGTGCAACACTGCAGCTTTAGTTTGTGAAACTTTCCTTTGGGAGCTAAAACACTATGGAGTAATCGATCATTTGGAATCCATATTGTGTTCACATGTAAATAAAGCACCTAGTCTTAATTTAATTAGTAATTTGTCTATATTTTCACCTGTGCTTTCGGAGCTGGACATGTTGATATTTTTTACCCTCTGGCATCTGTTTAAGTCTTCACTTGATCCATCTTTTCTGACTTCGTATTCCTGTAAAATGTTGTATAGAACATTCCCATAAATTTACATTAACATTATGAACAGTACTTATGCTAATTCGCTTTCATAGCATGCAGAACTAAAGTAAACAAAACCAAATGAAGAACCCGAATGAAGCAAACAATGACTGCTATAATGACAATTTCAAAGTGGAATCTTTTCAATTAAGCAGCGACGGCAAAACCTCTGTAATGCCAATAAAAATTGTAGAACACATCTGAAAAAAAAGTCAAATTCCTAAGTTGTTTAATCCTCCGCTGAGAAATTGAGGAATTACAATGTGTTTTTTTTCAGTTGATCAGATGCCTTAAATGTAAATAATGTTTTGCCATTTTCTGTTGTTTCTCTTTCATTCTAATTCTTATTGTAACATTTGCTGCTTACAACATAGTTAATAACTGGATTATTTAATTAAATATTGTCTGTAATCCAAAACTGGGTCATTCAGGGACGTTTGTTCATTGATGTATGTTGGAAGAGAGAAGCTGGTTGTGTTGAACAGAACTGGACCAGACATGTGACTGGTGAAGGATACAGATTAGTCATGTCCATTTCTTTAAATTCATGAATTAGAATACAGTTTGACTTAATTTTTTAATTTTTTTGTATAAATGCTTTTGAATTTGGAGATTTTTGACCTTCTGTTACACACGCACATGCACACCACGTGAAACAGAATCAATTGTTAATTTTTATATAACACAAATAAATAAAATTTAAAAGGATTGTTTTATATGTGTTTATTTTTGTAAGCAGATCTCCAACGTCTAATTGCACTACATTAGAAGATAACTAGACTAAACTGAACATTTCTTATCAGATATGTCTGCTTCATGCAACACTGAGCACACTGTATTGTACACCATCGCCTATTTCCTTATGTCATAGTGTATTTTACCTAATAGTAGTATTTATAGAGAAAAGCGGTACCTGTATTTGGGAGGTTTCATCATTTCTTTTCCCGTTTCATAGTTTCTTTCCTCGTTTTCAGTCAGAAAGCAGGAAGACATTCATGGGCGGAGGAGCGTTAAAAGACAAAAACAAAACTGAACAGGCAGAAACATGTTTAGGCTTTAGTTGCTCTTCGGGTTTCAGTTGTTTCAATATTGTGCAGTCCTAGTCATTGCTCCCGGGTCCAAATACATAAACTAAAAACAAATATTAAATGATTAAATAGTAATTGTATAATATGCTGTAGTAGCACTACAAAAAACATCTACATTTCTACAGCATTGACGTCTATGTGATATTATGACAGAATTATGATGTCTCCATAACCCTCAACCAGGCCATATCCTGAGCAGATGCTGTGGTGGTCATAGAGGAGTGGAGAGCATAATTCTATGGAACAGTATAAACACCAGCCAGTGACCTACTCACACCTGCAGCTTCTCCACGATAGATGTCCAGCTTTCTCCAGCCTCCAGAGCCTAGACTGTAGCTCTGCAAAGAAAGTTTGACCAGAACAGAAATGGTCGTGCCCAACTGAGCACAGGTTTTTGCTCTAGGTTTTTTTCCCCTTCACTTTCGTCAATTAATGAAGTTTGTTCCTCCACTGTTGCCACTGGCTTGCTTGGGTTTGGGACTTTTGGAGCTGTGCATCGATGGATTCGCTCTTCAGTGTTTGGACTTTCAGCAGTGAATATTAAACCACAATGAACTGACCTAAACTGAAATTCAACTCTGAAAACTGGACTGACATCGACTAGAACTTCTTTATTAAGCTGCATTGACACAATCTACATTGTAAAAGTGCTATAGAAATAAACATCAACTGAATTGAATTGTTATTAAAAGTCCTCATTGCCAACAATGAAGAATGTTTGCTGGTAAATAACAGGACGTTTGGGCTGGATGTAAAAGCCCTAGCAAAATTGCGTATAACAAGTGAGCATGGCAATAGTTATTTTTAATGACTTAAAAGGGATAGTTCACTCTCTCATGTGATTTTAAACCATTATGAGTTTCTTTCTTCGGTTGTACACAAAGTAAAATATGTTAAAGAATGCTGCAGTTGCTGGGACCCATCAACTTCCTGACTTGGAAAACAATAGATACAGTATGAAACTCACAAAGGTTTGAAGGGAGAGTAGATGACAAACTATCCCTTTTTTTAAATGCATCTGACTTGGGATTATAGATGGAGAAGCACAACCAAATGAAGTAAACACTGTAAAGAAGTTTAGAGGCTAAATAATGGAGGCTTAAATAATAGATGTTTACAGGCCACATTGCAGGTATGGATCACTTGGATCACTACCCTTCCTTCCTGTAAGCCAGAGCTCAACTGAGATTAGGTTCTTGTTTTGTTTTTTACATAATAGTTTTAGACTAAACAAAAAAGTTATATTTGGTATTATACATTGGTATTTCTTTTTACTCCGATGTGCAATATAATATTTATAACACAGGCTCGTTGTGGATACTTCCAGCCTAAACCACGGCGAATGAAGCTCTGCACAAGACTTTTGGCCAGCGGAGAAATTAAAATGCTCGTGCCCAACTGAGTCTGGTTCTCTCAAGGTTTTTTTTCTTCACTCCCATCAGGTGAAGTTTTTTTCCCTCTCCGCTGTCGCCACTGCCTCGCATGGTTCACAATTGGTAGAGCTACGCATCGATGAATTGGCTCTTCAGTGTTTGAACTCTCAGTAATGATTAAATTACACTGAACTGAGCTAAACTGAACTGAACTGAACTTAAACACTAAAACCTGAACCACACTGTTCCAGTTACTATGACCATTTATGACTGTTCCAGTTACTATGACCATTTATGTGAAGCTGCTTTGACACAATCTACATTGTAAAAGCGCTATACAAATAAAGCTGAATTGAATTGAATACATGGAGATTGCAAATTCTGTACCCAGAGATACATCTGGCTGCATTTCCTCCATTAAAATGAATGCTATAGGGCGGTATGACTGTTGGGAAGCGGAGTGGACTGAGATGATGGATTTCGAGTCTGGCAAAGAATGCTTCCAGAAACCAAGTAAAACAAAAGCTAAAAAATAATGAATAAACAAACAGGCTAAGAACGAGGAACTATCCAAAAAACATGGAAAACAGGCTTTTCTTTTTCTAGATCGCTTTTGAAAACACTATCGGTTGGGTTTAGAGAAGGGTGTGGGCAGGTCAGCCGATCAGTCAGTCAGCAGCAAACTGGTCAGCTAAAGTGTGTGTTGTTGCACCCTCTAGTGAATTCACGTAAGAAGAGGACACGCAAAAGGCATGTGCAAGACAAGTTTGAGATCATCAAAAAGCGTACACAGCGGCCTCTGGTGGATTTGCGAGAACAGAAACTACAAGCAGATGTAGCTCCGAGTATAGTTGAAGTCAGAATTATTAGCCACCTTCAAATTTTTTTCTTCTTTTTAAATATTTTCCAAATGATGTTTAACAGAGCAAGGAAATTTTCACAGTATGTCTGATAATATTTTTTATTCTGGAGAAAGTCTTATTTATTTTATTTCAGCTAGAATAAAAGCAGTTTTTTATTTTTTTAAACACTATTTTAAGGACAAAATAATCAGCCCCTTTAAGCTATATTTTTTTCTACTGTCTACAGAAAAAACGTTCGAGGTTACAGAAGTAACCCTTCGTTCCCCGAGGAGGGGAACGGAAGTGCCATGAATGGGAGGATTCGGATCAGAAGCCGCTTATCTGGAGAGTATTGAACGGGCCAATGAATGAAATTAATTGGCAGCGTAAGCTTGCGCAGGTGTGCGACATCTGCAATTATCTCAGCATATAAGCACACCTGAAGCCAGCAGACGCCATCCTTTTAAGCTGAAGAGACTTTCAAACAGCTAAGGGACAGTCATCATGGCGACGGAATATGGCACTTCCGTTCCCCTCCTCGGGGAACGAAGGGTTACTTCTGTAACCTCGAACGTTCCCCTTCGGTTGGGGAACTTCAGTGCCATGAATGGGAGAATATGGAAAGCGCCATAATGACTGCACCTTACCAACACCCCCGATGAGGAGATAGTCAAGCAAGCGTGACGCACCCACATCATGGGGGGCGCGGTCCTCCAACGTGTCCCTGGCCCTAATTTATCCTACTTCAACAGAAGTTTTACGGATTTAGATATATTTTTTGGGAAGTCGTGAGCATCTAGATAATTCTAGGAATACGACAGTACGTTGGGAAGCGTGCAATCCCGATAGGGAGGACGCTGCGGAGGCCATCCGTTACCCAAGGGGGGGATAGATGGCAGAATTTACCTATGGACTAGCCCTAAAAAGGGGGAGTACGCATAGCAAAAGAGTGGTTAGCGGAGAGGGAAGACACGGGTCCACCCAGGGGGGGGACTTAACCGTGGCGGAATAAGCATATGGGATCGCCTAGTGGGGATCACGCATAGCAGGCACCTATACCCAAAACGCGGGCTGACCAGCGGGCAGACCTACAACGTAGTGGGCCAGCAAGTGACTCCTCCGCTGAGTCAGTGCTGGGGGCCACGGAGGAATCTGCAGGGCTCACCTGACGGGGAACTTTACTGACAGATAAAAAAGGCGCACGTACCTCCGTGTTAGGGAGAATGGCGCCGCAAGCGTGTTTCAACACCCTACCGAGTTGTCTCCTCAATCACCAAAGGGTTACCTAATACCCTTGAGGAAACCGGCTCCACTCGCAGATTGTAAAACCTTGCAAATGTGTTGGGTGTCGCCCAGCCCGCAGCTCTACAGATGTCTGTTAGAGAGGCGCCGCGTGCACGCGCCCAAGAGGATGCAACGCTCCGAGTGGAGTGTGCACGAACTCCCAGGGGACACGGCTGACCTCGACTCGAATAAGCGAGTGAAATGGCATCCACAATCCAGTGGGATAATCTTTGTTTTGATACGGCACTTCCCTGCTGCCGACCGCCATAACAGACAAAGAGCTGCTCAGATGATCTAAAATTCTGAGTACGGTCCACATAAATGCGCAGAGCGCGAACTGGACAAATTAAAGAAAGGGCTGGGTCTGCCTCCTCCGGGGGCAGCGCTTGCAGGTTCACTACCTGATCTCTAAAGGGGGTGGTAGGAACCTTGGGCACATAACCGGGGCGGGGTCTCAGGATGACGTGAGAGTAATCCGGCCCGAATTCCAGGCACGAGTCACTGACCGAAAATGCCTCCAGGTCCCCGACCCTCTTGATGGAGGCCAACGCAACCAGCAGAGCTGTCTTCAGGGACAGAAATCTTAGAGATACTGATTCGAGTGGCTCAAAGGGATCGGATCGCAGACTCGTGAGAACGAGGGCGAGATCCCAAGAGGGCATGAGAGGGGGGCGAGATGGATTAATTCGCCTAGCACCCCTAAGGAACTGGATGACCAGGTTATGCTTTCCCACGGTGCCGCCAGCTACCGCGCTATGATAAGCGGAGATGGCGGCCACGTAAACCTTGAGAGTGGAGGGCGACAGCCTGCTGTCCAACTTCTCTTGAAGGAAAGAGAGCACAACACTAATCTGGCAATTTCGGGGGTCTTCTCTGCGAGAGACGCACCATTCAGTGAATAGACTCCACTTCAGGGCGTAGGCGCGCCTCGTGGAGGGGGCTCTAGCCTGAGTGATGGTATTAACCACCGCAGTCGGTAGGTTACCTAAGTCTTCCTCGCGTCTAGGGACCACACGTGGAGGTTCCAAAGATCGGGGCGAGGGTGCCAGATGGTGCCCTGTCCCTGAGAGAGTAGGTCCTCTCTCAAAGGGATCCGCCAGGGGAGGGCCGTCGCGAGGAGTGAGAGCTCTGATATCCAGGTCCGGTTGGGCCAAAGGGGCGCAACTAGCAGAACCTGTTCCTCGTCCTCCCTGACCTTGCACAGAAACTGCGCGAGCAGGCTCACTGGGGGAAACGCATACTTGCGCATGCCCCGAGGCCAGCTGTGGGCCAGTGCATCCGTGCCGAGAGAGCCCTCGGTCAGGGAAAAAAAAAAAAAAAACAACTGGCAGTGAGCGTTCTCGGGGGAAGCAACAGATCGATCTGGGCCTCCCCGAATCGCGCCCATATCAGCTGAACAGACTCGGGGTGGAGTCTCCATTCTCCAGGGCGTAACAGCTGTCGTGAGAGCGCATCGGCTGCACAATTGAGCGTGCCTGGGACGTGAATGGCGCGCAGCGATTTCAGCCGCGGGTGACTCCAGAGGAGCAGACGGCGGGCGAGCTGAGACATGCGGCGAGAGCGCATACCCCCCATGCGGTTGATATACGCCGCCGCCGCCATACTGTCCGTCCTGACCAGCACGTGTTGCCGCTCCAGCACCGGTAAAAAGCGGTGGAGAGCGAGGAACACTGCCAACAGCTCTAGGCGATTGATATGCCAATGCAGCTGGGCACCCTTCCAAAGGCCCGCAGCCGCATGCCCGCGACACACGGCCCCCCAACCCGTGTTGGAAGCGTCTGTTGAAACAACAACATGGCTGGACGCCTGTCCTAGAGGCACACCGGCCTGTAGGAACGAGGGGTCGTTCCAAGGGCTGAGGGCGCGGCGACACAGCGCAGTAACCGAGACCCGGTGTGTGCCCGCGTGCCATGCGCGTCTGGGGACCCGATCGTGAAGCCAGTGCTGAAGTGGTCTCATATGGAGCAACCCGAGCGGCGTGACGGCGGCTGCGGATGCCATATGCCCCAGGAGCCTCTGAAAGAACTTCAGTGGGACCACTAGTTTGCTGTCGAGCTCCCTCAGACAGTTCAGCAACAGGCGAGCGCGTTCCTCGGAGAGGTGCGCTACCATGGTGATCGAGTCCAGCTCCATCCCGAGAAAAGAAATCCTCTGCACGGGGGCGAGTTTGCTCTTTTCTCGGTTGACCTGAAGCCCCAGTAGGCGGAGATGCCGAAGCACCTTGTCCCTGTGCATAATCAATTGCTCCCGCGAGTGGGCTAAAATCAGCCAGTCGTCGAGATAATTGAGTATGCGAATGCCCGCGAGCCGAAGGGGCGCTAGGGCACCCTCCGCGAGTTTGGTGAAGACCCGCGGAGACAGAGAGAGCCCGAAGGGGAGGACCTTGTACTGCCACGCTCGACCCTCGAACGCAAACCGCAGAAATTGGCGGTGGCGTGGAAGAATGGAGACATGGAAATACGCGTCCTTCAGGTCTATGGCTGCAAACCAATCCCGAGGACGAACGCATTGGAGAATGCGCCTCTGCGTGAGCATTCTGAACGGCAGCTTGTGCAGACAGCGGTTCAAAACGCGCAGATCTAGGATTGGCCGTGACCCACCGCTCTTTTTGGGTACGATGAAGTATGGGCTGTAAAACCCACTCTCCATCTCGGCTGGAGGAACCGGCTCGATTGCACCCTTCGCCAGGAGGGCAGCAATCTCCTCTCGCAAGACAGGGGCGGACAGGGGGTTGACCCTGGAGAAATACACGCCCGTAAACTTGGGGGGCCGTTTCGCGAACTGAATCGCGTAACCGAGTCTGATTGTGCGTATGAGCCACCGCGAGGGGCTGGCCCGCGCTAACCAGGCAGGCAGAGCCCTCGCTAATGGAGTCATCGCTACAATCGTTGACGTACCAGCGGTGGGGCAGCGCGGAGTGGGTGTGCTGATCCGGGAAGCACGAGGGTCCCGCGGAAGAGCTGGAGGAGAGCGATTCGCTCTGGCTCCGCACCCTGACTCCGGAGAGGGGGCTGGAGGGCTGAGGAAAGGGAGACCGTCCCCCCAGCGCTCGTGAGCCACTGGCGAAGCACGTAGAGTCTGCGAGCCGGAAGGCAGCGCGTCCCGGACTGGCAGAACTCGTGCAGTCACATCCGGGGAAGGGAAAAAGTGCTCTTTTACTGATGTTTTGGTGGCACTGAAAAGTACCGTTGTTATCGGGGCCCCGCCCTCCAGCGGGGAAAGAGCAAGTTTCCTCTTCTCCGGATGGCCTGTCTCAGGGACGCTTCGCGGTCCGTTTACCGGACTTAACGGCGCCCTGGGCAGGAGGGGCTGCCTGCTTTCGAGGTGAACGCCGCGCCCGCTTGGCCGGAGGCGCAGGCGGGGGCGGGGCAGCACTCGTTGGCGGGCGCCCTCGGCGAGGAACAGCGGAGGTGGATGGCTCGGCGGGCGGAGCGGGCTTACGGCCACGCCGATAGATGACATTGCCCATCGCATCCGACTGCTCTTTCACCGCCTTGAATTCCTGGGTGAATTCACCGACGGTGTCGCCGAACAGGCCAGCCTGGGATATGGGCGAGTCAAGAAAGCGAACTTTGTCAACGTCGCGCATATCGGCCAGGTTTAGCCAGAGGTGGCGTTCCTGAACCACAAGTGTGGACATCGTCCTCCCCAGCGCACACGCGGCGGACTTAGTAGTCCGAAGAGCATAGTCGGTCGCGGTGCGCAGCTCATGTAATAAGCTTGGGTTGGACCCGCCCTCGTGCAGCTCGGCCAGCGCCTGCGCTTGGTAGCGCTGGTAGGTGGCCATCGCGTGCAAAGCAGAAGCAGCCTGGCCCGCAGCCTTATAAGCTCTGGCTCCGAGGGAGGCAGACAACCTACAGGCTTTGGACGGGAGGCGGGGCAAACCCCGCCACGTAGAGGCGCCGCGCGGACAAAGATTGACCGCGATAGCGCGCTCCACTGACGGGATCGCCTCATACCCCCTGGCAGCTCCGCCGTCAAGGGCGGTGAGGGCGGAGGCACTCGCAGCACGGGCAGAGAAAGGTGCCCTCCAGGACTGCGTGAGCCTACTGTGCACTTCCGGGAAGAAGGGGACGAGAGGCTTCGAAGGCTTCGCCTTCTGGTCCTCTACGTAGCACCCATCTAGTCGGTCCGGCCGCGGAGCTGGGGGATAAACCATCTCCAACCCCACGGCCGAAGCAGCCCGGGAAAGCACGGCTAACATGTCCGCTTCAGGATCCGATTTGACAGCGCTCACCTGCCCGGAGGGGGCGAGCGGGTCCGGATCTTCGTCGGACAGTGAAAGCCCACCCTCCGATGCCGCGGAGGACATCTGATCTCCGGTGTCAGCGAGTGTGAGAGCTACCATCTGGTTAGACGGATCACTCTCACCACCCGAAGCTTGGATGGAGCGCCGTGAGGAGCGAGAGGTCCGCGAGCCCGTGGGCGGCGGATTAGCTCCCGCTGAAACCCTCAGATCTGCCCGAGCGCCCGCTGCTTTTTTAGAGCAGGAGGCAACTGGGGTGGCTCGCTCTCTTGCGAAAGTTAGCCGCGATCTTAGCTGTGCAACGGTCATGGCATCGCAATGACGACATGAACCGCCCGCGAGCACCGCATTAACATGCTGGACCCCCAAACATGCAATGCAGTGATCGTGTCCATCATCCGGAGACAGGAAACCCCCGCATCCAGAAACGCACAGTCGGAGCGCCATCCTGAAAAGGACGTGCTGCACGACTGTGTTGCTCTTTTAGGAAAGTTGCAACTATACGCACCGCTCTGGAGGACCGGACCCAAAGAACCGCAGGCAAGGGAGTAACCCAGCTCGACCGTCTGCCACCGCGAAGACCCACTCTGGACCGGGAGACACACTCGTTCGCTCTGAAGTGCTGATCAGCAAGAGGAACCCTCATCGACTCACTCAGAAAGGATCTGAAGCGAAAAGGATGGCGTCTGCTGGCTTCAGGTGTGCTTATATGCTGAGATAATTGCAGATGTCGCACACCTGCGCAAGCTTACGCTGCCAATTAATTTCATTCATTGGCCCGTTCAATACTCTCCAGATAAGCGGCTTCTGATCCGAATCCTCCCATTCATGGCACTGAAGTTCCCCAACCGAAGGGGAACTATCGTTATACAATAACTTGCCTAATTACCCTAACCTGCCTAGTTACCCTAATTAACCTAGTTAAGCCTTTAAATGTCACTTTAAGCTGTGTAGAAGTGTCTTGAAAAATATCTAGTCAAATATTATTTTACTGTCATCATGGCAAAGATAAAATAAATCAGTTTTTAGAAATGAGTTATTAAAACTATTATAATGGGGGGCTAATAATTCTGACTTCAACTGTATTTCATGCTGTCTATAATGAGCATGGGTTAAATATTTGACTATAAATATATAAAACTATTATAATAGGGGGGCTAATAATTCTGACTTCAACTGTATTTCATGCTGTCTATAATGAGCATGGGTTAAATATTTGACTATAAATATATAAAACTATTATAATAGGGGGGCTAATAATTCTGACTTCAACTGTATTTCATGCTGTCTATAATGAGCATGGGTTAAATATTTGACTATAAATATATAAAACTATTATAATAGGGGGGCTAATAATTCTGACTTCAACTGTATTTCATGCTGTCTATAATGAGCATGGGTTAAATATTTGACTATAAATATATAAAACTATTATAATAGGGGGGCTAATAATTCTGACTTCAACTGTATTTCATGCTGTCTATAATGAGCATGGGTTAAATATTTGACTATAAATATATAAATCCTTTTTTATCTCAAATACTTTCAAATGTGTTCTGTTATGTCCTTCCAGTAAGACTTAATTATGTTCTTATATTCTTCTTTCATTGACTGCAATTTCCTCTCATCTTAGAGATGAACAGACTTGATGCAGTTTTCAATTTTATGTAAAAAATAACTTTTTAAGGTTTTGTTTGATAGACCATTATTGTTTGGAGTGCCATGCATTTTTAAATTGACATTTAACAGGGTCTAATTGTCATAAAGCCAGATCTACAAACTGTCTTTTGGATTTCAATACATTCCAGCAAGGATTTACTATAGACACAGTGAAACATTGGCACCAAAAAAATGTAATTAATGTATTAGATGTATTTAAAAAAAAAAACAAAAAAAAAACATGCAAGATAATTTACTGAGATTGGCTGTTGTCATTTTCTTTGTATTTGCATTTAAAATATGGTATAAGGATGGTATAAGGATTTTTCACAATAATGATTCAGGTTCCTTTATTTAAGTCAACATTTTACAACGTGTCACATAATTATAATTATATAGCAATTCAGGAACATTCATTTAGTCATTTTCCTTCCGTCACCACACGGACTCTTGCATACGCCCTTCCGGCCGCAACCCAAGTACTAGGAAATCAATTAAGGAATAGTTTTTGAAAAATAAACAAAAAGTCATGTAACAAAAAATACTAAAGTGTTTCTTCATCTGGTTTTCTATCCGCTTATTTCACACGGCTGCCATTTTAAAGAGCCAAATTGAGGCTGCGCTGGAAAGAAAACCAGAAGTATAGGACCAGCACTACAAGCCTCCAGCTGTAGCCGAGATTTCAAAATGCAGAAATGGTGTAAACATCACTTTAATATCATTTAGTACGTTTAATTTAAACAATTAAAAGCAATTTAGCATCAAACAACATCACAATATCTATGAGGGTGATAAGCTCAAGTGTCCTCCTAGGCTTCTGAGTGCGATCATAAACAGCACTGATTTACCATAGTGTTCACCAGTGTTCATCAGTTTACAGCTCTTCACCCAGTGCTAACACAGATACACGGACACTGGATCACGAAGCAGCCGTGAAGATCAGTCGAGTCATCAAGCTGATTGCTCATCTGTGTTTGTACTTTGTAAACAGCGAAGGGTGAACTGATGACCTTCTCGGCCAATCACCGTAATTTCTTGTTGAGCACGTTAACACAATGGCAAATCAGCACTGTTTTAGGTAAGCTATCAACAGTGTCTTAAATGTTAACGGGAAATTGATGTTTTTTCTTTTAATTCAGTATTGTGACAAGTCTAATACAGTGAAAGAATCAGTTCATTAACTCCAGTTCGATAAAAAAAGAAGAAAATGTTAGCTAAACCGTGTGAAATCAGTCTATTCAGTATTCAGTTTCTATTTCTATTCAGTTTGTTGTTGTTTGTTTGTCAAAATGCTGGCCATTTTTTGTAGATGCTTTGCTCAATGCGCTGTTTCTGACATGATGTTTCTCTATGACAGCATTTCTGGAAAACACTGCAGTACTCTTCATATTACAGGATCATTGGCTTCTCCGTACTGTCTGTGTTGGTCAGTGACTGCTGTGTTTGCTCTATTGCAGACGGAAATAGGCTGAAGACGAATCGTTTATTCAGTAAAGCCTCCCAGAGATCTTTAACGTGAACCAAAATCATTTCATATTAGTTCGTGAATATTCTCACAGAAGTTTGGGCTTGGTGGAACCATTGGTGGATTGTCCTCCCAGAGCTGAGGGAAATACTTCACATCATTCATTCATTTTACTTCGGCTTAGTCCCTGGGCATTTTATATTTAGATTTATTTACCTGGGCACTTTGATTAAGTTCTGCTGTACAACCACAATCTCTCAGGTTTGGCAGTAGAAGGTCAAATCCTTGTGCTCTTTATCATCCCAACAGCACTGACAGAAGAGATCACTCAGAAGCTCCTGTGCTTATCAGCACCAGTTTATCATCAAATTAAGCCATGTTGCTGATCTCAGAAATTATTCCAGGAAGTTCTTGTCTTTTTATATCTTCTAGTAGGCTGAAATCACTAACATCCTTACATGTTTTCCAGAGAAGATCAGCATATCTTAGAGCTGCTAAGTGAAGCTGTCCAGCCAAAAGCAGTTGTTCTCAATCATCACTAACACACGAATGCTGTGATTTTTGGAATTAGGATTTTGTAAACTACCTGACAAAATTCTTGTCGTCGATCTTAGATGTAAGAGCAAAAAATAATAACTTGACTTCTAGTTGATCATTTTTAAAAGTGGCAGAAGTTTGAGTTTTCAGATGAATCATTGGTTGAACTGCATCCCAATCATCACAAATACTGCAGAAAACAAATCATGGTTTGGGGTTACATTCAGTATGGGGGTGTGTGAGAGATCTGCAGAGTGTATGGCAACCTCAGCAGCCTGAGGTATAAAGACATTTGTGCTGCCCATTACATTACAAACCACAGGAGAGGTGACAAGACTTTTGTCAGGTAGTGTATAAATCATGTAATCGTGAACATGCTCCTCTTCTGCCAGTGTTTCTCTAGATTTGATCAGTTTCTATTTAGTGATTCATGGTTTAATCTCACTTTATCTGCTAAATATCAGGCAGTTTTATTGCAGACACTCTGCTCAGTGGCTTCATTGAGTTTCTGATAGACAATCTCCCATGGACATGTTTGTTAAAATACCACAGTACTGTTTTCTCTTCTCATGATCAATGGCTCATCAAATTTATCATTTGTGTTTTGAAGGGAATAATTTTCTCATAAGTTCCACACAATGCTTTCATGTATTTAAAAACTTACTGTAAAGCGTCACTTCTTTGTTCTTCTCTAGACATTTGGGGTCGTAACACCTGTTTTCAAATGCAAGAAAGTTTATTGTCTGTTTATGCTGCACCACACATCAGCTTTTCTCAGTTGATTGTGTTAAGGCTGAGCTGGTGGCTGATGATCCGTACTAATTCTGGACTGGAGAAAAATGTATGCATGCTGTGGTTCTTCAAGTGCCAGTGTCACATTGGAAAACATTTACACTACATGAATTATCCACTTCCATTTCCAGAATGCACTACTGTCCTCCATCCACCACACAGAATGAGTTTCAGTTAAAACTAAAAGCATATATTTTAGATTGTTCTGTTATAAAATGAGTTTTAAAAGACTGGTTGCTCCACATCTGTTCTTATGTACATGCTTAATACTGAAAGTATTTATCCAGACTCTCAATAGCATGTTGTTTAGTGTGATTTTTCCATTCAGCTGGAATTTCACCATCACCCTGGAACTTTTTCTTGTAGTATTTTTCCAGTTCTTTCTGGAATCTGCACACAAACCACTTCCAGTAGGGCAGTTCAGATTGGTCAGGGGTGATGCTCCATGTTGCATAAACTCCTCCTGCTGTTCTGTATTTGTTGAAGGGAAACCACTCTTCTGAAACACAAAAGCTTTTAGTAGTTATCACTAAAGTTGTGCAAAAATCAGCACTGAGATCCTCTGTTTGATAGTTATGCATTCCATTAATTCCATCTATTCTGTGACAATGAGCACTGTGATCTCCAGCATGGCTTTCTATGGTGTTTGTGCAGATGACTCCACAGAACGGACACTGAGCCCAACAACACTGACATAAGTGATCAATCAGAAGCTCATCTGGCCTGAACCTGTAGTCCAGTTTTTCATTAAATTTGTCCATGTTGCAGATCTCTAAAGTTACTTGTGGAAGTTCTTGTCTGATCACATCTTCTAGGAGTCTGAAATCATCAACATCATCATATTTGACTCCACTGAGGTGTTCTTCAGAGAAGATCAGCTGATCTGAGAGCTGCTGTGTGAAACCTTTCAACCACAAACCAACATCTCCACTGTTGACTTGAACATGTTCAGTAGATTGATGTGCTGTGATCATGATCTTCTGTAGGAGGAGTTCAATGTTCTCCTTCATCTTGGGTAAAACACTGATGCTGAACTTATCTCTGATGTAGCAACTGACTTCATCTTTGATGAAACTCTTGAAGTGATCTCTGGGATTATGAATGTAATTCAAGTATTTGTCGAAGTCCTCCTCTTCTGCCAGTGTCTTCAGGATGTGTTTCTCTAATTTTGATCTGTTTCCATTCAGTGATTCACAGTTTGACCTCAGTTCATCTGTCAGATTTCTGGCGGTTTTCTTGTAGATGCTCTGCTTAATAGGCTCTTTGAGTTTCTGACAGATGATCTCGCCAAAAATGACAGCTGATGTTGCTCCTTGAATATGTTTCTTAAAAATACTATAGTACTCTTCTCTCTTCTTCTCAATATATATGACAGGATCATTGGCTTCCCTGAACAGTCTGTGTTGGTCTGTGAATGTCTTCTCTGATCTATTACAAATAGAAAGAACCAAATCCACAAAGAATTCCCTCTTGAACCGATATTTCTTGTGTACTTCCTCATGTTGTGTTAATCTTGCTCTGATGTAGTCTATGAATTGGTGAATGCAGCTGATGTTGTAGCCCATCTTTGAAATCTTAAATGACTCAATTATTTTGTCTGTCTGCTGAGCAAGATCTGTGACTAATGATCTTATCTGGGATTGATCCTCTCTTGATAGACTGTAGCCAAACGTCTCTTTGGCAAATTTAATTGCGTTTGTAAAAGCTTCTTTGATTCCACGGGGTTTTTTCATGTTTACGTAATCATCATAACTCTCTACCTTAAAAATATCCCTCTTCTCGTTCCAGTCAGCTACAGAAAAACTTCTATAAACGTCACTGAGTAGCTTTCTCATATCTCTCATTATGTCAATATCTTTTATTTTAGGAGTGTCTCTGATGATCTTTATCACACTCTGTTCCCAAAACATATCAAATTCTTTCTTCAGTTTTTCTTCATCATGTGTTTTGTCTTTAAGTTTTAATGCAAGTTCTTTACTCTTTTCATATAGAGTGTTTTCATGCCAGGTCCTCTGAGCATCAATCTTTTTCTTCAGGCCTCGCAGCTGAAGAATCTCATTTAATTTCCTCTTTGTTTCTCTCACAATGTTTTCCTGAAGATCTCTGATTTTGATTTGAAATGATGGCTTCCATTGAATCAGTATATCTGCGTCTGGGACATTCTCAAAAAATTCAGACATGGATTTTTCCACTTCATCACTTGTCGTCTTTAGTTCAAATTGAAGATGAGTTTCTTTAACCTCATGGATGTCCTCATTTTCTATTTTGTTGAGCAGTTTGTTTTCAGTTTCCAGCATAGCACTGTGAAGCTTCCAGGACCATTTGCTATATTTGGTTTCCAGTTTCCTGTAGGCTAAAATCTCACTGGAATTTCTGAAGCTAAAGACAAATCGTTCATTCAGTAAAGCCTCCCAGGTATCTTTAATTTGGTATTTTAAGTCTTTAAGCTTTATTCCTTGTGATTTGGAGGCATGAGATGTAATGGATTTCTTGAGCTCTTGTACATTGTCACAGTAGTTTGGGTTTGGTGGAGCCATTGGTGGACTGCCCTCCCAGAGCTGAGCAACATACTTTACATCCTTCTGAACATCAAATCTAATGACTTCATTGAAACACTCTGCATCATAAACCTCATCTTCAGCAGCAAGTTTTGTCATCTCATCCAGAGTCTGCTGTAGTTTTCTCCTTCCCTCCATGTTTTTCTCTCCAGCTGTGATGTCTGAAATGTTTTGATGCACAAACACACAACTGGGATTCAGTCTGACCTTTTTCATCCTCATGAAGGCTTGAACCACAATCTGAAGAATGTCCTGCATCTCAGATGAGTTTTCTCCAAAGATGTTAATCAGTGTCAGATTAGCAAGACCAACAACAAATGTGGCCAATTCATTGTCATGATGTCTGGTTGATCTTCCAGACAGTTCTAGAGCATGAAGGCCCTCAGTATCAACAACCAGAATATAGTCACAGTTCATCTGTGTTTTCATCTCCTCAGACACTTTGACCAGCTGCATGAAAGCTCCTTTAGTTGTCCTTCCAGCCCCAACAGCAAACTGAAGTCCAAACATGGCGTTCAGCATGGTGGATTTCCCCGAGTTCATAGTTCCTAAAACTGACAGCACAAAGACTCTGGTCTGGTCTCCCAGTTTCTGGATGAGTTGATCAAGAACTGCAGAGATCCACACCAGAGAAACATGAGCAGCATCTCCATCCATCAGCTCCAGTGGAAACCCAGAGATCATCATCTCTGCTGCGAGACTCGGGAGAGAAGAGAAGTGAACCGGCAGATCTTTCTTGTTCTCCTTCACAAATGAACATGATTCATAGATCTGACCGATCTCCCTCATGATGTGCTCCAGACCAAAAGCTGCCCCTTGAAGATCCTCAGATATTCTCTCAAGTTCTGCTTGTTTAGTTTTGAGTTGTTCAGGTTTATTGTTGTCCTTCTGGTCTTTCAGTTTCACAATCATTGACCATGTTTTATTACACTTGTCATGTAGGTCAGAAAGGTCATCTGAGATATGTTCATCCAGGAGAATGCTTAGCCATTTAAGGATAAACACCTGCTCAAGTTCAGCATGTAAACACATTTTTTTAATAAAGTGCTTTATGAACTCACTGATGTCAGATGCATGCTGCTGTTTACGAATGTTCATCATTTCTGTTTTGTTGCTGCTTATTACTCTGACTGGTTCATCTCCCCGAGGTCGATGCAGTTCTTTGTTCTTCTGGCTCCACTGATGCCACAGTTTCCCCTGATGAGGCAGAAATGATTCTTTTATTTCTGTCAGTTTTTTCTTCTCCAGTAAACTGATCATCTGCTGTGCTGCTGCTCTTCCTCTCCTGCAGCCTTCATCATCTTCCTCATCTACTCTGATGTCTGGGTGTTTAAATGCATCAAGTCTGAATGTGGAAGAAGATTCTGAGAGACAATCACTTATGGCTCTTCTGAGTTCTTCAGATACTTCTGCCTGACTTCTGTCTTTCAGACCAATCTTGTATTTCCCCTTCTGTATTTCAATTATAGGAGATTCATCCTCAGTAAAAAGGCAAATAAGTGGATTTTTGTTCCTGTACAGGATTTGGATCATTTCTGCATGTCTGTAATTTCTGTTGAGCCTTGGAAGAAGAAAAACATTGACTGAGGCCATCTCAGTGAGGATCTTCCACTGTTTTTCATTATAGCCTGCATTCCCATGTAGATTACAGAACGCAACACAGTTATTGAATTTATCAGTGTCTTTCCCAGAAGGGCAGAACCAGGCGATCTCCACCACTCCATCCATCAGGACTCTGGATCTGCTGCTGCCTGGGC
Organism: Danio rerio; assembly: GCF_049306965.1. NCBI lineage: Eukaryota > Metazoa > Chordata > Actinopteri > Cypriniformes > Danionidae > Danio > Danio rerio. The sequence continues at coordinate 4,565,029 of NC_133178.1, forward strand.
AGTTCCTGTGGAAGAACGTGTTGTGTTTGTCATTGATCAGACTGTTCATCAGCTCAGACTTGGATGAAGACACAGAGCCAAACCTGAAGAAAAACACAATTGGAGTTTGTGCCTTGTAGATGGGCTGGGTTTGACTGATGGTTTCATTGTTTGCATTTTTGATGTTCCAGCTCTTGTTGATTTGTCTGAATGTCCAGAGAGGAAACTCAATCTGTTGAGTTTCTGGATTAGGAACAAGGAGAGGCAGAGCGAACTGACACTGGGACAGTTTAGTGACCATCAGCTGCTTCAGGAAACCATCAGCACACTGAAACACGGCCATCTGAACATCCATCGGGTGAATGAGGTCAGATTGGGTTGTTGAATCAGAGATGTTTCTAAAGTCAACATCAAAAATATCATATTCATCTTCAGATGAGTCAATGACTCTTAGCTGGTTGGTTGAATTAGTTTGAATGTATCTTGCTCTGTAGTTCATCATCAGTATTTTCTGTATGAAGGTCTGAACCAGCTCCTCTTCAGCACAAGACTCATGTGTCAGTAATGAATGTTCATATATTTGATGAACATCTGCAGCTCTCAGCTTCTCAGTTCTGTGAAGGTGAAGTCGTTGAAACAGTTGCTGAATCCTTTCTGCTCGGACTTCTACAGTTTCAATGGCCTCTTTTTCTGCCTGTTTAAACAACAAAGAAAGTCATATAAATCATACTTTTAATAATATAAAGGCAATGATATGTTTTATTTTCAGTTTTCAAAACAGATTAAAACAGCTCTAATGTATTTAGTTCTATCTATCATTTTAAAACTAAGAAAGAAAAAATCCACTTAGATTTATTATTTTTTAAATTCAATATAGATTATTCCCACCGTGCAATTTTGTGTTTTACAGAAATCTAGCAGACATCTAGCTGGCACGAAATTAAGAATTATTTTTTATGAAATTTTCTTGTCGGCTTAGTCCCTTTATTAATCCGGGGTCGCCACAGTGGAATGAACCGCCAACTTATCCAGTACATTTTTACGCAGTGGATGCCCTTCCAACCCATCTCTGGGAAACATCCACACACACTCATTCACACACACACACACACTCATGATTTAGATGAGAAGTTACAATTAGTGGTAAAGTGGGTACAGAATAATAAGATGATTTTAAATTTGACAAAAACCAAAAGTATTGTGTTTGGATCAAACTTTCAATTCAAATGTAAACCACAGTTAAATTAGTCTGTAATGAGTGTACATATTGAACAGGTAGAGGAAATTAGGCTTCTTGGAGTTCTTCTTGATAGTAGGTTAAAGTGGTCTAAACAGATCGATAAAATGGTAACAGTTATCGGCAGAGGTTTATCCATTATTAAAAGATGTCTGAAAATTTTACCACAGTACTGAATCTCTCAAATTGTTCAGGTAATTGTTCTTTCTTATTTAGATTACTGTCCAGTGGTATGGTCGAGTGCATCAAGTAAAGACTTAGATAAATTACAGTTAGTCTAGAATTGAGGTGCACGACTCATTTTACACTGCAATGGAAGAGTTAATATTGTAAAATTGCATAACTTTAGGTTGGTTATTGGTGAAGGATAGGGTAATTGTTTCTCTGCTGTGTTTCTTAAGAAATATATCTGTCACAAGAGTTTTAAGTGTATTGTACTGTCAGCTTTTGTATAGTAATGCTAGTCATCATTTTAACACCAGGCATACATCCAAAGGAAATGTTTTGCTTCCCGTTTCAAAAACGAATGCAAAGCAACGGACTGTAATGTATCGAGGAATGGAATTAACATGGAATTAATTGCCATCAGACATTACATACTTTGTAACAAGTAAAATGAGGTTTAAAATTTTGTTTAAGAAATATTTAATGGCACAATATTAAGTGGATTGTTGATCTGGATGTATAATTTTCGTATTTAAATGTTTTTAATTGGTCTTGTTGTTATGTATTAATGTAATTTTGTTTTGTGTTCGATGGACCCCAGGAAGAATAGCCACTACCTTGGTAGTGGCTAATGGAGATCCTGATAAATAAATAAATAAATAAATAAATAAATAAAAATCTAGACACAGGCTGTTTTCGTAATCACCTACTACTCAGTAGGTACTGAATTTGAATTTAAACTACTTTTAGAAAAGTGTGTTTTATACAGTATGAATGTGAGCTGTATGAACTGAACTTGGACGTACTACATTCACTCTTTTGTCATCACATGTCGTTGATTCACGTCATTATTCTTTAGCGGTGTATTATGGGATAGCGTAGCACTTATTGGATGCGCACTTCCTAATCTTGCCAGAAGTAGTAGGTCATCTAGGTACCTCTCACTTACTGTTTTCCAATTCTATGAATTCGGACACTACTCAGCTCGCATTCTGTTTTTAGCGTACTATATAGTATGGAAGTATGCCATTTCTGACGCAGCCACAGATTAACATGAAAATGAATCTGAACACTCACCTGTTGTTCAGAGCTGATTTTCATCTCTTCTTTCTCTTTTTCATATTCCTCTCTCCACTGCACTCGTTTTATTACCAATTCCTTTTCATGCTTTTCTTCAAGGACCTTTACTGTTTCTTCATGATTCCTTTGTTGTTCTTCTCTCGTGCTACTTTCTTCTTTCAGTCTCTTCTCTAACTCCTGCAGTTGTTCTACTTTCTCTTTTTCGATTGTCTCCTTTTGTCTGATTATTTCCTCCATTTCACTCTTGAGTGTCTGAATCTGTTTATCTGAAATCTGTTTTCTTTTTTCCTCTTCTTCTTTCTGTTGTTTCTCCCACTCCTCTCGTTCTCTCTTCATCTCTTTCTCTTGCTGCTCTCTCTGTTTCAGTTGTGTTATATATTGTTCTTCTTTTTCTGTATATTCAATTCTTCTCTTCCTTTCAGAGTCTAGAATATTCATCAGTCTGGCTATTTCTGTGTCATATTTTGCCTGAAGTGTTTCATTTTCTGCTTTTATCTTCTGTTTTTCTTTCCTAATTTCTTCCAGGTCATGTTTAAATGTTTCTCTGTCTCTTTTCATCTCCTCTTTTATCTCTCTTTCATTTGCTTCCTTTTCTTTTATTTGTGTTTTATATTCCTCTTTTCTTTTCTCTGCTTTGTTCATCATTCTGTCCATTTCTGTCTCATAATCCTTTTTAAGTTTCTCTATTTCATGTCTAAATGTCTCTCGTTCACTCTTTATCTGGTCTTGTATCTCTCTCTGATGTTTCTCTTGTTCTCTTATTTCACTCTGAAGTTCTTCTCGTCTCTGTCTCTCTCTGTCTTGATTCTGACTTTCTTCCTCGATTATCATCTTTAGTCTTTTTCTCTCTTCTTCATGTCTCTTCATCAGCTCTTCACTTTCTCGGTATACTTCCTCCATCTTTATCCTCATTTTCTCTTTTCCGTCTTCATTTCTCTTCATCAGTTCTTCTCTTTCTCTGTTCAGGGTTTCCGCCAATATCTCCATTTTGTTTTCTTCTTCTTCAAGTTTAGACTGAAGCTCTTCATTCTCTCTTTTCGTTTTATCACTTTCTTGTTTTAGTTTCTCAAATTCACTTGCAATTTTCAGTTCCCTCTCTCTTATTTTCTTCTCCTCTTCTTCTCTTTTCATCTTCTCCTCTAGTTTCAGTTTCTCCCATTCCTCTTGATTTTTCTTCAAATTTTCCTGGACTTCTCTCTCCTTCTCCTTTAATTGTGCTTTGTATTGTTGTTCTCTCTTTTCAAACTCTTCTTCTCTTCTCTTACGGTAGTTGTCATGATTCTGTCTTTCATTTTCTATGCTGTTCTTCAATAGATCTATTTCTTTTTGAAGTTTCTCTTTTTCTTTTCTAATTTCCTCTATTTCTTGTTTAGATGTCTCTCGTTCTCTCTTCATCTCATCTCGTGTCTCTCTCTGTTGTTTCTCTTGTTCTCTTATTTCTCTTTTCAGTTCCTCTTCTCTTATCTTTCTCTCTTTCTCCTGATTCTGTTGTTCTTCCTTCATCATCATCTTAATTCTTTCTTTCTCTTCTTCTAGTTTCTTCATCTCTTCTTCAGTTTCTCTGACTCTGTCCATCAGGATCTTCATCTGTTGTTCTTGCTTTTTTCTCTCCATCTCTCTGAACATCTTACATGAGTAGAAACTTCCTCCATTTGCCTTCACCATGTTGTCTATCTTCTCCAGTAGATCAGCCACTTGTGTTCGGTCTTCAGTCTGATTATTGTTGAACACATGGAATCTGTGTCCACAAGCTTCGATCAAACTAATTAAAGGAGATCCAGGTTTCCCCAAACACTGATCAATGGTTTTATTTTTCAGATCATCTCCTCTGGTGAAGAGCACCATGGTGTACATTAAAGAGTTTTCCCCAAATGTCTCTTGGATGATCTCCACTGATTTAGCCTCTTCTTGAGTGAATCTCTGTCCTAAATTGAGCACGATGATGAACACGTGTGGTCCAGGCAGAATCATGGAGATGCAGTTGCTGATTTCTTTCTGGATTTCTTCATTAGTGAGTTCAGTATCAAACAGCCCTGGAGTATCGATTACAGTAATGTGTCGACCATTGATTTCTCGAGTTTCGCTTTGACTCTCTTGAGTAACAGACTCTTGAGATAATTCTGCTTTAAATGCATTTCCTCCCAAAATTGTGTTTCCTGTCGCACTTTTCCCAACTCCAGTTTTTCCCAGCAGGACAATCCTCAGTTCATCCTCATTATCTGTTAAACCTTTAAAAGAGAAAATACATCAGCTGTTAAAATACATAAAGCTTCTGGAGTTTATCATATTTTTCGAGTCTGTCAGCATTGCATTGGCTCCATAATAAACATTGTATACATTGAATACCTACAAAGCTCTGGCTTAGCTATCCAGTATTTGAGAGAGCTCTTAATGTATTACAGCTCCTCGTGTCCACTACGCTCAATTCTGGACAACTGATTATTTCTAGAATATCAACATCAACTGTAGGTGGTAGATCCTTTTCATATCTGCCTAAACCTAAACTCTGGAACAGACTTCCTAGCACAGTTCAAGAGACAGACACACTGTACTTTTAAAGTAGACTATAGACACATCTATTTTGCATTAGCATACACGTAAATCACAAACCCACAAACGTTTGAAATCCAAATCCTCTAAAGAATTGTTAGGCTGCATAAATTAGGGCAACCAGAGCTCAGAACATTTTCCCAAAAGCATTATAATCTGAATTGCATCTAATCTTATGCTAATCTTTGTTTCTCTTTATCCTGAGGTCTACAAGTTTGTCAATCTGATCTTTATCCTAAACAGATTGTTGTTGTGGTCGAGAGAATGAGACTGGTTCCTGTAAAGACAAGCTTATCCATGATGGGGACTTGTCGTTCCCCTTCGGTTGGGGAACTTCAGTGCCATAGAGTGGATGAATTGAATCCATGAATGGGAGATTCGGATCAGAAGCTGCTTGTCTGGAGAGTATTGAACGGGCCAATGAATGAAAATTAATTGGCAGCGTAAGCTTGCGCAGGTGTGCTGCATCGGCAATTATCCCAGCATATAAGCACACCTGAAGCCAGCAAACGCCATCCTTTTCGCTTCAGATCCTTTCTGAGTGAGTCGATGATGGTTCCTCTTGCTCTTCAGCACTTCAGAGCGAACGAGTGTGTCTCCCGGTCCAGAGTGGGTCTTCGCGGTGGCAGACGGTCGAGCTGGGTTTCTCCCTTGCCTGCGATTCTTTGGGTCCGGTCCTCCAGAGCGGTGCGTATTGTTGCAAACTTTCCTAAAAGAGCAACACAGTCGTGCAGCACGTCCTTTTCAGGATGGCGCTCCGACTGTGCGTTTCTGGATGCGGGGTTTTCCTGGCTCCGGATGATGGACACGATCACTGCATTGCATGTTTGGGGGTCCAGCATGTTAATGCGGTGCTCGCGGGCGGTTCATGTCGTCATTGCGATGCCATGACCATTGCACAGCTAAGATCGCGGCTTACTTTCGTAAGAGAGCGAGCCACCCCAGTTGCCTCCTGTTCTAAAAAAGCAGCGGGCGCTCGGGCAGATCTGAGGGTTCCAGCGGGAGATAATCCGCCGCCCACGGGCTCGCCGACCTCTCGCTCCTCACGGCGCTCCATCCAAGCTTCGGGTAGTGGGAGTGATCTGTCTAACCAGATGGTAGCTCTCACACTCGCTGACACCAGAGATCAGATGTCCTCCGCGGCATCGGAGGGTGGGCTTTCACTGTCCGGCGAAGATCCGGACCCGCTTGCCCCCTCCGGGCAGGTGAGCGCCGTCAAATCGGATCCTGAAGCGGACATGTTAGCCGTGCTTTCCCGGGCTGCTTCGGCCGTGGGGTTGGTTCATCCCCCAGCTCCGCGGCCGGACCTACTAGATAGGTGCTACGTAGAGGACCAGAAGGCGAAGCCTTCAAAGCCTCTCGTCCCCTTCTTCCCGGAAGTGCACAGTAGGCTCACGCAGTCTTGGAGGGCACCTTTCTCTGCCCGTGCTGCGTGTACCTCCACCCTCACCGCCCTTGACGGCGGAGCTGCCAGGGGATATGAGGCGATCCCGTCAGTGGAGCACGCTATCGCGGTCAATCTTTGTCCACCTACCAGCGATACCAATCGCAGGCGCTGGCCGAGCTGCATGAGGGCGGGTCCAACCCAAGCTTATTACATGAGCTGCGCGCCGCGACCGACTATGCTCTTCGGACTACTAATTCCGCCGCGTGTGTGCTGGGGAGGACGATGTCCACACTTGTGGTTCAGGAACGCCACCTCTGGCTAAACCTGGACGATATGCACGATGTTGACAAAGTTCGCTTTCTTGACTCACCCAGGAATTCAAGGCGTTGAAAGAGCAGTCGGATGCGATGGGCAATGTCATCTAACGGCGTGGCCGTAAGCCCGCTCCGCCCGCCGAGCCATCCACCTCCACTGCTCCTCGCCGAGGGCGCCCGCCAACGAGTGCTGCCCCGCCCCCGCCTGCGCCTCCGGCCAAGCGGGCGCGGCGTACACCTCGAAAGCAGGCGGCCCCCCCTGCCTAGGGCGCCGTTAAGTCCGGTAAACGGACCGCGAAGCGTCCCTGAGACAGGCCATCCGGAGAAGAGGAAACTTGCTCTTTCCCCGCTGGAGGGCGGGGCCCCGATAACAACGGTACTTTTCAGTGCCACCAAAACATCAATAAAAGAGCACTTTTCCCCTTCCCCGGATGTGACAGCACGAATTCTGCCAGTCCGGGACGCGCTGCCTTCCGGCTCTGAGATTCTACGTGCTTCGCCAGTGGCTCACGAGCGCTGGGGGGACGGTCTCCCTTCCCTCAGCCCTCCAGCCCCCTCTCCGGAGTCAGGGTGCGGAGCCAGAGCGAATCGCTCTCCTCCAGCTCTTCTGCGGGACCCTCGTGCTTCCCGGATCAGCACACCCACTCCGCGCTGCCCCACCGCTGGTACGTCAGCGATTGTAGCGATGACTCCATTAGCGAGGGCTCTGCCTGCCTGGTTTGCGCGGGCCAGCCCCTCGCGGTGGCTCATACGCACAATCAGACTCGGTTACGCGATTCAGTTCGCGAAATGGCCCCCCAAGTTCACGGGCGTGTATTTCTCCAGGGTCAACCCCCTGTCCGCCCCTGTCTTGCGAGAGGAGATTGCTGCCCTCCTGGCGAAGGGTGCAATCGAGCCGGTTCCTCCAGCCGAGATGGAGAGCGGGTTTTACAGCCCATACTTCATCGTACCCAAAAAGAGTGGTGGGTCACGACCAATCCTAGATCTGCGCGTTTTGAACCGCTGTCTGCACAGGCTGCCGTTCAGAATGCTCACGCAGAGGCGCATTCTCCAATGCGTTCGGAAGTGCCATACTCCGTCGCCATAATGACTGTCCCTTAGCTGTTTGAAAGTCTCTTCAGCTTAAAAGGGCCAGTGTAAGCCAGAGTGATTTCCGTCAGTCACCATAAGTTATGTCATACTGACATTTTACGGTGTCTATGGAAAGCGCAACAGCCACTAAATAAGTTTGGGGTGATGTTGACAAGAGTTTGGAATTAGCAGAGAAGCACCAAAGATGCAACCATCCAACATCCCCTCAGGCATAGAATTATCAAATTTAATTGTCAAGTCCTTAAAATAGGAGGACACCACAGAGTCCACACACAACACATAAGGGAAAAATAGTGTGTTCATATATGGCCAAGTCTTATAAGGGAACCCCTACATATTGGCTAAAAAATATGGATATCTATCAAAGTATCATAGGTTTACCATAAGGGGAACTGTTTAAAAGGAGAACAAATTCACACAGTTGGTTACCCATCTCCAGAAAAGTTTGTTAAATCTAACACGTTTTAGGTGTCACCCAGCTAACAACTCTACAAATCTCTTAAAGATAAGCTATGTGCTAACTCACATGAGATTTCCCCCCAAACACACAAAGTTCTGGAAAACAACTTTGGGTTGACCAATGTGGTGCAAACAGCAAGACCTATTCCATGTCTTCCTTGACCTTGCAGTGTCAGTGCAAGTGGAATCACAGAACGGGGATGTATATGTGCACAGTTTTTGGGGCCAACAATGTGTCAGTGCATCCCTACCAAGGGAAGCCTCTGTACAGAAGTAAAACATCTGCCAATGGTTTGTTTTAAAAGAGGTAACCTGGTCGACATGCAGCTCTTTGAACAAATATTAAATCAGCTGAATGTCCAAAGAGTGAAGTCTCCTTTCTCCGAGGAGTGTGAGGAGCCTTCAGAGCAGAGCAGTCTCACTCACACTGCTGTATAATTGAGCTTGCCTGGGATGTGAATGGCCCTCAACACTATAAACTGTGTGTGACAACAGAGGAGCATATGGCAAGCTGAGAAATGCAACATGAGCATACAGCCCCTGGTGGTTGATCTATGCTATCCTTGCTGTATTGCCTGTCCTGACTTACACCAACCTGACCAACAGTCCTGCTAATAGGTCCAGTTCAGAACATGAGGCCCACTTTGCATGCCCATTGAAATTGGTTGAAATCTGCAAGATTTCTGTTAAGTGATCTACCCTGAATCAAAGACATCTTCATGCAAAATCGTCCCACATAGACGTGAAAATCCATCATGTTTGCAACTGTGATCTGAATGTTTGTACTTATCAGGATCACCTTACGCTCACTGGTCACTTTAATAGGTACACCTTATTAGTACCGGGTTGTACCCTATTTTGCATTCAGAACTACCTGAGATGATTCACGCTGTGTGACTTGGCATGTTATCCTGCAGGAAGTAGCCATCAGAAGATGGGTACACTGTGGTCATAAAGGGATTGACATGGTCAGCAACAATAATCGTTGTGTAAGTTGTGGCAGTGATGCTTAATTGGTACTAATGGGCCCAAAGTGTGTCAAGGAAATCTCCCCCACATCATTACACCACCACCAGCCTGAATCATTGATACAATGCAGTATGAATCCATGTATTCATGTTGTTGACGCCAAATTCTGACCCTACCATCCGAAATCGAGACTCATCAAACCAGGCAACGTTTTTCTAATTTTCAATTGTTTTGGCGAGCCTGTGTGAAATGCAGCCTCAGATTGCACATGTTGTGCATTCAGAGATGCTCTTCTGCAGACCTCAGTTGTAACAAGTGGTTATTTGGGTTTCTGTTGCCTTTCAGCTGGAACCAGTCTGGCCATTCTCCTCTGACCTCTGGCATCAACAAGGCATTTGCGCCCACAGAACTGCCACTCACTGAATATTTTCTCTTTTTCGGACTATTCTCTGTAAACCCTAGATATGGTTGTGCATGAAAATCCCAGTAGATTAGCAGTTTCTGAAATACTAAGACCATGCAATTTTCAAAGTCTCTTAAATTACCTTTTCTGATCATCTTGACCATTTCTACATGCCTAAAAAAATTAATTGATTGAATATGCAATGTAGTCCAGACCTTCTGTTATCAGACTGAAAATCTAGCTGCACAAGTGTAAAGAAAACATGATTTTGACATTTTTCTATGTACTGTTGTAGTTCTGACTGTCCACAATGATCTACTCTAATAAATCTACTCTGGAGAAAACAACACAACACTTAACTTCAGACCTTTAGTTTTTTTTTTTTTTAAAGCTTACATCCTGGAATGTTGAATGAATGTCATTACCTTGTGACAGTAGATTTGTCTCTAATGATTGAAGTTTCTTCTCCATCTCTTCATATTTCATCAGTTTTTTCGCCTGTGCCTCCAGAAATGTCTCTGTAGAGAAAAAGGCTCCTCTGTTTTCTTTCAGCATGTTCTCAATGTCCTCCATCAATGTAAAGACTTGTGTTTTGGGACTAAAGATATGATGTCGACATCCAAAGCTCTGAATGACAGCCTGTGTTTCTTCATTGAGTTCTGTTGTCTGATGCTCTGAACTCTGCATGATGAGGATCATGAGGTGTTTGTTGACTCTGGAGCTGAATATTGTCTGGATCTCTTCTATTTCTGCTTTGTCTTCATTATTGAGTGGAGCATCCGGAATAATGAGGAGGAAAGCATGAACTCCAGGATGACAGAGAGACACACATCGGAGAGTCTGACACATCACTTCCTCTGAGAGCTCAGTGTTGAACATGGCTGGAAGCTCCAGCACATTTATCTGATGACCATGTAGAACTACGTCTGTCCTCCGATTCTCTGATATTCTGTGTGTATGTTGCAGGATCAGCTCTGAGATGAAGGATTTCAGGGAGCCGTCGCTCCCACACACCATCACATTCAGCTTCTCATGCGCTAAAAGTAGAGGAAAACGATTAAACAGTGTACATCTATCACTAGAAACAACAGTTATGGTCAAACTTACGTGTTTGTGTGTCCTGTTTCTCCGCTGTGACACATTTAGAAGCTCCATATTGAGCACAAATCAGGTGTCGTCCCTCATTGCTCTTCTCAATGTCCTCAAAGGCCTCCAGAAGATCATCAGCAGAGCTGCTTCTCTGAAGACTGAAGTGTCTGTTTGAGCACGTCTGGATGATTTTCTGCAGGATCTCATTAGGTTCAGTGGACTCTTGTGTGCTGAGCACCATGGTGTGTTGAAAAAGGCGCTCAGAGAAAGAGTCCTGCAGCTTCTCCACACGCTCTTGATCTTCTGCTGAGCACTGCTGATGTTGGAGGAGCAGAACCACCACATGAGGTCCTGGATCAGACAGACTCACACACTCTCTGACCGTCTGTGTGATCTGATCATCTGAGATGTTTGTGTGGAGCAGCTGAGGACTGTTGATGAGCGTCACATATCTGTCCTTCAGTCTTCCTCCCACTCTCTCCACAACACCTGGAGGAGCTTCACTGTCAAACGCTGATCGGCCCAAGATGAAGTTTCCCACCTCGCTGTTTTCTGACACGCTTTTCCCCAGAAGAACAATCCTCAGATCACTCACTGAAACATACAATACACAGTCTTAGGAAGAAAACTAGCATGAGTGGTTTGTTTATTTTCCACTAGCATTAACAACTGATAATATTCTTTACTGTATGCAACAAACTAGTTTAACAAAATTTTATTTACAATTTTATCTCTTCTGAATGAGAAAGGGTTGCACAAAAACAATGTGTTAAATAATGTTTTTAACATACTGTTAGGGCGATCAAGATCTGGGCTGCTTCTGCCCACTGCAAAAACACAGAAAAGAAATTTGTTAGTGCATCTTTAGACTTATGTGCATTATATTGGTGGTTTCACGCTACAGTTTAGTATGGCTCACTCTCTTATGGGGGGGGGGGGGTGTTCCACTATATACAATTTCTAGTTCCTGGTGCTGTGTACAGTACCACCTCAAGATTTTTTATGCTGCCATGTACCTGAAAATATTTCACATTAATTTGTTTGGGTAATTTGCCACATAAATAAAACATGAAATGGGCAGAAAGTACCAACATGGTTTTGTGCATGTAAAAAAAAATAAGCTTGAGGTCCAAGGTAAGGATTTGGTAATTTTGTTACCAAAACGTGACGTGTAATAATGCAAATGCTGTGCCTGGCCAGAGAGAATCAACACTAAAAAATTTTTTTCAAATAATATTACACACTCCCACAGTTTCCAAATTTCTTCTGGCGTAGAGGTAGGCAGAAGGGTGAGGGTATAAAATAAAATCGGGCTTGGACCTTAATCAACCAATCAATCAGGCTCCTCAAAACTCATGCTCTCCTCGTTCTTACCCCTGATCATCTTGTCTGACTCCTGGCATCTATTTATGCTCCTGTAAAAGATTCATCAGTCCTGACTGAGACTGTTGATTTCTCCAGGCTGCTGTATGTGGTGTGGTTCTACATCTGCTGTGAATCAACAAACACACTGATCAAAAACAATTCCGTTTAAAGGTTATTGCACAATGAATTTGCTGTTTCTGCACCAAAAAGGCCTTTTGAGAGGTGTTTTGACAATACAGGGTTGCTGTACAAATAAAAGGCAAAATCCAAAACGGCGTCAGAGAAACTAATCTTCTTGGTCTTGCAACACAAAGACCTTTAGCTCAAATAAAATGACATTTTTAAAAGTACTTTATGTAACCCCGCATGTAATACACCACCCAACCCAAAATGGCAACTCTCTGCATGGGAGTAGGTTGCTCTAATAAGGAGGCTAAAGACTATGACCTCTAGAGTTTGTCGCTAGAGCACTGTTTTGGGTTCAGAGGAGTGAGATTAACCTGCACAGCACTTCTCTACCTGACCTCTGTTACACTTTTTTTGTTACTAAAAGTGTCTGCGTTACTTATAACACCCAACACTGACTACTAGTATACTCATTCACTTGCAGTTCAAAATAAAATCGTAATTGTGGACTATTTGTTTATAACTGTTAAACCTATAGTGCACTTTAAAGTATACTGTATATACTAAAAAGTGTGCTGATTTACTCCCATGCAGTATTCAAGTAGTACACTTACTAGTAGATAGTAAACTTACTGCATAAAATATACTTAAAATGATGATCTGTGATTGGTCGACTTGATATGTGTGATGAGTGTGGGTGGGGCTCAGAGCTGTGGGGGCAGAGCAATGTTGCTGGTTCCTGTCTCTTTCTTTCTTGAATGAGTGAGTTTGAGCTATTTCTACTGTAGCAACGTATACATTAAAGATGTGGATAAACACACACAAAAAATAGGCAAAGAAACTCAACGGAACACAGAAAAGATATATTAATTTATGGAGATTAAATTACGTCCCATAAGCTGCAAATTAGTTATTTATTTATTTATTTGCAGTTTTAGTTTTTGCAAATCCACCAAAGGGTACTATGTACCCTTTTCAGAGCTCAAATTTTTCTTGCGAGTGCCATTCGTGCTTGCTGTTCTCACGTAAATCCACCAGAGGCCGCTGTCAACTGACTGCTTAACTGACTGCTTAACTGACTCACCAATCGACCGATCCCCCCATCCTCCCCCTTCCCCAAACCAGGTGTTTTAAAAGCAATCCAGAAAAAGAAAAGCCCCCTAATTTTTACTACGCTTTCAGATTTTATCACATTCTCACCATTATTTACTTGTTTAATTTATTTTTTGGCTTTTGTTTTTGTCTTACCGGACTCGACCCCATCATTGAGATCAACTTCGCTAAGCATCTGAAGTCTGTTGACATACATGTCGAGCTACCAGACAAACTGGTAACTGGAAAAGCTGTCCACATGGAGGTAAGCGCTCAGCAGCTAGCGTTAAACGGAACAACAACATACTGCCCCATAACGTTAATTTTAAAGGTAAAACTTTACAATAAGGTTCATTAGTTAATGCATTTACTAACATGAACTAATCATGAACAACACATGAATAGCATTTATTAATCATAATTGAACATTTACTAATGCATTATTAACATCCAAGTCCATGCTTGTTAACATTAGTTAATGCACCATGAGCTAACATGAACTAACAATGAACTACTGAATTTTCAGTAACTAACGTTAACTAACATGAACAATTACAGTAGTAAATGTATTGTTTATTGTTTGTTCATGTTAGTAAATGCATTAATTAACATTAACTACTGAACCATCCGTAGCTCTAGCTACGTAATTTGCGATCTCCAGAAATGTATTTAGGGCTACGTTTTCAGAATGAGCCTGTGTTGCAGAAACCGCACTGCCAACTGGTGTTTCAATAGTATTATTTCAGAGCAGCACAGACAGAATGAAAAAGTAGAAATGCTCACAACTAATAGGGCATGGTATTAATTTTTTATATATCTAAACAAGTTAGCTAGACACTGCATTTTGAATCAAACATTACAAATAAATAATCCATCAAAATTATGCAAGTATGTTTAACTGTGATACTGAGCTAAATCAAACAGTTAATTATTAAGCGAAGAAGACAATAAACACCATAGTAATGAAGCCACATGTAAAGTTAAACAAACATGACAGTTGATGAATTAAAGAGTTAAATGAAGAAATCAACAAACCAAACACTTACATATATCTCTTCTCATTTTCTTCACATTACAATATCAACATTCATTTTCTCAAGCGCTGACTTGTTTTTTACCCAGATTTGTTTCTAAGACAAAAAGGGAATGCCCAGATATCACTGCAGCTCATACTGTTACTTATATTACATAATAACATAGCTTTATTTTGTATTGCATTTAATATAACAAACACAAAGATGAAGTGCATAATATTTATGAAAATACCTGGATCTCGAGGTAGCAACCTTCTAATATGTGTGTGTTGCCAAAGTAAAAGCAGGAAGAAATCTGTATATGGGCAGAGTCAGTGATGTTACAGAGATAAAACCTGTTACTTTGTGTGATCAGGAGGAGAAAGTTCAGTTCACAGTCTGCATGAGGCATAATGGCAAAGAAAACAACAGCTCAGCTATAAAATGTTGAGAAAGAGTCATAAAACACCTGCAGCAGTCCAGCAATCATTTATTCACACACTTAGTCTATTTTTTTCTTTGCTGGATACTGTGAACAGGTTGATTAACTGTCATTACTGTGATTAATGTAAAATAGTAATGATATCATAAGAAACACTACAGTGTAAAACATTCAGCATTTCCATTAGATAAGTACAAATTAAATAAATACAAACATTTAGTTGCAAAATGCATCAAAAAACTGTCCTGAAATATATTTTATTTAGTTAGAAGATGGATCGAAGAGACACTGGCATCTCAGTGAGCAATGTTTGACATTGGAGATAAGGAGAATGTTTTGTAGAAAGCTGCGAATGTTTTCCCATTTCCCCTTCCCATTTTGTTTTAAAAGTGCAGTGTTTACATGTATTTAAATTATTTTACATTATAAAAATGTGAATTAATGGTGACAGTAAGCACACTGCATATACTGCATCTGAATGTTACATGTACTGCAGATGAAGAAGGTGTGGAATGAAGTTAACTTGTTAAAGGTTCGGTAACAGAACCATGCTTTACTTTGTCTCCTTAACCAATTACCCACTCCCTAAAAACTTATTTAAGGCAGACCAGGGGCCTCATGTACGAAGACTTTGGACATTGCGTACACACAAAGCTGTTAATGTGTGTACCCAGAAAAAAATTCAGATGTATGAAACACTGCTTACGCCGAATCTCACACATATTCTTTGCACATCCGAATGAACGTAATACTAAGCGCAACATGCATAAGCACAAAATCCCTCCCCGCCTCCTCCCCCGTATGAATATGCTGATGACTCTACTTTGGCAAAACCCAACGAAAAAGCAAAGGCAAAAGCAAGCAAAAAGAGAAACTTTGAACAGAATGTGAATTGGAGGTGCTGCTTTCAGAGGTAGACAAGAGAAAAGCGGTGTTATTTGCAAGTTTGTTCTCCGGAATTAACAACAAAAGAAAAAAATAGAGTGGGAGAGTTTAACTGATGCGAATAACACAGTTGGGTCTGAACATCGCACTGAGTGAATTAAAAAGAGAAATAGTGTGATTTATAGGTGTAAAAGGTTGCAGTTTTTTTAACAGTCTCAGTGGCGCAGCTCGTAAAACGCATGTCAACATGTTTTGACACGTTCAAGCATGAACTCGGTTCGAAACCAGCGTCTGATGAACTCTTTCTTCTTTTTTCCCCGCTACATATCAGATTTTGCCAACTATTTATCACGAGAAAGACAAGTAGGAATCATTAATAAGTCTGTGCATCATATTTTATTTGCACATTTATTGAATGGAAATGTTTCTGATTCACACATGCAAATTCATCTTCAGATAGTGTCTTTATTGCAATGTGCGTGCAGTAGGGTTGGGCATCTAAGCTATAATGCCGATCCGATACGCATCTCGATACAAAGAATACGATCCGATATATTAGCGATACATTTGTGACATATTGCGATGCGACACGATACGATTTACACCCATATCACGATACAATGCGATAATTCAGCACTAACTAATTAGATCAAGTTTATGAGATTATGTGAAAGAGGATGCTGTGCCATTGAATGAGTTTGATTATTTATTAACCAAGCAAAACCAAGACTTTTTTTACAAACTGGCTTTTCTCTCAGAGCCACAGTGTCAGTTTACAGTAGAGGGCCATTTTAGAACATATAGCACATATTATTTAAGTATTTTCAAGATAAACAGAATGTATAAGTGCAATATATATTAAAATATATATATTTGCACTCTTTCAACATAAAGGATTATCATTGCACAACAAGAATTGTGATTTAACTTTTCAACTATGAAAACAAGTTTTACAAAGATATATTTTGCCACTGAATATTCAAAACTTAAGGTCGTGAACTAGCAGTGTTATGCTGCTTTGAAACATCACTGTCACTGTAAACAACAGGCTAATAAAAATATAACAAACCAGTAATCTTTTTGCTGTGAGGTGGTCAAACTACCCACTGTGCCACCGTGACGCCCATTATTTTTATCATTATTATTATTAATATTATTATTATTATTATAATTAAATAAAAATTAACAGAAGGAGGTGTTCAAAACCTTCGTTCTCCGTGACACTAGGCTGAATATCTTTGCAGATGAACAGGGCCGGCACGTCCATAGAGGCGACCTAGGCGGCCGCCTAGGGCGGCAGTATAGAGAGGGCGGCGTCCGCAACACCCCCCCTTACCACCCGCATCCTCAGTTATGTCAGCGCCCGCTTGTCCTCAGTTATATCCGCGCATAGGGCGGAAGAATAGAGGTCCGCGACACACGCGCGTCCTCAGTTATATCCGCGCATAGGGCGGCAGAACAGAGGTCCGCGACTCCGGCGCGTCCTCAGTTATATCCGCGCATATGGCGGCAGAATAGAGGTCCACTGGAAGATGCTTTCACAACAACACAGTGGCGCCGCTTCAAGTGAGATTTCAGATTAGTCGTACTGCCCGTGTATTTTACAGATGCGCGGCACACTTTTGCAAATTGCATCTGTCCTGTCATGTCGTCCATCCTTAAATCCATAATGTTGCCATACTTTAGATTTAAAACTCAGTGGGGAATAAAATGTTTGTTTTGCTTCTCGCGCTTTCTGAGGGCGCACCACTAGCTTCATCCGCACACCTGATACAGTTGTAGTGTAAGTGTACACATCCGCAAATCCGTTGCTAAGGCTTACTTTAAGTAGGTCGATTAAATTATGCGCCAAAAACAGGTTGACAACACCTGTTAATAAATAAAAAATACATTCTATATTAAAAATATAAGCTGTATCTTGGAAAAACCGATGCATCTCGCAAAAACCGATGCATCTCGATTTGCTTCCAAAATTTCATTCATCCTCTGCTGCTCTACCGATGCACTCGCATCGTGCACGCGCATGACCGCGTATCGATACATATCGGTTAATCTTCCCATCCCTAGCGTGCAGTAGATAGCTCAGATTACATTGGGAAAACAGGCGACCGCTGCAAATTGCGCTTTAATATTTAGCTGGTCAACTGTATGGTATGGAAACCTTATATACCTGCTAGATGAACCCGTCTCATACAGCTGCCATTGCACGGCTCACACACTTTGTAGAGAGGAATTTAACACAACTGCCTCTAGGAGTCGCCAATGGAAATAAAACAGACACGCACAAAAAATGTGCGTACGCCAGCCAGAAAGCTGCCGTGGAGCTGCGCACATTCCCACGTTCAGTTCATTGTTAGTAAATCCAAACGCGAGCGATTCTGAGCGTGAAACCTGGGGTCCGTTCTTCGTACGTGGATTACTCAGTTAGCTGGATTTAGATATTGACGATTTGACACGATCCAGGATCGTTTCGTTCTTCAAAGCTGATCCGAGAGTTGTTGTCATAGCAACAGTTCTGCTAGCTTAAACCTGATCGGGAGCAGGTTCAATTCATATAAACAGGATTAGATCGGGTCAGTTCAAGCAAAGGTAATACAGAAAGTGTTCCTAATTCTGATATTTTCTTACAGTAGTAGTTATATACACTTGGGAAAATGGTACATATTTTTTAACTATATATATATAAAGTTATAGTCATTAGTAAAATAAATAAAGTTATATATATATTAATAAAATGTATGCAATCTGCACCTTCGAAATGAAAGTACAAAGACTGCCACCTGGTGGTGCAAAGAGAAAACTTATTGATATGAACTTTTTAGATCGCTTTAGTACAAATTGTGTATGATAGAAATGCACAATATGTGACTTTTTTTTAAAGCAATAATACATTTATGCAGTCATAAACATGTTTTGATAGTTAATATGCCGGTGATTTGATGCTTCACAAAAGTTGCAGACGCCTTTACCAATATGAAAATGCTTTTGGAAACAACCAGTTATTCTTTACACCGATTAAAAAACGGCTACTATAATAAAGAAAATCTTTTCTAAATGTGGAACTAAATACATTGATTTGCATTGAAATACATGATGAATACTCTTGACACATGAAAGTGTAAAGCCTGCAGCTCACAACAAATGTGGAAGGTTCTTGCATGTCATATTTAACAAACCGCTTACTGCTAATTTGATGTAATTTTGCTCACATGGATAATTGAATATTAATCAGATGATGTCATTACGCTGCTGTGCCGTCAGCCAATCGTTGCATTGCTGATCATGATTTCGAGGATCGACAGATCTGTCCTTCACAACACACGCAGCGGTCTCAGATCAGTTTATCCAGACATTCTAATCTGATTCGCGAACTTGTTTGTAGAACCAAATTAGCCAGAGATCAGTTATCAAGATTAAGAGATCTGGGATCTGCCAAATAATCTTAGATCATTTAAGCGAGGTACGAAGAACGGACCCCTGGCGTATGCAAAGTTTTTGTGCGTACACAGCGTTGATACATGAGGCCCCAGCCCTATAGCACTGTTCTTCTCCTTCTCTTAAAACCATCCTCCCTCCCTTTATTTCCTTGCTTCCAATTAACAATCCTTATAACCCTCTCTTCCCTCCTAGGTTGAATTGGGGAACTTACCCACCTGTTTTCTTTTTATCCTCCTACTTCCCTTCCCCTTCGTCCCACTGTTCCCCTACCATCTCTTTCATCCCTACAACAAAGTCTAGCTCAAAGTCCATGCTGGTAAAACAGGTATTGTTCATACAAGGCCTATAGCTGTTAACTACTCTCACTAGTTGGTTAGCAGCACAATAGCAGTAGATTTAACAGGTAATGATCCTGGTTGCATTGTCAAATTTGTTGTGTTTGAGACATTCACATTGCCATAGTAAAACATCACATTCAGAAATCAGAAATGATTGTTGTTCATCAGTGCAATAAGCAGCTGCACATTCATATCGCCTCGGGGCATCTTCTTCAGTGTGTGCTCGCGTTGACAGTTTTGCTCTTGAGCACCTCCAAGTGCTGTTTACTGTGACGTCAGCAGCTCCGTGTACGTGAACAAAAGTGCCAATCTCATTGGTGGAGAAGGTTTTAATGCGTTGCGTCAAGACAAAAAAAAAAAAAAACGAGCATGAGGCGTTTCTTTATAAATGATGCTTTTACACATGGCGTTTTGTGTGTTAGTGTGCACGATCACATTGGCGTCCGTTATTTAGTCACGAGGAGTTAAACGTCGACGGACACGCGAGCAAAAAGCGTCCCGGTGTGCACTGGCCTTAACGGTGCTTTTGTTTGCCTAGTTAGCACGGTTTAGCATATGTGAGTCCCGCAATTGTGCTCAAATCCGCACCAAATCGATCCGAAATCACCCAAATGAGGTTGTCCTGGCTCAATTAATACAAACTCTGGAGCTTACACTGAATACGGCTTTATATAGAAAGAAATATGAGTAGGGTGGGATGTCATTCGTACTGGTAAATGTGCGTTTCATGAGGAATAAAAAAAGTGAAAGCATACTAAAATATCACCAAGTGTTGTTTTTTTGTTAGGAAAATTGAGAGAAAAATTCCATCTGATAATTTTTCCCTATTTTATTCTTATAATATTTTGTATTAGGCCTTTTTGTTTTGTTCATTTCTGCACTGACACCTTGACAGAAAGATCAACATTGATCTGCTTCATGATATGACTGCAGTCTCAATTTATCTGGTATTCATCCAGCATTTTTTAGTATATTAATTGATTCAGCAAATACATTTTTACAAAACCTGACAGCTGAAATGAGGCTCTGTACGAGAAAGTCTGACCTCTCTGGTTTATATTTAGTGACGACATCAGTGGGTTTCAAAATTAGAGTGCACGTTTTCACTTTTTGTGTGATGTTTCTAAATCATCAGTTGTATTTAAAGAAATATTTATGCTGAATAAAAAGTGTATGTATACAATTATATTTGGCTTTTGACACATTATTCAAAATATTTGGCTAAGAAATAGCTATTTTTGGTGGGGCCGGTAAAAATTTTGGCAGGGCAAGTAAAAATCAGCCAGCAGCAAAAAATTCTCAACATTGAACCCTGATAACTGTACTACTTTTAGACGTATACCTAATAGTGTACTTATTACTTAGTTTTATAAGTAATATATTTAATCATATAATGTTGTTATTATTAATAAGAATTTAGTTTGGGGTCTGTAATAATGTCTTTAAACTGATTGTCAGCAAGATAAGCAGATGCAATTTTATCATTGCAACACCATTTCAAGAGTTGTAATTGGCATGCTGTCCCGGGGGAGAGAGCCATGAGCTCGTTATATCCTCGAGCCCAGGGCTTCCTCCCGTAGAAGGGCAAGAGGGGAGTTCGGGCTCAGGTAGGTCTCGAGAACTCTCCTGCTCGTCGCCGTGTGAGAAGTGTAAACAAAGGTTGTCTTGGGTGATAATTTGGTGTAGTCGATTGGCTTTGGTGTAAGTTTTTGGACGATGGGAGGAAACCCACTTGAACACGGGGAGAACATGGAAACTCCACATAGAAACGTTAACCGGCATGATAGGAGGTTGGACCAGCGGTGTTCTGTGAGGCAACAGTGCTAGCCACTGTGCCACCGTGTCGCCAAATCGGAAAAAGGGTGGGAATTAGGAGTGGAAGGGGGCGGGGGGTGGAGCTTCAAGATGAAGATAACTTGAGTGAAAAACTCAGGTTATTTATAATGCTTCCTTAATCATGTAATAGGGCAGATTACGGAGCTAATGAGGAGCCAGCCGTGTTGATCAAAAGCATGTGATCCTCTCGAAATTACTACCACACTTCGACACTGATTTGGTTATAAATGTAACACAGAGAAAATGTAAATAATGTAATTAATTGACTTGTTTACCCTCACTGATTTTTTGTTTTTTACCATCACATCATGCAAGCTTCAAATCAAACTCATTTGAATATTTTTGTAATCTGAAATCTGAAAAAGATCTCGTCTGACCTGTTTTAACAAACCGAAGGCGATCAGCAGCTCTACCAAACTCACACGCAAGACACAGATTTCCTGCTCTTTCCTGACGAGCTTTAGTTTTGTTTGAAGAAAAACAACGAGAAACAATTTGAAGATTTGTTTGAGAAGTCGTGTTTTTTTTACAGCAGAACTTAATCATTTTTGTGGTGATTAATCTGTGAAATCATCTTCTAGAGAGTGTGAGTAAAGATTTGACTGCTAAAATTCTTGACAGCAGTGAAGATGGATTCAGCATCAGATCTTACATGTCCTGTGTGTCATGAAAACTTCAAGGATCCTGTTGCCTTATCATGTAGTCACAAATTCTGTAAAGAGTGTCTTCAACCATTCAGGAAAACCGGTGAAACTCAGGAGTGTCCCTGGTGCAAAAGAAAATCCTCCCATGAGCACCCTCCATTTATGAGCGAAGGATCAGAAGACATCTGCAGTTTACACAATATGAAACTTCAGCTCTTCTGTGTTGAGGACCAACAGCCTGTGTGTTTAGCGTGTGTTACTGCTGGAAAACACACCGATCACACATTCAGACCCATCAGTCAAGCTGCTTCATCATATAAGGTAAGTCAGAAATCTTGTTTAATATTTAAAAAACTATTAATAGTAATCAATACATATAGATATATACAGACAATACACAGATATTATAATACTCACACACCTGTTTGTCTTTTTGTTCTTAAAATCTTAACATTATATAAGGGAAAGTCCTACTTATATAGTTTGTTTACAAAAATTTACAATTATATCTGTTATTAGTTACTCAACCTCATGTTGTTTTAAACCCCTTATGCTGTGTTCACACCAGACGCGGAACGCGCGGATAAATCGTGTAAATAGCCGCGTGAACATTTGAGTTTACTCGCTTCATTCGCGTGTCAAATTCACTTCAGAACAGACGTGGATTCGCGTGATGGGCAGGGCTTCTGTCTGCCCGAAGACTCTAGCTTCATAACTAAATGGCTAACATGGATTTTATGAAGAAAATAACAGTGCTTATGTGCTTTATGAAGGAGGATAAACAGCGTCGATACATTTAGGGTCCTGTCTGAGTCTCCTACATTCTTTAAGAGGTGCATCCAGTTCTGTGGGCTAATAAACTCCTCCAGAAACTTAACCTGGATGGAAGAGGCTTTCAGCGGTGCTTCTGACTGAGCCAAGCCGAGTTTGATGAACTGTTGTCGGTGAGGGCTGGAGGATTTCCCTCGGGACACCGACAACAGATTCTACATCACAATCACGCCCCCACAAGAGCAAGCTTCTGATTGGTTAATGTGGCACGAATGTACGCTGAAGTTCAGATTTTCGAAATCGAGAGATTCGCGCGAAACGCTCGTTAAGCGCGTCAAACGTCAAACCGCACGATGTCTATTCGCGCGTTTGCATTGACTTAACATGTAAATCACTCACGCTTGACGTGCGTGCCGCGTCTGGTGTGAACGCAGCATTAGACCAGGGGTGCTCAATCCTGTTCCTGGAGATCTACCCTCCTGCAGATTTCAGTTGCTACCCATATCAAACACACCTGAACCAATTAATTAGGACCTGAACACCACGTGATAATTACAGGCAGGTGTGTTTGATATGGGTAGCAACTGATATCTGCAGGGAGGTAGATCTCCAAGAACAGGATTGAGCACCTTTGCCTTAGACCAGTGGTCACCAAACTTGTTCCTGGAGGGCGGGTGTCCTGCAGATTTTAGCTCCAACCCTAATCAAACACACCTGAACAAGCTAATTAAGGTCTTGCTAGGTATACTTAAAACATCCTGGCAGGTGTGTTGAGGCAAGTTGGAGCTAAACCCTGCAAGGACACCGGCCCTCCTGGACCGAGATTGGTGACCCCTGCCTTAGACCATTGTTTGCCTTCAGAACACAAATTAGGATATTCTGGTGAAATCCAAGAGCTTCCTCATACTTCTTAGACAGCAAGGGTCCTGTCCAACAAAACAACCCTGCTGAAAAATCCAGCTTAAACCAGCCTAGGCTGGTTGGCTGGTTTTAGCTGGTCAACCAGGCTGGTTATAGAGGGGTTTTGGCCACTTCCAGGCTGGTTTTCAGCCATTTCCAGCCTGGTCTTAGCTTGTCAGGCTGGAAAATGACCAGCTAAATCCAGCTAAAACCAGCTTGACCAGCCTAGCCAAGCTGGGAGCCCAGCCAAAACCAGCTATGTCCAGCTTAAAACAGGTTGGTCAAGCTGGTTTTACCTGGATGTAGCTGGTTATTTTCCAGCCTGACCAGCTAAGACCAGGCTGGAAATGGCTGGAAACCAGCCTGGAAATGGCCAAAACCCATCTTAAACCAGCCTGGTCGACCAGCTAAAACCAGCCAACCAGCCTAGGCTGGTTTAAGCTGGATTTTCTAGCAGGGAACAAAGACCAGAAATTACAATAAACTCAGGAAAAAAAAAAACTGTTCATATGCCTTTAGTGATTCGATCAGAATATTATCAAGCAACAACATAACTTTTGTGCACATATAAAACAAAAATAATGACTTCATTCAAGTTTCTTCTCCTCAGTGTCAGTCTATTATTGACCCTTTGTGTGTGTTTCTTTAATTAAATTAACCCTTTAATAAACTAGCTAGAACTAATTGTGCATTACACTGGCTAAGCAACACCAAGCCAATTAAAATAAATAATACACACACAGTCCATCAGCAAACATAAAAATAGACTCTTTTTTATAAGGAAATGCTTCAACAATAAAAGCACTCCTGGTATGCGAGGCCTGCAGTTTGTTTTCTTAGACAAAACCTGTAATACTGCAGTTCTGGTTCACAAAAGAAAAAAAAAGAAATCATGTAAGCAGCAATGAAAAAAGGAGTCATGTGAGTAGCGGAGCTTGTACAGACTTATCCACACCTGTACGATTGATCATGAAAAGATTTTAAAGGGCACCTAAGGTGAAATATCAGCTTTTGTGAACTGTTTGGACAGGACTGTGTAAGTATAGTGTGTCCACAGTAGAGCTGTAAAAGTTGCCATTTTATTGTGTAATGTAAAAGGTACATTTTGATTGACGGCTTAATAAAGCCCGAACCCGTTTATAGCCCGACATCATTCAAATGTGCTCATGCACACAGCTCTTGTGCCTTTTTTCATTAATGAGTCATTTATATGGGTTTTATTATAATTTATTCATAACAAACGTAGGCTATAGGCCCCTTGGAAGTTGGAACAAATAAATAGCACTCTAAATAGGCCTGGGTACAGACACTTAGCCTTTAAACTGGCCAGCACACCAATGAAAATAAGTCTTTCCTAACAAATTAAATTAAAATAAATGATAAATGATGACAGGTATTTGACTATAGCTAAATTAAGATAAAGGCTCTGCGGGACTTGTTTCACCCTTTTTCTTCACAATCCGGCTGTAAGGCAACGGTGAAGCTAAATAATAATAATAATAATAATAATAATGTAGTGGTGTCCACTGTGAATGGCTTTAGTGCAGCTCCTGTGCTATTCACACGGAGCGTCAGCTTCAACGCTTCCCATTCACTTTCAATGGGTGACGTCAGCCGTTGCCGAACTGCATTATGGATCCGTCGGCGCCGCTTCAAAGGTATAGCTCGCTGCAAAAGCGCCGATAGAAGCGTCAGCCAAGCAGAACGCTGTATACAAATACACCAGCTCAGACAGTGGTCTATTGCTGACTAATTTCATTGGCTGACGCTGCTATGACGATCGCTTCAGCCCCAACTTCAGACTTGCCCTCTGTCAAGCCTTGACGCTGAAGCCCCGTGTGCATGGGGCGTTATGTTGATTTTATTATGAAGAGATAAGATATTTTTGATATTTTGTTTTTGACTATTACAACTGTTTGCCTTAGTACTGTTGGTAAATTAAAATAAAGTGGTTAAATAAAAAAAATCCTAATATGTCTAAATGTGTATTTTAATTCAATAATTATCTGAACCAAATTATATGAAAAATTGTATCATGATTTAAATTTTTTTTTTTTTTTTTTGCAATATCGCCCAGTCCTAATTTAAGGCTACACAAAAGCAGTGTAACACATTTACAACCCCACCTACTGCAGTGTTTGAATGTTCAAAAGCAGCATTTATACCATCATTCAACAGTTACACTATAAAAAACGTTAAGTTATTTATTTATTGGTTGAGTTAAACTTATTTGGTGCTTTGTTGGGTTATTTTTACCCTTTATTTGGTTATTTATTTAATAACTCAAGCAGTTGGGTTAAAATTTTGAATTTCAACAGTTGTCACAAAACCGCTGAATTAATATGTGTGCGTAATATTGTTTTTGCATTATAAAGTTAGTTAAGCTAAAACGCAATAATATTATTGTTATTTTTTATCAAATGACCTCTCCGTGTCGTGTTTTTACATCTGTTTTACTGTCCAGGACCATCTTTTAGAAGTGATTGAATGTGGTTAAAATGTATTGTCACTGTGCACACTGAGGCCCCGTTTACACTAGTGCGTTTTAGTTTGAAAACGCATAAGTTTTGCTACGGTTACGCCATCCGTCCACACTACGCCGGAGTTCTTGAGCGCCGAAAACGGAGCTTTTTGAAAACGCTGGAGAGGCCGTTTTCATTCTAAAACGCTGCTGCTCCGTCTCAGTGTGGATGGGGAAAGACGGAGACATCTGAAAACGGAGGCGGGGCTGCAAACGTTCGCCTATCTGATTGGGGCTTTTCCTCAATATTAAGTAGCCCACACACAGTTCAGTCTCGCATCATCTTCTTGTAAGTTCAGACTTCGCAAGTTTTGATCAAGGCTGCAGTCTCCCCCTTCTCAGTTTGATATGGAAAACATACCGAGGACACGGGTAAATCTTCAAAGGCAACAGTGTACTTTATAACTTCATTCACATTACCTTGGCTATGTTGTTTCACTTTCTCAACAATAAAATGTAAACATGATTTAAGGAACTGCCTATTTTCTTTTTAATATTAGAAAACTTTACAGACAGCAGAAATGTTGAGGCGCCGTGCTGCATATATGAGCGTCATCTTCACTGTGTGGATATTTATAACAAAACGGAGCCGATAACAACTGCCTCCTTTCAATTTCAGTGAAAATACGAAACATACCCTCTCTTTTGCTGAATATCAGTTTTAATAATCGATAATTATAAAAGTATAACATACAATAAGTTTATACATTGTAGGAAATAAAGACGAGCGATCAGTCAATGTATCTGGATTAATCATTAACTTATCTTTGCACTTAACCAAAACATGTTACCCGTGAACAAGTAACTTAATAGATTCCAATGACCAAAGTCAGGGAATATGTCGTTAGATAAAGACAACAACATGAATGAAATATCACATTTAGCAAATATAGTGAGATTAGATCCAGCGGGAGATGCTTGATGAGCAGTCCGACAAGCAGAGCTCTCATCTGGGTAGAAATGCTGGAGCGCTTGCCCGAGAGTGTGTGTGTGGTCACGTGATGTGCATTTTCAGCGTTTTGGTGTGGACGGAGAGCAGTTCAGAAACGCTGGGTAAAACGCGAGTGTGGACGCGGATCGGTTTCATTCTACAACGCCGTTTTAAAACTAAAACGCACTAGTGTAAACGGGGCCTGAGTGAAACTGTAACGACGGGGAGTGACACCAACAACAGAAGGTAGGATCCAAATGCAGGTTTCATCGTAGTCAGGCAAGCAATGGTCAATACAGGTGTAAACAGATGTATGAGGGCAATCCAGAGTCGAAGTCAAAATAACAGGCAGATGGTCAGAGGAAGGCAGCAAACAGCATTAAATAAATAAACAAGGCAAAGGCTCAAAACACAGCAAAGGCAGACAAAGGAAACCACGTTGTAATGTCACTAACAGTAAACAAAACTCTGCAAACTGAAGGAGTAAATGTGTGGCTTAAATAGTGTGTGTTAATCAGTCTCTGAAAGTCCTCAGGTGTGCGAATGTAATCAAGCTAAATGAGGAAGCAGGTGTGTGGGCGAAGAGCATGTATGAAGTTGAAGTCCATTTACAAACACAATTGTAGTTCTGTGAGTGAGAATGTTTTCCAGCGACCTCTGGTGGTTAGAGATCGCTGGTGAATGTGACAGAAACCTGCTGCATCTGATGGACAACCTCTACAGCAGGGGTTCCCAAACTTTTCAGCCCGCGACCCCAAAAATAATATCAGTGGCTCGCGACCCCCATTTTTCAAGGTGGTTGTACTGTAAATATGTAAACGTTGCAGACACAACTATAGGCAAATATAAACATGAGCTTATTGACAACACAAAAATGCAATAATCTATTAGCCATATAATGTTTTTTAAAGTCATTTATGGATTTAAATACATTTTGCTTTTAAAATTAAAGGCTGATGGCTGATTGTTATTTTTATGTTGCTGTTTCTTTAATGCAACTATTAACTATATTCTGTCGGTTATGAATAAAATAGGGTAATTCTTATAGTTTAATAAAATTTATTTGAGTTTTGGATATCACCAAGCGACCCCTTGTCATTGTCCCGCGACCCCCCAGGGGGTCACGACCCCCACTTTGAGAACCACTGCTCTACAGCACACAGAGCTCCATATTCTTGCTCAGTTTATTCCTGTCTGCTCTTTATTCTGTTTCTTTATTGTTTGTGATTTCTTGATTTATTAAAACAGAATTGTCAGGAACTAAAATGTACTGGAAAAATGCATTTTCAATATTTTTGAAAACTGTATGTTATTTATGTACACAGTCATAATTATAAAAACAAATAGTAGTACTTGTAATAGTAGCAGTAATACCAGAATGGAAAAAAAAAACATTTAATCAAAATAACCCAATGGATTGGGTTAAAAATAACCCATAGTTGTAAAAGTGATATAATAACTTATAGTTGGGTTATATGTTGGGGTATTTTTAACCCAACTTTTTTAACAGAGTAGTAAAAAAGTTTATAAATGTACTGTATACTGGGGCCTTAAACATTTGATCTTTTCTCTCGTTTGTTGTTTTTCTCTTTTTGATACAAGAAAAATAACATCACTGCATTGAAGAGAAAATACAAAATAAAAGTTTGGAAAGAGAGAGAGAAGAATTAATTCATTAAAAAAAGCCTCATTCATTACATTTACATTTAGTCATTTAGCAGACGCTTTTATCCAAAGGGACTTACAAATGAGGACAAGGAAGCAATTTACACAACTATAAGAGCAACAATGAATAAGTGCTATAGGCAAGTTTCAGGTCTGTAAAGTCTAAGAAGGAAAGCATTAGTACTTTTTTTTTTTTTTTGGGTTACAGTTAGTAGTATATCCAGAGAGGCAATTGCAGATTAGGAAGTGAAGTGGAGACTAAATAGTTGAGATTTTAGTCGTTTCTTGAAAATAGCGAGTGACTCTGCTGTTCTGATGCAGTTAGGGAGTTTATTCCACCAACTGGGCAGATTGAGCGTGAGCGTTCGCGAAAGTGATTTCTTCCCCCTTTGGGATGGAACCGCGAGGCGACGTTCATTCACAGAACGCAAGTTTCTGGAGGGCACATAGATCTGCAGAAGTGAGAACAGATAAGAAGGAGCAAGGCCAGAAGTCGCGTTGTAGGCAAACATCAGAACTTTGAATTTGATGCGGGCAGCAACTGGCAGCCAGTGCAAACGGACTAGCAGCGGAGTGACATGTGCTCTTTTAGGTTCATTGAAGACCACTCGTGCTGCTGCGTTCTGGAGCAGCTAAAGAGGCTTGATAGAGTTAGCTGGAAGCCCGGCTAGTAGAGAGTTGCAGTAATTACGAAAAAACATTATCATAAGCTCTGAGAAACGTATTACTCTTATTATTAATAATACGTTTGAGAGATTCAACATTGAACGAAGTTTCAGGAAGGAAAATATTAAATCTAGGTATTGGCTTTAGGAACTTATTTTTGTGCATAACAAATTAACGATAAGATGATTATAAGATCGAGAACATGATCAGTACCAGTAAAACACAGAAATATATATTTTTTAGACAAATTGAAATCATGTTTAAACAAGGAAGATAAATAAAAAATAGTGTGATCCCATCATTGGTTCTCTTTCAGGCACCGATCAATACCGCAGTGAAGTCATCAGAAGAGGATTGTAAAGGCAAAGAAAACACTGAAGGAGACTTTGAGAAAACAGCTGAACACATCAAGGTGAAGAAACAGCTACTGCTTTAAACCCATACTAAAACATTTTTTATTGATTTATAAGTTTTGTAAAAATAATATAACAGTGAAATACTTTCATCCCTGCTGACGGGGTCAAAAGTGACTATGTGCTGATTTTGATAGAGCACGCTTGTGAGTTGTTGCCACAGCAAACATATATTTCTGTCTAAAACATTATCTTTAAAAATTAGGTTTTTATGAAAATAGCACTTTTGTCCCCGTTCTCCTCTTCTATATTCAATGTATTAGACTGTACACAGGGCTTTACATTAACACCTACAGTACCAACCCGCCAAATGCGGGTAGATTTTAGCTGTGGCAGGTTAGACAGCAACCTTCACTAGCCACCTTGGCTGGTTGAAAATTATTTTTAAATTGTAGTTTTCCTAAAAGCAGTGTTCGACAATAAAAATGGCCCAATATTTGTGCAAATACGATCTTAGAATGATAGAATCGAGAAGCAACGTGACTTACAAATATAATTGTGTTCATGTGAGCAAAAGAAAGCATGTGAATACCAAATGATAGGATGATCACTCACGCCAACAGCTGACTGTTTAAAAAACGTGCGCAATCCCATTTCCTTGCTTGAAACAACCATATCTAGAAACGCAACTGGTGTAATCGATTCTCTTTCAAATAGACTTAATAAAAAGTGATGCTCATGCACCCACAGTCTTGCTGCTTTCAAGAGCTCCAGATTGATCTTTTTGTAAGCAGCACTGGTTGCTTTCGCTTTAACCCTTATTTAAACAGTATATAGCATATTGACTTCCCATTTATATGTAGTTAACTAGTGATCTGGGACCTTTAGCCTGGACAGATTACTGTGCATATTTTAGATATGTGACAATAACTATTTTTAAATGTCAACTGTTTTGTTTTTTTAAGAAATGTTTTGTTAAATAAAACGTTTTGCTATGTTTGGCTTGTTTTGACACATTATTCAAATTTTGTGGCTAAGAAATAATTATTTATTTATTTTTTGTGTGGTTAGAGATCAATTTGGTAAATCCTTTGAGCTCTGAAAAGTCATGTGAACTAAAAACTAATTGTAATACACTATGAAACCATGACCTATGTGCTAATGCTCACTGAGCAAGCTCATACACAACACACAAAAAGTTAAATGAGTGAGGGGGCATAACCCAAAATTTAAATCAAGACATTTTAGCATGTCAAAGTCATATTTATGCATATTAAATATATTTTCCCAACAACAAAATTGTGGCTAGAGAAAATGGCTAGTGGCTAGTATTGTTGGAATACTACTAGCCACATTGGCCAGTGGTCAAAAAAGTTAATGTCAAGCCCTGACTGTATATATTGTAGTATTTACATTTCCAAACATTCACTTTGCTATTAATTGTAATAATGTGGGTGATTTTTGTTTGCAAATGCAGCCTGCAGAAGCCGGTGCTCCACACAGAGACCTGATTCCAGCATTATCATGAAGAAGCTCAAACTGAGATGGAAGAAATTCAGAAGAATTGAAGATCATCTCTAAGACTCTTCATGAAACCTGCCAAGTTATAGGCACGTGGGTAAAAATTCAGTAAATGTGAGGTTGCTTTCGAAAGGGTTGTTATAAATCATTTTTCTTTATTAGTGATCTTGTATTAACCAGACCCTCTAGTTTTTCGCGACCCCGCGATCACTGAATCCAACACAAAATCAACAAAATGTCACACATTTTTGCTATCCTGCAGCATTCTTAATTAAACACAAAATAATCACAAAAAAGTCTTATAAATTCAATTCTCATATAATTTTTGTGACTTATAGACGTTACATATGCAGGGCACGGGATGTATTTGAGTGTCTCGAGAAAAAAATGGCGTCTCACCTGCGATTAGACATCCTGTGGTTTAAAGTGAAGTTTAATCTTAAACTAATTTCTAGAGGAGCACATGCACATGATTGACCCAGCTGGCCTACATTAGCTAATCATGATCCCCCAATCAAAAGATCCCAAGTCACTATATATATCCTCATTTCCTTTCTACAACTATCTTTATCTGGAAGAAACCCCCCTCCTCCCTTTCTTCCACCTTTATCCAGAATTGGCGGCACGGTGGCCCAGTAACTAGCACTGTTGCCTCACAGCAAGAATACCAATGACGTTGGTTCCTCGCTCGGCCAATTGGTATTTCTGTGGGGAGTTTGTTCTCCCTGTCTACGTGGGTTTCCGTTTCCTCCCAACGTCCAAACATGCTCTTTATTATAGATAAAAAAAGCCTAAATCCTTTTTCTAATGTCTTACTCTTTGAAAGTTCACCTTGGCCTCAGCAGCAGGGGAGTTTGAGATTGACCTGAGCTCAATTTCCCCTCACCCTGCGAAAGGAGAGAGCCCTGGGGCTGCGGGTCCCTTGAGCTCAGGGCTCTCTCCCGGCACAGCATACCAAATGTATAAATCATGAGCTCAGTGTGAACTCTTGAATTGGGCGTTTTGTACATTTGACGCACTATGTACTGCAAAAAAGTGTGAGCAAACATCGAAAAAACAATGCAGTGGAACAGACAGAACAGAAAGCAGCTTACAATGATGAAGATTGGTTCAAGGATGATGGCTGCTAGACGTGACTGTAATGAAAGACATTATCTGTGCCTTACACGTAAGGCTGGTATTATGGTGTTGATGAAATCAATAAGGGATTTTGTGTCACTCTTTCCCTGCCGTTAACAAGAGAAAACCAAATTTCTTCCCTGCGACAAGTCTAGCGACAATCCGTGTTTTATGTGTATTACTCTAGGGAAAGCCCTAATGCATTTTCTAAGTGAGCTACATGTCAGATGCTCCGGGAAGCAAAATCTGAGAGAGAGAGAGAGAAAGTAAGTTTGTGCAAAAAATGTATACAGCCTGTCTTTGGTTTAATCCGTTCCATTGTAGATCTTGTCTTGACAAGGGACCTAAATTGAAAAGCTATATTTTTATGATTTGTGTCCTTTTCATTGTGTCAGATTGCACACCTAACTTAGTAGGCTACCTAATAGGGATGTAACGGTATCAGAATTTCACGGTACGGTAATACCTCGGTATGAATGTCACGGTACGGTATTTATTGAATCATTTACAGGAAAAAACAAAACTTATGAAAATACTCCAAAAAAGTGCCAAAAGTGTCAATGACATACAAATTAGCCATCTATCTGTAAGCTTTGAAACAGGAACTTCAATTTTAATAACAAAAAAATATTAAACCATGTAAAAAAAAATAAAGTTTCAATTTAGTATTGTTGAAAACTCATCACATTCAACATTTAATCACTCACTCACTTAGATAGAGATGGGTTTAAAGGAAAATTATCATATGAATATAATCTGGTAAAAGCTGGTATCTCTGGGTATTTACAATGTCCCCTGCAACAGAAAAAAACCCTCTCATTTGGGACTGAGGTTTCTGGGACAAGAGAGATATGACTTGGCCCAGGTTGACAGCAGTGGGTAACGTTGTGCATTGTCTTTCCCCCACTTGAGAGGACAAACCATGAGTGAGATAGAGGTCCCATGTCTGCATCAATCTGAATAGTGTGCTGTGTTTCTGCAGTCCCCATGACTGTTATTAGTCCTATTCCCCAACTTGCAGGCACGTGCACACATAGGGCTCAACCTGTGCAGTGCACATGCCCTTTTTAGTCTTGGATAGAAAGTTCCCTTCCAAAATGATCAAAAGTGCCCCCGCGACGCGACATACCCTCCCGCTTTACAGTACACGCGCGACAACACAGCTGATAAGAACTCGCGCGACAACACAGCTGATAAGAACTCGCGCGACAACACCGCTATTCAGTACGCGCGCGGCGACAACACCCGCTTTAGAGTTTTCCAGCTCTTTTTCATCCCCGCTTCTAGCAGCACACTCCATTTCCGCATTACTGGATCTGTAGCGACAACAGACCGCAAGGGATGATGGCCAAGCCTGGGCTGATGGGAATTGTAGTTTTCGCTACCTCCCGTTCGCTTCATTCGCCTGAGCAAATTTTCTCAGAAGACCTATAGTTTTACTGAGTCATGCGACTACGGTAATATCGAAAAAAATTAGTATTGCGGTATGACGGTATTTACAATACCGTTACATTCCTACTACCTAATATAGTACATAAGATATAAAGTTGAAGTCAGAATTATTCACCCCCCTTTGATTTTTTTTTTCTTTTTTAAATATCTCCCAAATAATTTAGGAAATGTTCACAGTATGTCTGATAATATTTTTTCTTCTGAAGAAAGTCTTTTTTTTTTGGCTAAAATGAAAGAATTTTTTTTTTCAAAGCAATTTTAAGGACAAAATTATTAGCCCCTTTAAGCTAATTTTTTTTCTCGATAATCTAGAGAACAAATCATCATTATACAATAACTTGCCTAATTACCCAAACCTGCCTAGTTACCCTAATAAACCTAGTGAAGCCTTTAAATGTCACTTTAAGCTGTATAGAAGAGTCTTGAATAATATCTAGTCAAATATTAGATAAAATATGTTATTATCTTATATTTATAAATATATTATAAATGGGGCTATTAATTTAGGAGGGCAAATAATTTTGATTTCAACTATATGTATGTATATATATATATATATATATATTGTTTTTGTTAATGCAAAATTGACCACAAATTTCTAGGAATTAGCGTTACAAAATCAATTATTTTTATCATGAAAAAAATTACCACTAGAGGGTCTGATTAGCTGAATTAAACCAACATTTGGTTGGCATTGTCAACCATCTTTTTTCACTCTCAGTATTGCGAATTTAGCGACTTTGTCGCTAGTTTTAGCGATGAATCTAGCGACTTTTTTTTTTGTGTCACTGGAGATTTTTATAGGCGGTCATTTGTCCATACTGTACTGTCCTTACTCTTCTCAACGAGTTATGGGATGGCAAATGATTTAGCACCTGCAGCAGCGTGAAGGTATTTTACTTGTATAGTCAAACTGATCTGTTTCTCTTTTATTTTAACAATTTAATTTGACCCTTTATTCTTTTTTTGTTCACAATCACAGATTTTAGTGACCTTTTTAAAACTTTTTTTTACATCTGGGAGATTACAGCAGATTCACTCCACATCTGTAATGATATACTGTATTCAAACAGCAATAGATTTAGTTTAATTGCTTACATAAAGCGTAGTGCAAATATAAATACCCCTTTATTGACCATAGGCTGTTAAACAAACAGAAACGGTGGAATTTGATGATGTCAGTTATATGCAAATTAACGCATGATGTAATCTAGCGACTTTAAGCGACTTTTTGGGCAGATCTTAGCGCCTTTTTGTTGAAAATAGTTGGCAACAGTGTTTCACTATTTTTTTATCTCTGTCTGTCTTCATAATATGTATGCAGCATATTGCCAATATGAACCCTTTCACAACAATGTTTTTTTTTTTTTTACTGAAAAACTTATACAATGAGTGATGAATATTATACAGTTGTTATTATTATCGTTTCTATTATTATACAAATTCCTACTGTCAGTATATTTTTGTATTACTTACTACACTATTTTTTGTCTATATTCTGCTATACAATTAAAATATTTTTAGGACAAAGATTTGATCATGACTCTGGACAAACTCTGTGACAAATATAGAGGCATACGTACGTACTCACAAATAAAGTTGATTAAAATATATGATCATCGAAGATTCTTTTGTGTTTTATGCAACTTTTCAAGCTTTTCTGTATGTTGTGTTAAAATGTAACCTGAAGAAACCCCAGTCTGGTTCTTTGACCTGTTTTTAACACCTTGAGAACAGAAACTCCTCCCTATTACAGCTCTGACCAGGAAGAGATAGACATGTGATTTCTCTTCTCTGTCACACTCTGACTCTGTTCTGAACTTATTGACACAGCAATTTTAAAAGCAAAAACAAAAAGTGACCACTGGAGAAAGGAGCAAACTTTTCTTCTGAACAGGCAGCAGATCTTCAGGATTTTCCTGGTTTATATTTGATAGCATTGGACAGAAAGTAAAAGTAAAGTTGCTGGAGCTCAGTGAAAATGGCTTCCCTATCTGAGGATGATTTTTCTTGTCCTGTCTGTCATGACATTTTTAAGGATCCAGTAGTTTTATCCTGTAGTCACAGTGTGTGTAATGAGTGTCTTCAGCAGTTCTGGAAAACAAAGAAAACTCAGGAGTGTCCCGTCTGCAGGAGACTGTCAAGTCATGATCCTCTGCGTAATCTAGTGTTAAAAAACTTGTGCGAGTTGTTCTTGAATGAGAGAAAAGAGAAACCTTCATCAGGATCAGAGGAGATCTGCAGTTTACATGGTGAGAAACTCAAGCTCTTCTGCCTGGATGACAAAGAGCCGGTGTGTGTAGTGTGCAGAGACTCAAAACAACATGACAGTCACAAATTCAGACCCATCGGTGAAGCGGTTTCATCACAGAAGGTGAGGAAAATAACTCTTTTCTTTTCTAATGTGTAGTCAATAGAGTGAGGATCTGAGGGAAACATTCATTTGATCCATTTCTATATATTATGTTTATATATTTATACTGAAAAAGCAACCCAAAGTTAAGGTTTTAAATGTACAGTTAAAGTCTGAATTATTCACCCTCCTGTGTTTTATACATATATATATTAGCGCTGTCAAAATTAACGCAATAATGCGTGCGATTAATTTTAAATAATTAACGTGTTAAAAAAAATTAACGCAATTAACGCAGTTCAGGTTTTTTTTACTTCCTGTTGTGGTGGACGTATGAATGTAAAGGAGGATTAAGCTAAATTGTTTCTACTCTATAATTAATGTTCTCAACTCTCAGCAATAAAACTTTACAATGAGTGCAACAGTTTGTATTCTATAGTTTATTATTATAATTGTTCATTTTCCATATCTGCAATTCCTGTATTTTGGCATTTTTTTGCAGTCCACTTAGAATCCAACATGGAAATCAATGTTTTCTTTATTGGCATTGATTGTTTTGAAATTTAAATGTCATTAACATGCCTGTGTTTTAATTTCTGTAATAAATATGGCTGTCAAGCCAGGATCTTGATGGTTTATTGTGGGTTTGTTGTTTACATGAAGAAATCTGTGTTACAAGTTAAACAAAAATTCTATTAAACAATAATATTTTGAATTTAAATATCTTTTTCTTGCAAGTTAAAGGCGAAGATAAAATAAATCAGTTATTAGAGATGAATTATTAAAACTATTATGATTAGAAATGTGTTAAAAAAAAGCTGCTCTCCATTAAACAGAAATTGGTAAAGGGCTAATAATTCAGGAGGGAAAATAATTCTGATTTCAACTGCATGTGTTATTCAGGCCCAGATTGGCCAATTGGGAGGACCGGGAGAGTTCCTGGTGGGCCGGTCCGTTTTTTTGGCCGCGAGGGCTGGTGTTTCTAGCTGCTTGCACTCTCAGCAGTCGCACTTTTTTTTTCATTTATTTATTTATTTGACCATAGCCTCACTCTTTTTATTCATTGATCTGCCACAGCTCCGCTCTTCTTATTTATTGTCTCGCAGCCCCATGAGCAAAATTCAGCCTGCAGGGTAATGATGATGTAACCATCATTCCGGCCACACAAGTGTAACAGTGCCATTTTGGTCCAGTGGTTAGCACATTGCGTTACGACGTCGTCGATCCGTGTTTGATCCTCACATAAGTAATTTTTTTTTTCTTTCATTTTTATTCTTAAGACATATAAAACTGTAAGGTTGTTGAACATTTGAAGTTCTAAAGCAGCTGTTCCCCTTCGGTTGGGGAACTTCAGTGCTATTAAGTGGATTTGATCTTTGTGAAAATCCATGTATGGGAAGATTCGGTTCAGAAGCCGCTTGTCTGAAAGAGTATTGAACGGGCCAATGAATGCAATGAATTGGCAGCGTAAGCTTGCACAGGTGTGCTTCATTGCCAATTATCCCAGCATATAAACACACCTTGAGCGAGCAGACGCCATTCTTTTTGCTTCAGGCACTTTCTGATCGAGTCGATGAGGGTTCCTCCTGCTGTGACCAGCGATTCTGAGCGAACGAGAGCATTCTCCCGGTCCAGAGTGTGTACACGCAGCGGCAGACGGTCGAGCTGGGTTTCTCCCTTGCCTGGCGTTCTTTGGGTCCGGTCCTCCAGAGCGGTGCGTATAAAGTTGCAATCTTCACAGAAAGAGCAACACAGTCGTGCAGCACATCCTTTTCAGGACGGCGCTCCGACTGCGTTTCTGGATGCGGTGGTTTCCTGTCCTCGGATGATGGGCGCGGGCACTGCGTTACATGACTGGGGGGTCCAGCATGTTAATGCGCTGCTCGCGAACAGTTCATGTCGTCATTGCGATGCCATGACTGTTGCGCAGTAAAGATCGCGGCTAGCCTTTGCAAAAGAGCGAACCACCCCAGTTGTCCCCTGCTCTGCAGCGGGCACTCGGGCAGATCTGAGGGTTTCAGCGAGAGATAATCCGTCGCCCACGGGCCCGCGGACCTTCCGCTCCACTAAGCGCTCCATCCAAGCTTCGGGCGGGGGAAGCGATCCGTCTAACAGATGGTAGCCCTTACGCTCTGACACCGGAGACCAGACGTCCACCGCGGCATCGGAGGGTGGGCTTTCATTGTCCGATGATGATCCAGACCCGCTCGCCCCCTTCGGGCAGGTGAGCGCTGTCACTACGGATCCTGAAACGGACATGTTAGCCGTGCTTTCCCGGGCTGCTTCGGCCGTGGGTTGGAGATGGTTTATCCCCCAGCTCCGCGGCCGGACCGACTAGAGGGGCGCTCCCTTCTTCCCGGAGGTGCACAGTAGGCTCACGCGGTCTTGAAAAGCCCTTTTTTCTGCTCGTGCTGCATGTCCCTCCACCCTCACCACTCTTGATGGTGGAACAGCCAGGGGGTATGTGGTGATTCCTCAGGTTGAGTGCGGGATGGCGGTCAATCCGCGCGGCGCCTCTTCTTGGCGGGGTCCGCCTCGTCTCCCATCCAAAGCCTGTAAGTTATCTGCCTCCTTCGGAGTTAGAGCTTACATAGCTGCGGGTCAGGCTGCTTCCGCCTTGCATGCGATAGCCACCTACCAGCGCTACTAAGCGCAGGCGCTGGCCGAGCTGCACGAGTGTGGGTCCAACCCAGGCTTAGGAGCTTCGCACCGCCGCCGACTTAGCTCTTCGGACTACTGAGTGTGCGTTGGGGAGGACGATGTCCACATTAGTGATCCAGGAACGCCACCCCTGGCTGATATGCGCGAAGTCGACAAAGTCCGCTTTCTTGACTTTCCCCATATCCCAAGCCATGTTCAGCGACACCGTCTGTAAATTCAACCAGGAATTCAAGGCGGTGAGGGAGCAGTTGATGGGTGATGTCTTATCGGCGGTCCATAGCCCGCTCCGCCCGCCGTCCCAGTCATACCTGCTCCTCGCCGAAGGCGTCCACCTACGAGAGCTGCTCCGCCCCCGCATACGCCTCTGGTGAAGCAAGCGCGTCGGGCACCTCGGAAGTGGGCAGCCCCCCCTGCCCAGAACGCCGCTAAGTCCGGCAACAGACCGCGAAGCGTCCCTGGGACAGGCCATCTGGCCATGAAAACATCATGAAAGAGCACTTTTCCACTTCCCCGGATGTGACAGCCCGAAATCTGCCAGTCTGGGACGCTATGCTTTCTAGCTTGCAGATTTGGTGCGTTTCGCCAGTGGCTCACGAGCGCTGGGAGGACGGTCTCCTTTCTCCCACCCCTCGAGCCTCCCCTCTGGAGCTCGGGTGCGGAGTGAGAGCAAATATCTCACCTCCAGCTTTTCCGTGGGACCCGCGCGCTTCCCGGATCAGCACACCCACTCCACGCTGCCCCACTGCTGGTACATCAGCGATTGTAGCGATGAGTCCATTAGCGAGAGCTCTGCCTGCCTGGTTAGCACGTGCCAGCTCTTCGCGGTGGCTCATACGCACAATCAGACTCAGCTATGCGATTCAGTTCGCGAAACGGCCCCCCAAGTCACGGGTGTGTATTCACCTGGGTCAGCCCCCTGTCTGCCCCTGTCTTGCGAGAGGAGATTGCTGTCCTCCTGGAGAAGGATGCAATCGAGCCGCTCCCTCCAGCTGAGATGGAGAGCGGGTTTTACAGCCCACACTTCATCGTGCCCAAAAAGAGCGGTGGGTCACGGCCAATCCTAGATCTGCGCGTTTTGAACCGCTGCCTGCACAAGCTGCCGTTCAGAATGCTCACGCAGAAGCGCATCCTCCGGTGCGTTCGTCCTCTGGGTTGGTCTGCAGCATTAGACCTGATGGACGCGTATTTCCATGTCTCCACTCTTCCTCGCCACCGTCAGTTTCTGCGGTTTGCGTTTGAAGGTCGAGCTTGGCAATACAAAGCCCTCCCCTTCGGGCTCTCTCTGTCTTCGCGGGTCCTCACCAAGCCCGCGGAGGGTGCCTTAGCCCCCCCTTCGGCTCGCGGGCATCTGCATACTCATTTTTCTTGTCAACTGGCTGATTTTTGCCCTCTCTCGGAGCAATTGATTATGCACAGAGACAATGTGCTCCGTCACTTTCACCTGTTGGGGTTTCAGGTCAACCGAGAAAAGAGCAAACTCGCCCCCGTGCAGAGGTTCTCTTCTCTCGGGCTAGAGCTGGACTCGGTCACCATGGCAGCGCGCCTCTCCGGAGAGCGCGCTCAGCTGATGCTGTACTGTCTGAGAGAGCTTGACAGTAAAATAGTGGTCCCACTGAAACTATTTCAGAGGCTCCTGAGGCATATGGCATCCGCAACTGCTTCTTGCCGCTCGGATTACTCTATATGAGACCACTTCAGCACTGGCTTCACGATCGAGTCGCACGCACACCGAGTCTCTGTTACTGCGCTGTGTCGCCGCGCCCTCAGCCCTTGGAGCGACCCCTCGTTCCTACAGGCCTGGGTGTCTCTAGGACAGGCGTCCAGTCTTGTTGTCGTTTCAACAGACGCTTCCAACATGGGCTGGGGGGCTTTGCGTTGCGGACATGCGGCTGCGGACCTGTGGAAAGGTACCCAGTTGCATTGGCACACAGCTGGTCCTGCATTATCAATTCACCAGTCAGATGATTCCTTGGCCACTATAAATACCCTAAGTTCCATATCACAGCCATCTTCGTTTTGAAGAGCCCCCCCCACACACACACACACACTCCTCCTTTCCTAGATGGGTGGCATTGTGGCCCAGTGGTTAGCACTGTTGCCTCACCACAAGAACGTCACTGGTTCTTGCCCATAACAAGCCATTCAAAGTTTCTGTGCAGAGTTTGCTGTTCTCCCCATGCTCGCGTGGGTTTCCCCTACAGTCATGCGACTAAAACATGCAACTAAAGCTGCGGTCGCACTGCACTTTTCTCCCCATAGACTTCCATTCATACGCATGCGAATGCGCCAGGCTGGAACAGCAAGTTCATGCGGCAAGTTTTGCAGTTTGCTGCATTGGAAAGTTCAAGCTTGGTGAACACTGACCTTCGAAATCGCATCACATGATTGCGTGAGACCAATCGAGGACCAAAACAAGAACTCTCTGGACAGAAATTTAACACGTGGACCAATCGCTTGCTTTTTTAATGTCTAATCATCTTGTTTAATCCCGCCCCTTTCTTGATGCGTCGTACTACAGAATTTCGCACGCACAAACTCTTGTGTGACCGCGGCATAAAGTTAATTGACTAATCCAAATCGGCATCATATACATGCTCCTTGAAAGTAGCTATGGTAACCTGGGTCACAGGCTTCCAGTGAACTGTATGCCGTTACAAAATCGGCACGTTTAAGGTCTGTTTTCTTTAAAAATCAACAATCTCCACTGCACTGCATTATTTTACAATGTTTTCACGCCATGTCTTTAAAATATGAACATTTATTTTACCCCAGTATATTCAATGGAGCTTCTGCGCGAGCGTGTAAATGGCTTTTTACCTCATTTTAACGCTTGAGCAACTAAATGAATGCTGAAGCCTATTTAACTGATTATATTTTAATTACATTACAGCATCGATGCTGTAAAAGGAACCGTATAAAATTGAAAGAAGTCACATAAACCGTTCACCGGAAGTTTATCAAGTATAGGAAGAAACACTAGCTCTGCATATACCCTGTAGTACACATAATGAGTCTGGTCAACATTCTGCCAATCTCTGTGATGATACGATGAAATACAGAAGTCGGAAATCTTACATTTTTTCTGTAATCTGTTTTTATTTCTTCAATTCTAGGAAGAGCTCAATACAGCACTGAACTCCTTACGGGAGAATCTTAAGCACAATGAAGACGTTAAAGGAGAGTTTGAGAAAACCGTTCAGTTCATCAAGGTGGAGACTGATACACAATTATTTTTTAATCATATTTAACATAATGAATAACAATTTGTTGTATTATTAAATTATGAGTAATGATCTGCTTCTGGATCTGTTATGTCTGTATTTAAATTGTATTTGTGATTCTGATTGATTGAGCTGCATTCAAATCTATTGTAAAATACTCTATGAAACTCAACTGTGACAGCTGCTAAACCCCACAATCAGTAGTAATCCAAATAATCTGTTTTATTTGCTTTAATTTAGTTTGTGAAACCTTGCTCTCTCTCTCTCTCTCTCTCTATATATATATATATATATATATATATATATATATATATATATGATAAACACAATGATCTCTTTTTTAATTTTCTTTTAGACTCAAGCCGATGACACCGAGCATCAGATTAAACATGAGTTTGAGAAGCTTCATCAGTTTCTGCGAGATGGAGAAGCAGCTACAATCGCTGCACTGAGGAAAGAAGAGAAACAGAAGAAGCAGATGATGAAGGAGAAGCTGGAGGAGATAAACACACACATCTCAGCTCTTTCACACACGATCAGAGACATGGACGAGATGCTGAAAGCCAATGACGTCTGCTTTCTGAAGGAGTTTCCAGGCTCAATGGAAAGGTGAGTGATCTGCTGCTGTCTCTGCTCTCTCTGCTTCTGAAGCCAAAGCCACTGCAGCTCTGATTCCTGAATGTTCTTCCAGAGTTCAGATCTCACAGCCCAATCTACAGATGCCCTCTGGAGCTTTGATTCACGTGTCTCAGTACTTGGGGAACCTGCAGTACAGAGTCTGGAGGAAGATGCAGGACATCATCCAGTACTGTAAGAGTCTACACTACATCAGTGGAAAACACATGAGGGAAGCCAGATATTTCAGCTATGAGCTACAACACCAAAATAAGTCATAAACAAGAGACGAGCATGATGTTTAAAGTTATAGCGCTACAGCAGATTTTGATACTGTTCATTTTTGACGTTGTCGTTGTTGTTTTCAGTTTCTTTAGACAGTAAAATACAGATATAATTATAGTATATGCAATTCTCCACAATATAACAATCTAATTTTAATTAATGTGGAGTATCGAGAAATTTCTTGCAGGATAGAACTTTAAAGCCCTTT
Source organism: Danio rerio (assembly GCF_049306965.1). Lineage (NCBI taxonomy): Eukaryota > Metazoa > Chordata > Actinopteri > Cypriniformes > Danionidae > Danio > Danio rerio. The sequence continues at coordinate 4,608,174 of NC_133178.1, forward strand.
TGATTGTTTTTTTAACATGGCTCTAACTGTTGTCTTAAAGATAGAAACTCCTCCTGTAGCCATTTAAGGTAGAGTGCACACACAGCTTAGCCTATCAGCACGCTTTACTTAAAGGGCCATGAAACCCCCTCGTTTCAGCAGGGTGTTTTCACACCTCTTCTTTGGAAAAAGTCAGAAAAGTGGGCGTGTCCAGCTCTGTTTAGGGGGGAGTGTCGGAGGAACTAAAGTGGGAGGGTGTGGGAGTGTCGATTTGGGCACGCGCAAGTTTCAGAGTCAAAATACACACACACACACACATACATACAGGAGAATGTGATGGTGTTTAACCTACATGGACATCTGTAGTTGAATTATTAGCCAAATTATTAAATGGTGGACTTTAACTGCAGTTTGGCTCTTTCATTCAGGGAATTCATTCATGCCCCTCGCGACACACGAGATATTTGATTCGAGGATCTGCTCTAAGCGTGTATTTTTCATGCAATGTTTGATACCGCACGGCGAATGAGAGAAAAAAACCCTCTGCATTTCCCAGAAACTTAGATTCACACGGCAGGTAGCGTCAGAAAGCCGCGTGTGTTATTCCGGTCACTAAATGCGGTAAAAACCCTACACGAGGTTAAAGTTTGGTTGTGGTGCTAACGTGTTTACACTCTGTGCAATAGTTTGTTAGATACGAACAAACTGAATAAACAAAGAGCACTGGTCGCTCACTTACCAAATCTGTAGAGACAGGACAATCACCAGCAACTAGAGCCGCGTCTTTATGAAGAGAATACTACAAACGATTCCAGATCCCAGCGTTTGCAGATGAGAACAGCTCTCAGGTAAACAATAATCCTCCTTAGACACGTAATTGTCGTCGCGCGTTGCGTACACTGTAATCCACACGTGAGTCTGAGCTCTCACAGAGAGAAAATGAAAACGAAACTTAACTGCAGCAAACTATAAAAGCAACACTTCACGCTTGTTTTGCCAACACAACGTGGCGTCTCTGTCCCGAAAACACGGTGATAGTAATGAATATTAATGAAGTTGCACAATAGAGCGCGCTGATTGGTTTGACCCAAGCCTTACTCATGCATTAATGCAACACACTGTAAGACGTAATAAGACACACTCTGGCACAGACGTCCAGTCTGCACGCTGGAATACACGCTATTATGTCATGACCGTGACGCAGCTTCAAAAATTCGTTTCAAACAGGAAGTACGAATTTGCTTGAAATAACGCAAAAACAACCAATTTACACTTTTTAGTGAAATATAGGTGTCCTAATAGTGTTTTTAGCAGTGTGGGACACATATACGACTGTCAACAGCTCAAAAAATGTGTTTTGGTGTTTCGTGACCCTTTAAGATAAGATTGTCACTATAGCTACACAGGACTTGGTGGTAAAGAGACGTTGACCTTGCTCAGCCATAGTTATTTTAATCTCTTCACACATGAGTATTATATGGAGATGCACTGATCGACCAGCCAAGAACAAGAATCTGTTTTTTTTTTTCATAACTGTTGAATGGTTGAATGGTTAATACTATCAGGTTTAAAATAACATTTTTGTCACCTTATTTTTTTTTTAAGCTAAAAATATGTTTTTATGCCTAACGCCTGTTTCACACCGCAAGCGTCAGCGGCGCGTGAGCAGAGCGTGAGCAGCGCGTGTGTTTTCGGCGTCCATGTTAACAGATTGGAGCTTTCATACCGCACGCAGCAGCAGCGCGTCAGAGCGAGGCGTGAGCGTCGCCGAAGCAGCAGTGCAGCGATAGTTTCGGCGCTGGGTCTATTTTTGACGCGCTGCTCACGCTCAATTAAAGTGACAGTGCTTTGATAATGACCAAAACTCATTGAATGACAGTAAAAAGTAGCAATTTTACCCAATAAATGCGTTAATAATGTCAAATGGTTTATATATAGTCATTCAAATTAACTTAAAACGATTTAAAATGGCAACAAACATTTATTTAGGCCCAAACTACAAAACCAAATGTAAAACTATTTTACTGTCAGTTTTGCTTAAGTTGCACACTAGTGTTGTAGGAGAGGGGAAATGGAATATTTACGGGATTTGTAGTCCATAGCGAAGTGTATTGTGGGTAGTGTAGTTCGACACACATGCTGGATGATGTGAGCTCGCTGTGTTCTGTGCAGCTGAGCAGAGGAAGAAAGTTTTAATCATCTTTGTTTTATGTTCACTCGAGTTATTCCTACCGGGAGCTGTTTGCACTGTGAATCTGACAACACGAAAATAAGTAAAAGAATGGCATGCATTGGTTACTTTTGTCCGTCTCATCATCTGCACGAGCATGAATTAACGAGCTGTTATTCTGCCGCTGGACATCACTGAAGCGGAGAAAGTAACACTAGTTTGATCATGTATAAATATCATTATAACTATATTGTATAATTATTATTATAACTAGGTCTACAGCAACTTGATAATCAAAAAACATTTGATATGATATCACAGGCGATTGTCCTCTGACTGTAGACACTTCTCATATAAGTTAGCTTGAGAAGCATACAGCACTATTTGATCTATAAAATTTGTAAAATAAACATTTGCAGGTTAAAGAAACAGCATAGGAGGGGCCGTGGTGCAGATGAAAAGTTTAAAAAGTGTATTTGTATATAGAGAGACATGGGTAACTAGATAGAATAGACAGAGATAGGTTGATCTCTGCAGCAGCTGCCGAAGAGCTGCGCGCTGCAGACGCAGCTGGTGTGAAAGGCAAACGCCTGCGTGCTGCTACTGCTGACGCTTGCGGTGTGAAACAGGCGTAAGTATAAATGATGGCTAAACAGTCATAATTGCATTCAGAGAGAGATAGAAAACATTGGTAATGTTGTCAGCAAGTGCTTTAATAAGATTCAACACAATTCAGAAAATAAGTATTTTAAATACAAAACTATACATACAAATATCAAAACACATTTCATGAGCATATCTTTGGACTTGAAATAATAATATGGGCTTGTAGCACTTAAGGGAAAACTATTGATTACTTTAATAAATAACATGGTAAATTCATTTTAAATATATTTTTAAGTCTATAATTATTCTTTATTTTGAAAAATGCCATAAGTATTTAAATAAATAAATAGAAAGAAAAGAAAAAAATTCAAAGGGGGGCTAATAATTCTGACTTTAACCGTATGTATGTGTGTGTGTGTATATATATATATATATATATATATATATATATATATATATATATATATATATATATATATATATATATATATTTATATATATATATATATTTATATATATATATATATATATATATATATATATATATATATGTGTGTGTGTGTGTGTGTGTGTGTGTATATATATATATATATATATATATATATATATATATATATATATATATATATATATACAAGGCACATAAATACAAGGCACATGTCAAATCATGACAGTGATTACGGATACAAAAAAGGAAAAGAATAGAATGACATCTAGTGGACAAAAAAGGACATTACAGGAAAAAAATCAAATAACAAAGGGCAAAACCCTGACACAGGGCTTCTGTCTGCCCGATGACTCTAGCTTGGATATGGCTATATTGATTTTGTTGAGACAATAGCCACTTTAAGTGCTTTATGAAGTCTGAAAAACAGCATAGATTTGGCGTTGTGTCTGAGTCCACTAGGTCCTCTTAGAGGTGCACCCAGCTCTGTGAGTTCATCAACTCCTGCTGAAATGATATACATGTATGGATGATGGAGGCTTACTGCGGTGCTTCAGACTGAGCAGAGCCCAGTTTGATGAACTGTTGTCAGGTGTCGGCAAGAGGATTTCCCCTCGGGGCACCGCGGGTCAAACGCACAAAATGCTCAACTCGCCAGCTTCATTTGAGCGAACGTCTATTCACGTCTTTGCATTCACCTAACATGTAATTCACTTATGTTTAACGCTTCATCAAAAAAAAAAAAAAGCATTAAAAAAAGACTTTACAAAGAAATAGAGCAGTTGTACTCTTTAAAAATAATATGAGATTGGAAAAATGAGAATTATATTATATATAATATAATATACTCTGGTATACTCAAAATACCAGTAAATATCAATGTTTTTACAGCATAGCAATATCAAGTTGCAAATTAGATGAAAAAGTATGTAATTCTCTCAATAACAACATTTTTTTCGATCAGTAATGCTTCTTTTACTAAAGTTTCTTTAAAGAAATGAAGTGATTTTCTTTAAATAGCATTTATAATATGTGTACAGTTCACTCTATTATGGTTTGATTATATAATATTAATGATATGAAATATGATATTAATTATTAGCGGCTGTTAATTTTGTCTCTTCAGTTCCTGTGATTCTGGATCCAAACACAGCACACCCATCTTTAATTGTGTCTGAAGATCTAACCAGCACGAGAGGGACTGAGAACGAACAACCTGTTCCTGATAATCCAGAGCGATTCGACTGTTATATCAGTGTTCTGGGTTCAGAGAGTTTTAGCTCAGGAAGACACAGCTGGGATGTGGAGGTGAAATACAGTTCAGGCTGGAATATTGGAGTAACTGCAGCATCAAACCAGAGAAAGGGAAACCTTTTCTAAAAGACTGGTGTCTGGTGTGTGTGGTATCATACAGAAAAAAAGACTGAATTGCCAGGTTTCCGTATTAAACAGAAGCTCGAGTTTGTGAGAGTTGAACTGGACTTTGATAAAGGAACAGTGCGTTTTTCTGATCCTCAAACAAACACACTTCTACACACATTCAGAGCCTCCTTCAATGAGTCTGTCTTTCCATTCCTCAATTGTGATTTTACTTCCACTCCGAGAATCTTACCATGCAGTAGTTACAGCTGTAGGTCTGGACTAAAGGCTATACCATGAAGCTGGTTAGCCGGGTGAGTTTCAATTCAATTTGAACTTATCTCTCTTTTGTTTGAGACACCCGTTTCAGGTCTTGGGCTACATGCCGGCCCCATTTTTTATGCCCTTGTTACACCTGGCTCAGGGATGTAACATAGTAAGGGAGACGACAAGGCGAAGTATAATAATTAAAAAAAAAGATTTATTTAACTCAATTTAAATGATATAATCAAATTATCAGTATCAGCATGTTCAATTGGTGTGGAATGCAAGTTTATGGATGTGGTAAGTGTTGTCAGTGATAGTGTTTGGATGCGAAACAAAGCATAATGCCCAAATTGGAGCGCAGCTCTGGCCAACTGCCAAGTGAATGGACAGCGGCCCCGACAAACTCTCTGCCGGGGTTTAAATAAGGGCGCTAACCAGCATCAGGTGCGCTGTAAGCACGACCCCAATCTAGAAATCAAATCAAACACCAAGAAACACAAAACACAGTCCTAACACCCTTCACTTGCTAACTTCCGTCATATATTCTGCCACACAAGTGGGTTTAAATGAAGTGTTCTAAACCCTTGAGCACTTGGGAACTACACTGTTGTGAGGTCACAATCGCATTGCATTCTGGGACAAATAGGTGTTGGACCCAGTTGGTGCTTTATTAACTCAACTTCATCCAGATCTAAAGTGAGGACTATTCATGCTTTATAAATCCCTTATAAATGACAGTTAAGGACTGAGCCTTGTCATTTATAAAGCATAATTGATCCTTACTTCAGATTAGGTCACAAAACTGGATGAAGTTGAGTTAATAAAGCATTTATTAACATACAAATTAACTATTAAAAAATGCCTGAATAATAAGAATTATATATGTTCATTTGAATAGTTTATTAATCATTTACTAACTCTTTCTGAATGGTCTTAAAAACCACCAACTATGCTTAAATAACTGCTTTGTGAATATGCAATACTTAATTTAGTAATGACGAATAAATCGTTAACAAAGTATTGAAGTACAATTATCAAGCAATGTGGTTATAAGTAGGCCCACATAGAATCTGCACACGCAGAATTCAGCAGATTTTAAGCCCATCATTGATTCTGTTTGTTTACTTGTGTAAATGTGTGTGAATTCATAATTATTCCATTTTTTAATTAATTTCAGTATAATTATTGACTAGTATGAACATATATATGATTTATTTGCAATATGGTTTGTACAGTAATATTTTCTGTCGTTTAGTAGATATATTATGAGAACCTTGCTTTGTTTACCAAATAAAGTGGCTCTAATTCCATTTGCATAATTAACATTAAATAAAAGTTTTTAAAAAAGGTAGTACTTTTTACTTCATATATGAATTTTTTTGTTATGATTCTCCCAAAATTATTCCACATAAATACACAGATTTTTAACAAAATTCTCTGCAGAAATAGCAAAAAATGTCCGCAGATTTCGTCTGGCCCTAATATTAAGTACAGCATAAAGAGTACAGCATTTGTAGCTGCAGTTATAAGCTGCTTACTAACGTTTATTAATATACAGTTAATGCTTAACAGATAATGCATTCACTATTTGCTCATGCTTGATCAATGGTTCATAGTGTGTAGTTATTATAAAGTGTTACCGAAAACCTTTTTACCTACATCAATTAGACTTTTAAATATGTAATATTTGTTAATGATTGAATGTTTGTGATGATTTGTGTGTTTTATTTTTTAATGTCTGTTGTTGTTTTTTTTTTTTGGTTTTCAGTGTATGCACATGTGGGCCTATAGTTCAAGGCAAATTTTCAACCCGGGCTCATTGTGGAAACGTAGCCCCGCGGACGTTTCTGCGGACCGTGATTTACGTCCCGGGAGGTACGTATTCGAGCATTTTTTTGTTTTCGCGGATCCGCGAGAGGCCGCTGTGCACGCTTTTTCGCATCTCGGGCGCCTCTCGGGAGCGCGCGCTGTTCGCGCCCGCGTCGTTCTCGCGCGAAAAGCCGCCGGATCGGCCGACTCGGCCGCCCTCCTCTTCCTCCTCCTCCTTCCCTAAACCTGAGCGACGGTTCGCAAAAGCCGTCCAGAAAAAAAAAAAAAAAAGCAAAAGCCCTCGTCTTCGATTTCGACCGCGTTTTTGGATCCCGCCGCGTTCTCGCCCTTATTTTTCGGATTCCGTTTATCGTCTTACCTGATTTCTGGAACCTGCTGTTCCCCGGACTCGATCCCGGTCGTCGTCCACCGCGGCCGGCTCCTCCTCGTCCGGAGCCTCCGCTCCGCCGACGCAACGCTGTGAGCTAAGCGGACAAACTGGTTGCATGGGGAAAGCCCTCCACTCAGAGGCGAGCCGTCGGCAGGTGAGCGCGAAGAGAAGGGGCGAAGCGGCGCCACACCCCCCCGCAGCGTTCGCTCGAAAAAAACTAAACGCGGCCTTTACGTACCTCCGGTCACGTAAATCGCGGTCTCCAGAAACGTCCACGGGGCTACGTTTTCAGAATGAGCTTAGGTTGCAAATTTTCCCATTGGAGACAATAAAGTGTAATCAAACAAAATCAAACAATTTAGAGTCAGGTAAGCTCCAGGGCTGTTAAACCAGTTAAAATGAATCAGTATCATCAATGCCTACTTTACCATCTTTTAAGCTCCAAATTCCAATTTTACCTCATTCTACATTAGGCTACACAGAATCAAAGATAACGTGAAAAGTGAAAAGGACACTATACTGTCAGCGAGCGCCGTCTTTCGGATGAGACGTTAAACTGAGGTCCTGACTCTCTGTGGTCATTAAAAATCCCATGGCACTTCTCGTAAAGAGCAGGGGTGTAACCCCGGTGTCCTGGCCAAAGTCCTTCAATCGGCCCTTACCGATCACGGCCTCCCAATCATTCCCATCCACCGAATTGGCTCTATCACTGTCTCTCCACTCCACCAATAGCTGGTGTGTCGTGAGCGCACTGGCGCCGTTGTCTTGTGGCTGCCGTCACATCTTCCAAGTGGATGCTGCACACTGGTGGTGGTGTGGAGAGACCCCCCCCCCTCCATGATTGTGAAGCGCTTTGGGTGTATGGCCATACACAATAAATGCGCTATATAAATACACATTACATTACATTACATCTCTACCTGGCTTTGTCTGTATTTTGGTAACATTTTATTATATCATATTGTTTTGATATCTCTCTTCTCATGTCTTGTTTTAGTGTTCTCCAGACACAAAAACAGTATTCCTATGTTTCATACATAAAAACACACCTTTATAATTTATGCAAAGGATGGACTTTTCTTTTGGCACATTAAGCATCTGTAGGACTGCTTGATTTTAGAGGGAAACTATCAGTAGCGATGTCTGCTCTCCAAGCACTGTTCAATGAAGCCTCGAAACTGTAATGAATCTTTTGTTTTGAATCTGTGGTTCAGATCACATTTTAAACTGGCTTTTCATTATGTTCTATTGGACGATGCTCACTAGCAAGGCTATCATGTGGTTGATTTTACTTTAGATTTCATTTAGATTATGTATGTCTGCAGCACAGCGCCACTAAGACGGCTGTATTATTTCACCTTCAGGTAAATCTTTGTGTGTTCATTTGTTCGACTGTTGCGTTTCATATAAAATGTACGTAATGCAACAGCTGTATGAGACCAGCACACTGTTAATTCTGTATGCCTGCAGCACAATACCCATTAAAAGGGCTGTATTATTTTAGATTTCAGTTTAGTAAAGGTGTCAACCAAATAATGTGTCCAGGCCTTTACTGGGAAAATTGGGCTCGCAATACCAAATCACAAGGCAGAGAGCTGAAGAAGGAGTCAACATGTTAAGCCTGGTTTATACTTCTGCGTCAGGTGACCGGCGTAACCCACGGCGCAGGCAACGCGCGTGGCTGTGCATTTATACTTCTGCGCGCTGTCTCTGTTGGTCTGCATTAACACTTCCAAAACGCTAGTTGGCAGTGAGGTGTAAATGTTCCTCTGTGTCGAGTTTCTTCGCTACTTTTTTGCTTTTCCTGAACACTTCCGGGATGAACAAGTGGCTCAAACTCGCTCATTTTGAGGCAGGAACTGGCGGACGTGCAGCAACTTTAACTATGAGGTAAACACAAAACAAAACTTTCCATGCGGCGCTCCTTCACGGGACTCCACACTTGTAAACAATCGCTCGCGCGGCTCTCGGTCCCGCCCAGACTCGTCAGCGCTACCAAGCCGACCAATCACAGAGCTTACGCTACGCGTCGTTGCGACGTGTAGTTACATTTTTTGAGAGGTGCACGTCAGTGACGGCGATGGCCACGGCAAAGGGCTATACGTTTTGACGTAGAAGTATAAATCAGCCTTTACACATGCTTTCCCTTCACTCTGGGCTGAGTATTGTTTCCTGCACATACCATTAGCAACTCTAGTCCATGTTCAACTGCCTTGTCTAGATTTACTAGAGGTGGACAGAGGAAATCTTTATGAAATGCAGAAACAGTCAAAGCAAAAGTGTCAAGGCTTCTATGTAAACATAACACCCATCTCTACAGTGACCTCTAGTGGCCATTTTCCAAAGTATTGCTCTGAAACCTGCAGTGTAGTTGCACTATATATTGGTGCACTGTGCCCAAGGCTAGTGTTTCCCTATCCTGTTCATGTAGGCACACCAACAGTACATATTTTGGATGTCTCCCTTCTCTGACCCATTCATTTCAGGTTTTGAAGTCTTTTCTTATGTTCTTGATTCAGGCTTGTTTGATTAGGAAATGTGTACTGTTGGTGCACCTACAGGAACAGGGTTGGGAAACACTGCACTAGGCTATGTGCTGTTGCATGGTTCGTTCCCAACTTTATCACTCAGATGCAGATTCGGCAGGTACACCATGACTGCATTTACACTGCATGGTTAGTGGCTTAGTTCCAATTTTTTTCTCTCATGTGGCACAGATCGAATATGGCCTGTGTATGTGCAAGCAGGAATAAATCACATTGATTTCTATGTACCCAAATCAGATCCAGGCTTTGTTAATATGTGGAAATTTATCGGATGAATTGGATCTGTGTCCTCATTTCTACATTGTAAGCAGGTAGATTAGATTTTCACCAGTCATTGGGAGTCGCGCATCTTTAAACCTTAAATCTAAACCTTAAATCTCATACACGAGGACTAAAACAGCTTTTAAATTGTCATATAGCACAGGTATTTGCAACGCAATCTCATAGCAATTCGTAACTTTTATATTTAGTGGCTAATTCGTATGAATTCGTACGATCTAATTCGTACAATTTAGTACAATTTGCTCATCACCGATTGACGGTTGGGGTTAGGGATGGGTTTGGGTGCCACGCCTCCTTTTTAAAATCGTACGAATTAGCCACTAAACTGACAAAACGTAATATACTTGCGTTTCCTCGCGAGATCAGGCTGACATTGAAGCATGTTAATAAGAGCGAGAGAGCGCAATATCCGCCATGTAACCAATATAAACTGATATAAAACAACTGTATGCATCACCTGCATAAATCACTACATGGATATTACATTAAGATGTCTACGAACAGGGCCGAAGAGGGCCAAATGAGAACATTTCTGTCATAAACTTTAGTAAAACAACTTGTGAAAAAGAATTTTAAGACACGAAACCCTGCAAACAGATTAAATACAGTAACGGAGAAAAGGACGCTCTTATTATCCGCTGTTATTCAGCGCCCGCTCTTTTTTTCCTGGTCATTGCACCTTTGCCGTGTGCTGTGTAAATGCAGACAAACAGATACGAGTCACTTTAAAAAGATGATGTAAGCTGGTCATCAAAAAAATCAGATACGGTCACAAAATAGAAATTGACTTTCAAGATCTGCAGTGTAAATGCAGCCCAAGTCTTAAAATGCTTGTGAAACAACCTGATGCTTCAAAGATCAAAAGTTTGGTTATGTGACATGGGTGTTTTAAATCAAGCTTTGGAGCAATTCTTTGAAACCTCTGTGGTTCAGGATCTCAACACCATATCAAAATGTCAGTTTTTCATCAGCTGTCTCCAGAAAACATTTTCTAGTTTCAGTCTTGTACCTTTTTATTGTCTGGATTTACCTCTTTTGCCTGGGATCTTTGGATAATCCCTTTGCATGTTGATTTGGATAACTGTTACTCTTGCCTGCATTTTGGATTTTCCGTTTGCCTTTACTTGATGACCTGTCCTTGTCTCTTAGATTACACTTTACTCATTCATTTTCTTTTCGGCTTAGTCCCGGCTTAGTCCCTTTATCCACAGGGGAATGAACCGCCAACTTATCCAGCATATGTTTTACACAGCGGATGCCCTTCCAGCTGCAACCCATCACTAGTAAACATCCATACATCCTCAACTACGCACACATATTGGAAAATTTTACACCTATACCACATGTCTTTGGACTAATCTGGATTAATCTCACTGTAATCTTGAAATTAATCTAGATTAAAATGGCTGATTTGAATTCTGCCCAAGCATTCAGAATATGTGTGCTACCCAAATAATGACTAAAAGTACATCTTTGAGAGCGTGTTTCTTAAGCCAGGTGGCGTGTTAGACCAGGGGCTCTCCTCATCCTCCATAATGCATCACAAACTGCTTTAGAAACTGTTCTACTGTGATAACAGGAGATGAAAATAAATGAAGTTCAATAAGATGTACTTGTGTTTACAAACTGTTCATTCAGTTAAACATTAATGTTGAACTGTATGCCTACATAAGCTCCAAACAGTGATTTCATTCATTCATTCATTTTCTTGTCGAATGAACCGCCAACTTATCCACCAAGTTTTTACGCAGAGGATGCCCTTCCAGGATCAACCCATCTCTGGGAAACAGTGATTTTTGATTACCTTAATCTGACTGAAGTCATAACTGAACTCAACAGAAATGGAATTAAGACATGTGGAGTGTGCAGATATCAGTGGCATTATTGAAGTAAACAACGCGATCAAACTATTATCATCATGCAGGACTTTGCCATATTTTCTGACAAAATCCACACACACGACTGTCAGTAAAGGACTGCACACACACACGCATATCGTGAAATGCTGACGTTTTTTCTTTCCATTTGGCATGTGTTATTAAATTTCATAACACTCTCACCAGTCCTTACTCCTATTTGCGTCTAATACCCCAGTTTGTCGGGGCGAGGCAGTGGCGCAGTAGGTAGTGCTGTCGCCTCACAGCAAGAAGGTCGCTGGTTCGAGCCTCGGCTCAGTTGGCGTTTCTGTGTGGAGTTTGCATGTTCTCCCTGCCTTCGCGTGGGTTTCCTCCGGGTGCTCCGGTTTCCCCCACAGTCCAAAGACATGCGGTACAGGTGAATTGGGTAGGCTAAATTGTCCGTAGTGTATGTGTGTATGGATGTTTCCCAGGGATTGGTTGCGGCTGGAAGAGCATCCGCTGTGTAAAAACTTGCTGGATAAGTTGGCGGTTCATTCCGCTGTGGCGACCCCGGATTAATAAAGCGACTAAGCCGACAAGAAAATGAATGAATGAACCCCAGTTTGTCACGGGGGCATGGATGAAATGTTCATGAGTGAATGTGAAACTGCCGAACTGCAGTTAAAGTCACCCAAAATTACAGGAAACTCTTACATGAAAGCTCTTCACGCAAATGTTACACTTTCAAGAAGGAGACAAAGTCCGTTCTTGTAGCAACACATTTATTTCTGTTAAAACACAGAGGAAAACATCGTTTGATTAAGGAGCACGCTAGATGTGTCTGCAATGCAGCTAACCATACACTGACTACTGCTTTTTATGCTGTGGGCACCTAAGAGTTATAAACAATAACCTGTCCTATAGTGCAATTGTTTAGTAAATACCTGACACTGACATATTATTATTATTTAAATCACACTCAAAAAGGTTCCAAATCGAATCACAATTAACATCACAAAATAGACCTACATGTGTATTGTGATCACTTTCTTACAGCATAAAATAAGACATTAACAAATTAAACACATTTGTGCGTCACAACCTCCTTTAACTTGTATTATTACAAATGAATAAAACAATACCTATAAACAACCACAAAATACCTATTTGTCACATTTCTTCATAACTCTCATACATAACTGTTTAATGCTGTATCAATGCACTTTTTAACCTCTATGAAATGTAATCTTACTTAATGAACTATATTTTAACTGAATTTTAATGTCTTAATGTAAAATCTCACAAAATCAATATAAATGAAAACCCTTTACTGCTAAATCTAACTGAAATTGTTCTTAACCGTATTTTCTGAATGTCTTTTTCAATGTAATGGCTAACAGTTAATGCTAAACAAGGTCTAATCATGCTATTTTGTAATCACACACATGTTTAAACTTACTGCACATCACCATACACAACCCTCTTAATAAAGATCACGAAAAGTTTAAACATGGTGTCTCATAGTATCAGTTAATCGCATGTTTACATTAGTTTCTCTATGCTCACATTGAAATCTATTAGTTTTTAACACTTCCGCCATTTTGGCACCATTAAATCACGGTCAAACTCAACTAATCTAATATCTCAGGACATAAATGCATCTCCATATGAACAATATATGTTTCAGTGTACCATTACAGTAAATAATATTATCTTACCTGTTAAAACACAGAGGAAAACATCGTTTGATTAAGGAGCACGCTAGATGTGTCTGCAATGCAGCTAACCATACACTAACTACTGCTTCCTCGTGATTCAGCTACCGACACATAGGAAGGAACGTGGGCGCCCTCTCCTGGTGAACCCGAGTTTTACAGGGATAAATATCACACTATACTTCTGTAATACACATGCATTGTTATAGAAGACTACATTATTCCTGGATTAGATGAAATTAAATAGTTAAACAAAAAAAAGATGGGGGGTGACAGTTTCTATTACAGTTTCTTTTACTTAGGGCTACACAAACACCTTCATTATATTATTGTCTATTCAGGCAAATAACTAGATTACAGATGTCCATGTAAGCGTAGTCAGTAGTGTCTTTAAAGTAAGTGGAAGATCCAGAAGGGCGTCCTGCTGTTGTGATTCAGAAGGGCACTTTTTTGTCAGACGGCTCACCGGTTTGACTTTCATTCACCATCATTCATTTTAAAAAGCACCCGCTCCATTTTATTTGTATGTTTTACTTGGACTCATAAACTCTACAGGTGTCAGTCTGATAGTTCGATGTGGAGCTAACATTAATCAGATTCACTCTAGTGAACTGCATATATGTTAACACGTCTTGTTTGATGTGGTAATTTTACAATAGGAATACACACAAGTTCGAAGACTCGTTCTCGCCACCTACAGTGCAATTCAGCCAGGTATACATCCGATATCGGCCCACCACTAGTTTATATACTGTACCATTTACCAAACACCCAGACTGTGATAGTTTATCTAACAAAGTATGGCCTGGGTGGGAGTGGAATTTTCCATCCTTAAATTGTATCCCAGTCCAACCCTGAGCGTTTATAGCGTGCAACTGCACAGCCTGCAGCAATAACACTATACCTCAAATATCTTCAGAATGAGTACAATCATCCATAGTTCACACCTCTTCCCTCAGGCAGACGCAACTGATTTCTTTGGAATGCCCCTTAAGAAACACAAGTTTAGTCACGTATTAGACAAGCAAACTACTAGTATACTCATAATGAAAAAGCCTGATTGTGGACTTCTTGCGCATTTAAAGTTTACTACTGATATACTAACAGTACCAAATTTGGTCCTATTTTGTCCCAAGCAGTTTTCAAGTGGTAAGCACAAGTATACTACAGTACTAGTAGTACATGGCTGTTAGTGAACTTCATGTGCTAGTGTACTATATTAAGGCTGTTGCTGTACTACATGAAGGTATACGTAAGATTACTTATTATATTACTTAATTATTAACATATGACTTAATATATTGCTTAATTATTAACATTTTACTTAATACATTGCTTAATTATTAACATATGACTTAATATATTGCTTAATTATTAACATATGACTTAATATATTGCTTAATTATTAACATTTTACTTAATACATTGCTTAATTATTAACATATGACTTAATATATTGCTTAATTATTAACATATTGCTTAATATATTACTTAATTATTAACAACTGACTTAATACATTGCTTAATTATTAACATATTGCTTAATATATTACTTAATTATTAACAACTGACTTAATACATTGCTTAATTATTAACATATTGCTTAATATATTACTTAATTATTAACAACTGACTTAATACATTGCTTAATTATTAACATATTGCTTAATATATTAATTTATTATTAACAAATGACTTAATACATTGCTTAATTATTAACATATTGCTTAATATATTAATTTATTATTAACAAATGACTTAATACATTGCTTAATTATTAACATTTTACTTAATACATTGCTTAATTATTAACATATGACTTAATATATTGCTTAATTATTAACATATGACTTAATATATTGCTTAATTATTAACATATGACTTAATATATTGCTTAATTATTAACATATGACTTAATATATTGCTTAATTAATAACATATGACTTAATATATTGCTTAATTATTAACATATGACTTAATATATTGCTTAATTAATAACATATGACTTAATATATTGCTTAATTATTAACATATGACTTAATATATTGCTTAATTATTAACATATGACTTAATATATTGCTTAATTATTAACATATGACTTAATACATTGCTTAATTATTAACATATGACTTAATATATTGCTTAATTATTAACATATGACTTAATATATTGCTTAACTATTAACATATGACTTAATATATTACTTAATTATTAACATATGACTTAATATATTGCTTAATTATTAACATATGACTTAATATATTGCTTAATTATTAACATATGACTTATTATATTACTTAGTTATTAACATATTACTTAATATATTACTTAATATTACTGTTAGTGTGCTTAATGACAAGATACTTCTTTTTTGTAAGGTTTAGAACATCTTAGGCATAATAACACTTTTCCCCTCAGGCCTTACCTGTCTTAAGTTGTAGGCATATCAGTTGCTATTTTGTTTGGCTCATAACCAATGCAGTGCTGTTATTATCTGTTTGTTATCTGTAATTTTAAAAACCCACTAATGTAAATACATAATATTCCCACATATCTGCACACAGTTCTCATCTAGATTTATTTTTACACTTTTATTTATTTTTTTTCAGTTTTGCTAATTTAAATGTCTTTTCTCTCCTCTCATGTCTATTTTCAGAAGAACACAGCACATTCCTTGAGTGCTTTACATGAGTAAATCTGTTGAACATTTCTCATGCAGACTTCATTCAGGCTGTCTCTACACTGAAACATATTTGTTATTAACAGTTGCATGTGATTGGCAGAGGAAGTTGTATCTTTGCTTTTGAATTGCATTATAAGACTGTGATCTCAGCCCTGACAACTTTTAATAATGATAAAGTGATGAAGTAACACATTAATTTATCTGAAATTCTTTTTGAGTATATACAATAATAATATTGTTATTTAGAGTTATTTTTCTCTCCAAAACAGCACAATTTGTCAATTTGTATAATTGCAAATAATTTCCCCCAACAAATATTGCTTTCTTGATTCAACTGAAGTGAAAACATGAGTATTGTGTTAGTAAAAATGAATAAACATCTCTGAACACATTTCTATTATCATTAGCTTGGCTCAGGATTTTATTATTTATTTATTCGTTTTCCTTCAGCATAGTCTGTTATTTATCAGGGGTTGCCACAGTGAAATGAACCGACAATTATTCCAGCATGTGGTTCATGAAGCGGATACCCTTATAGCCACAACCCAGTACTGGGAAATGCCTATACAGGCTCACAATCACACACACTCATACAGTTCTGTTTACCCAATTCACCTATAAAGTGCATGTGTTTGGACTCTAGGTGCCCAGCTAGAACTCGAACCAGCGGCCTTCTTGCTGTGAGGCCAAAGTGTTAACCACGCAGCCACTGTGCCACCCCGATTTTATAATTGTTGACAAAGAATGAAGCAAAACAGATGAGAACTTGAATCTGGATTTACGTGTCTGATAATGTTGCTCTCGTCTGTGACTTCCTCAATGTTTGGTTGTGAATCAAATTCACAATACGTCATGAGTGTTTCTAATAAATGTTCTTGATGTTTTGTGGGTTCAGAAAGATCAGAGCAAGTTCATTTGAAATGTAATCTGAAAAATAACTCGTCTGACCTGTTTTGACAAACTGAATGTGATCAACAAACTCCACCCTGTCATTAAACTCACACACAAGAGACTGATTTCCTTCTCTCGTCTGTAGAGCTTTCACTTTGTCTCGGTCTAAAACTGAAGAACACCCTTTTCAAGAAGGATTTTGGAGAAATTTGTTTTAGTTTACAGAACTTTTTGATTTTTGTAGTGATTAAATTGTGAAATCATCGTCTAGAGTCAGAGTGAAGATTTGATTGCTTAAACTCTTGACAGCAGTGAAGATGGATTCAGCATCAGCAGAAGATCTTACATGTCCTGTGTGTCAAGAAAACTTCAAGGATCCTTTTGTTTTAACATGTAAACACAGATACTGTAAAGAGTGTCTTCGCTCATCCTGGAGAGACAAGAAAACAAAGAAGTGTCCTATGTGCCGAAGAAGATCCTCACAAGAGCTTCCTCCAGTTATGTGCATTTTACATAAAGTGGAAGCCCAGCTCTTCTGTGTGGAGGACAAACAGTATGTGTGTTTAGCGTGTGTTAACTCTGAAGAACACACCAATCACACATTCAGATCCATCAGAGGATTCATTTCATCATATAAGGTAAGTCAGACATCTTGTTTCATATTTAATGAACTATCAATAGTAATAAACACAGATATTATAACATGTACGCATCCAACATTTCTGTCATTTTGTCCAGCTAAATATCAAATATGTAAGGAATAATCATGGCTAGACTAGACTATTCAAATGCACAATATGGAGGCAAAGAAACACAGACTTTAGTTAGCTTCAGTTCACAGTGAGCCGTCTACCAAGCTAGAAGGGAAGTAGGGAATGTTCTCTCAACTTTGGCAAACATTAACAAAAAAAAACATTTTAATGTAATATCAAATGAACATTCAAAAAAAAAAAAAAAACAATTAATTCCCAAAACAATGTACAAGAACATTCTAGCAGTGTTTTGAAAATGTTGGTAAGGGACCAGATTAAACAATGTTCTCTTAGAAAACATTTTCACAATGTTTCATAAAAGCAAAGTAAGAACATTCCCACAGTCACATTAGAGAAATGTTTTATAAACATCATTGAGATGTGAGATGTGGAATGTTCTTTGAAGAATGTTCTAGCAATAAGACGTTTGAACAAAGCTAGCTACATTTTATCTGCAACATTTTAAGATTATTGAAATGGCACCAGATTAAACAATGTTCTCTTAGAAAAGGTTTTCACAATGTTTCATAAAAACCAAAGTAAGAACATTCTCACAGTCACAGTAGAGAAATGTTTTAAGAACATCATTTATTTTCAATAACAAGACAGAAAGACAAAAAATTTTTAACCTGTACTTATTAAAATATATAAAATGTTATGTTCAAAAACTTATTGCAGACACATAAGTAAAACCTATGTTAAAGAATTAAAGTGACAATTGATTAGTATTTCATACAATTAGTAAAATTGTAATTGTAATATGTGTCAGCAAATTATTCTGGTTTTAAATAAACCTGATTTTTTAAAGTTGTTTTCTTTTTTAGTTTTATGTGTTACACACGTTATACAATGAGCACAAGAATTTAAGAAAATGCAGTGCTTTAAACTTTCTCGTTCACATTGCTACAGTAAAATGAAACATTTTAAATGGTTATAGAGAGTGTTTTGTGTCTGTCATATCGCTACTGTACATTTTGGAAACAAAAAAGAAAACAAACAATGTTATTAACAAACATGTAGAATACAGAATACTGTCGTGACTTTATGGGAGGCTTTCTGGCAACTAGAACAAAATACCTGCTGAAAATGTTAGAGTATTATATTTTAACAATGGTACCATTAAACAGGATTAGAATATTTTAGAGAACATTAACCTGTCTTTTGTGAGGATGGTCGGGCAAGTAAAATAAAGCAATACCTTGAAATGTTATAATTAGGTTATAGTATAATGTTTCAACAATGTTACCAGGTTTAGAGTGTTTTAGAGAATGTTTACCTATCTTTTAAGAGAATGTCCTGGGAAGAGAAATAAAACAATATGTTAAAACGTTAAGAGTATAATGTTGTAGCAATGTTACTTTAAACGTATTTAGAATGTATTTAGAGAATGTTTTCTTACTATTAAAGAGAACATTCTCTGAAATTAAAGAAAATGATACCCACTAATAACGTTATAAGAATGTTGGAATATAATGTTCTAAAATTATTACCAGCGAATGTGGTTACAATGTGTTAGAAAATGTTTTCCTATCTTTTAAGAGAATGTTCTGGGAGCTAAAATAAAACTACTTGCCGAAAACAGTACTGCAACATTGCTTGGTAATATTCTCAGATCATGTAGAGAACTAAATATTTCTAGCTTTGTAGACTATCTTGTGTAAATGTCTGTCAGTTAAAGCTGTCACTGATGTTTGCAATACTTGGGGAATTGGGGAAACGATGGCTTTGTTTATGGTGTTGTGGCTCTAACATTGTTTTGTATTAAGTTCAAACACACAAACAATAAAACGTGTGTTTATGTATAAAATTGGTGTGTTTTTTACCTCTTTTAGTTGAGAAATCTTTTTAATAAACTTGTGTTCATCATTCCTGAAGGAGACAAAAGAGAGAAGTTCATCAGAGTCAGAGGAGATCTGCGGTTTACATGATGAGAAACTCCAGCTCTTCTGTCAGGAGGATAAACAGCCTGTGTGTGTAGAGTGTGTTTATGCTGAAACACACACCAGTCACACATTTAAATCCATCAGTGAAGCTGCTTCAACATATAAGGCAAGTCATTTCTTTTATTTCATGTTTAAATGCCTATAAATGGTAATAAACTGATATTATACTATTTATGCATTCTATATTGTCATTTTGTATAACTTAAAATAACATTTGTTATCAAATACAAGGAAACATCAAATAAATATAAATTATCTTGTGTAAAGGACTTTTATTTGACAGAACATATATATTAAAAATGCAAAGTGTGGAGGCAAAGAAACTGACATGGAGTCTTCAGATCACAGCTAGCCGTACACTGTAAAACCTCTAAGAGTCAATAGAGCTTGATCAGTCCATTTGAGGAAACCTCGAACCATTTAAGTTTGAAAAATAACATTTATGAGTTCAGTAAAGCTACTCCATTTGTGTTGAAGTTAAATTAACTGAGTGATTTAGTGTTGATTGAGCAGAATCACTGAAGAGCTTTAACGGCGAAAAATTCTGCTTTGCGCCGTGGCGCATGGTCTAAAAGGGTTGAGTTTATTTTCTTAATGAGTTATAGGTGTGTTTTGAGAATAAACCAATTAGAGTCTCATCTCCCATTCCCGTTAAGAGCCAGCTGCGTCACGCCAAGAGCGCATTTGCTATTTACATGACGTAAAGTGTAAGTGAAAAACTGAGCATTTCACTAGCAAGAAAACAGTTAAACAGAGCATCTGCAGCGAGAGAATGAGAGATAAATTATCTACTTTCACTTTTGCTCTCGTGGATAGGAAGACGTGTTGTACGCACAGACATCAATTAGCCTTTAAATAATTAATTTGTTTGTTAAGCGCAAATTTTTGTTTCAAAACTATTTCTAAATTCAGTTCTAATTTCCAGCAAACGAATAAATGAACAATAATAAAAAAATGTGCTCAAAAACCTGAGTTATATCCTAAAACACATGCTGTGCCCCATATGGTCTAAAACCTGACAGGTGGGCAAAACTAAGCTTGTTTTTAATAAAACAAATATAAATATGGATATAATAAATAATACTGCTAATAATAATAACATTATACAAAAGCAAGTTGTTATGAATAAACTAAAAAAGCCCCCCGAGATGAAGAAGGCATGAAGGCAGTGGTTTTTATATTTATGTAGGCTAGATAATAATATGTTTTGTAATATTTTAATCCTTTATATCCTATATACAGTATATCCCTAATATATCCTATATGTATCTTTAATATTTTATTTTAAAAGATATTTGCGAATTGCTCTACATCTTGTGTGTATTAAGCAGTGTGCAAGCGAGGCGCACAATTTACGCACTCTGCAATGGACAATAGACCGGCTTTGTTCTGGTCTAAAGAACAGACTATTACAGTTTCTCAAAATAGCAACGCGCCAAAACAAGCTTGCTTTTTTAGATTAGAACGCCTATAAGCGCACATATGAGCACAAATGCATTTGCTATTTAAACAGTGTGGCGCAATGCCTCAAAACGACAACAAACAACAGTTGCGTCGCACATTGCGCTGGGTGTATGATAGAGCCCAGAATCTCTCAAAATCTCATCAGAGAACCAATAAACAACTCAAAAACAGCATCAGTAGCTTCATTTATTACTTATCTGCCTGACTTTTTCTCTGTCAGACTTCTACAAAACACTGTAGCACTGCTGCATGAAACATATTACTATTGTTGAGACACATCTGCTGATTCTTGATGCTTGTGTGTTTAAAGTGGTTCTGACGTTCATTTTGTTTTCAAACATTGCCTGGTTTGATTCTGAACAACCACAAGATCATTATGATTATTGATATTATCAGTAAAGTGAAAGCATGATCACAATACCAATAGAATCTGAAGTCAGTCTAGATCAGGGATCACCAACCTTGTTCCTGAAGGGCCGGAGTCCTGCAGAGTTCAACCTCAATCCTAATTAAGGTCTTACTAAGGTAAGTTTGAAACTTCCAGGCAGGTGTGTTGTGGCAAGTTGATGCTAAACTCTGCAGGGACATCAGCCCACAGGACCAAAACTGGTGACCCCTGCACTACTGAAGTCAGTCTACTAGTTTAATGTTTCTTTTTAACACCATCTGTCTGCTTTTCGCAATAGGTGTTTTATCTTTTCTTTTCAATTCCAGGAGAAGCTCAAAACAAAAATGAAGACATTAGAAGAGAATCGCAAACACAAAGAAAACATTAAAGGAGAGTTTGAGGAATCAGCTAAACACATCAAGGTGAGTACACTGAAAAAAATGATTTAGCCCTCTATTAAATTAAACATAATTCAATTTAGTTTATTTTAAACAATTTAATTTAGTTGTTGATTTTATTAAATTATTTTTAATCGGTTTTAAGTGAATTAGATGTGTTTTAAACCAATCTAAATTAATTAATTAAAGTCTATTAGAAAAAATTATGTTAGCTTTGTGCGCATGCGCATTATGTTCCGTTGCCTCGGCGCCAAAGCCCAAAGGAAGTTTTACAGAATCCAGTCAGATTGAAGCAAGACGCCAGAGCCGGAGTTTTGTACATCCATTTGCACAGTAAGTCACATTTTATATTGTACCAGACTGTTTATTACATAAAAAACTTTGTGGGTAACATAGACGCATAAAATGGTCTTTCGTTCGGACTGTCTATTTTGGTCGTTTTTAAATTTCACGGCGACCAGCCGTCGAGCGCGCTCGCAAGTTAAGCTAACAGTTAACGTTACACACGGTTTGACAAATCTCGCTTTTATGTCGCAGAATATATTAAAGATTCTTTTTAGCAAGAATGTAGTTATGTAGACTTGATATATAATATTTTTAATGAAGTGAATGGCTATTTTCAAGAGAATAAGCATTTTCTTTGGTGTGACGACAGTGTCCGTGATCCGCCATTCCAAACGAAAAAAGCTTCGTTGCTAACGTTAGCTCAGTCCTTTGTGAATTTACCGTGGCTTTTACTATGGTTAACATTAAACATGCGTTTAGATAGTTGTGAACGGACAGTACCATACTGATTTTGTTATAGAACGATTTGGTCTGGCGTTAGGGCACTACTGACTGTCTTAGGAGGTTGTCGAATGTGTGCCCATACTGGCGTAACATTAACTTTTAACGTAAAGGGCGTCCATTTATACAGTTCTTTATTTTTTTTTTACGTGAGATGCTGTAATTATGTCTTTGGGTTATAATGCTCTTAATGGGCTAACTTATATTCACAGCAAGTGTTAATCAGCCACCGATAAACGTCCAGCGCAAGGTTAACTTAATGTGACTTTTTCCATATTCATAAAGTGCCTTTTACATCAACGATAATGTAATTTAACAAAAATAATATTCTTTAAATAAGCTGAAGCAATCCTTTAGTTGTTCAAACGTAAAACACATGCAGACGAGTGCTAAAACTTCATGGAAAATATTGTGGTTAAAATAAATTGACATATTTTTATTATTTTATTATTGACCCACTTTATATCGTATCAATCAGGCAGTGACGATTATCTTAATCATATTAATCACGTTCAGCAATTTGTTCAATAAGTAATTTATCTTAATGTTTCCTAATATAATTAATCGGTAAACAATATGTTGATTAAGAAGTTGGTTGTGTTGTTACTTGTGCTGAATTTTGAACCTAAATGATAATCATGTGCTTCCTTTCATTTGAGGTACTGTACAACAAGTTTCCTTTGCTGAGTTCCTTGGTCAGGGGTTAAACACATTTTCTGTCCAGTACTGCAGTTGGAATTTTCCATCAACATTTTTATGGTAAGTAACTGCAAAACATTTATTACTACACATTACAGTAAATAGTTTCTTAACTGAATATGTTGCTCTGAAAAATCTAAATAGTCCCAAAAAAGGAAATTTACTCACTATTCACTCACCATGTTTCCATGGTTCCAAACCTTTGAGTTTCTTTTATCTGTTGAACACAAGACAAAATATTTTGAAGAGTGTTAGAAACCAGTAATCATTGACATTCATAGTAGGAAAAACATATTATGGAAGTCAATGGTTACCGGTTTTCATCATTTTTCAAATGATCTTATGTTGTGTTTATCAGAACAAAGAAACTCAAACAGGTTTGTGACAAGTGAAGAATAACTAAATGTTATTGTTGCTTCCCTAGTTTTCACAGTACTAGGGTGCAGTAAGAGCACAAACACAGAGTTCAACTTTGATTCAACTCCGTGATTCTCTCAAGAGAGCCGACCAAAATGTTTGACCTGCCATAAAATGATTCGACTATCTGCCGACCAAGAGAGGTTATTCACCTTTTTTTTCCTCCTGTACATTGCATCAACACAGCACAGCAAATATCAAAGTTGAAATTTAATTTGCTTCAAAGAAGAGTCGCATCAGAATTTGGCTCAAAATTGCACAATGCACATTCGGCCTTAAGCCTGGTTTGTACTTCTGCGTTGAGTGATTGGCGTGACCTACGGCGCCTGCCCTGCGTGCAGCTGAGCACTTATACTTGTGCGCGCTGTTTGTGTTGTTCTACAATAACACTTACAAAAGCAGTAGGTTTATATGTTCTCTCTGTATGGAGTTTCTTCG
Source organism: Danio rerio (assembly GCF_049306965.1). Classification (NCBI taxonomy): domain Eukaryota; kingdom Metazoa; phylum Chordata; class Actinopteri; order Cypriniformes; family Danionidae; genus Danio; species Danio rerio. The sequence goes on from NC_133178.1 coordinate 4,632,440, forward strand.
CTTGGGTTTTGTTTTTTCTGAACACTACCTTAATGAACAAGAAGATAAAACTCGCTCATTCTGAGGCGGGAGCCGGCAGTCATGCAACAACTTTAATCATAAGGTAAACACAAAGCAACAGTTTCCACCTGGAGCTATTTCATGGGACTCTACACTTGTAAACACTCGCTCCAATGGGTTGGCGTGGCTCTCAACCCCGCCCACACACGTAAGCGCTACCAAGCCCACTAATAGAGCGTGCGCTACGTGTTGTTGCGATGTGTAGTTACATTTTTGGAGAGATGCGCCACGGCAAGGGCTATTCGACTGCGCGCAGGCTGCGCCGCACCATACACGTGCATTTGATGTAAAGGCTGATTTATACTTCTGCATGTCTTTATCTTGGCTGAACATGGTAAATTACAAGGTAGTCAAAAAAAGAAATCACTTTAAATGTAGTGTAACTAAACAAACTATTCACAAGTAAACAGTCAGTTGATTAAATAAATTTGAGTATCATTATAAATGTAATATACATGTAAGGGACAATCGTCAGATTTAGGTGTGTTAAAGGATAAGTGCACAACATCGAGGCAAAGTTTAATGTTTAGATTATTACTGCAAGTTGAAATTTAATATAGTTTTAATTTCTAAATATAACATTTTAAAAATAAATATATAGGCTATGTTCTGAATAATGCTCATGTCTATGCTTATCATGCCACAAACATACTTATATTCTATGTATTGACGATGCAGTCAATGCATGCACTGAAAAAAATATGCTTATAGGCTACCTTTACCTGCAGGTTTCGCTAGCTGGGCAAAACTTAGATAGGCTATTAATAATGGATATACATTAAATATGTATAATTTTATTTGTGAAAGCAAGAGAGAAACTTGTGGGAGTGCTGTAATAAAGGAGTCTCAAATGACTAACAGTTGTACATTACGGTAACGTGTTTTATTCCGGACATGGCATATGACATAAATAATCGATAACATTTGAGCTGGTTTCAGTTATTAATTCTTTTTATTTTTAAAAATATATTTATTTAACAGGTGGCGCAGTGGGAAGTGCTCTCACCTCACAGCAAGAAGATCGCTAGTTCGATTCTCGACTGGATCTGTTGGCATTTCTGTGTGGAGTCTGCATGTTCTCCCAGCGTTCGCATGGGTTTCCTCCGGGTGCTCCGGTTTCCCCCACAAGTCCAAAGACATGCGGTATAGGGGAATTGGGTAAGTTAAATTGTCGTAGTGTATGTGTGTAAATGAAAGTGTATGGATGTTTCCCAGTGATGGTTTGCAGCTGGAAGGGCATCCGCTGTGTAAAACATGCTGGATAAGTTGGCGGTTCATTTCGCTGTGGCGACCCCAGATTAATAAAGGGATTAAGCCGAGAAGAAAATAAATTACTATTTATTTAACTTAATGTTAATATAACACTACTGATGATTTTTAGCTGAATCTATGGTACATGGTGATTCAAATAATGGCAGCGAATGAGGATGGGTTTTTCAGTTTAAGAATAAAGTCCAAATCTAAAGCCATGGCTCCTGATGAAGGTCCTGTAAAGTGAAACGATTGGTCTGTGTAAGAAATTTAACATTATTTGCAATATTAGCATTAATCCACAGCCTGGTCAAACAGATGGTTTTTGGGTTGTGAGACGTAGTTTAGACGAAGTTGTCGGCGATTCTTCCTATTGTAAAGTCATGCAATGTTCAAGTCCCTGTCGCCGATCCATCTTGCAGTGAAAATAAAGCAGCAACGACTACTTTCAAAATCATGCAGTCTGAACTCGGCATTAGTTAATGCTTAAACTTAGAGACCTGGATATCGACACGTCTCTCTGCAACTGGATTATGTACTTTCTGACTAAAAGACCTCAGAATGTTAGATCAGGCCACATCTGCTCCACCATCTTCACACTTAACCCTGGTGTACCACAGGGCTGTGTGCTGAGCCTCTTCCTCTACTTCTTTTTTACTATCAACTGTAGGCCTGTGAATAGATCCAACATCATCAAATTTGCAGATGACACCACAGTGATTGGTCTAATCAGCAATAATGATGAGACGGCCTACAGGGAGGAGATACATCATCTGTCCACTTGGCCACTACCAAGCCGACCAATCACAGAGCTTGCGCTACGCGTCGTTTCGATGTGTAGTTACATTTTTTGAGAGGTACACGTCAGCGACGCCGACGGCCACGGCGAAGGGCTATGCATCAGCGCCGTAGCATTGGCGTGCGTTTGACGCAGAAGTATAAATCAGCCTTAAGGAACAGCACTTTCCTCAGAGCTGTACCTTTTTTAACTCTATCCCCCACTAATTATTTTGCCCTCCTAATACACCCCCACTGTCCTCATAACTTGTACTCCTCATTATCATTGCACTATTTAACATTTGCACATTTAAAAATTACACATTCATTGCACTACATTAGACTGATTCATTCATTTGAACTATACATATACTGTACACTTGTAATTGTTTATCTATCTGTACACTTCTGATTATTAATAGCAACCTGTACATATAATAATTTATTTTAAATCTCTGTTCATAGCTAATACAACCTGTATATAATGTTGATAGTACATCCATCTGTAAATATCACTAAAGTTTTTCTATATCTGCACTTTATAAACTGATTTTCATTGCATTGTACTTGTACATGTGTAATGACAATAAAGTTTAATCTAATCTAATACATTTCTTAACGTTTTCCAATTTGTCATTTATGTATTTAACTAATCAAATTTGTATTATTTACAGACAACCGATGTCCATGTCAAAAGAGCGTCTATTCTTTAAGCTCTCTTTACTTACCTTGGTGAGGATGAGGCATGCCTGGTGAAAGAATACATGGTGAGTGCATCATAGTACTAGTGCTTGCACCTGGGCTATAAGAAAGAACTGAGGGTGGGGTTACAGTGGCCAATGAGACAAACAAACTTTTTTGAGTGCCATATTTGAATTAATAGGTGAACCTAATGTTGAATACATTATGGTCTATTCAAATCACATTGCGCTGCACAAACACTTGCTAGATTCGTGCAAGTAAGTTGCATACTAATTCAATGCAAAAGTATGAATAGAACAATGAACAAAATATTTTAATATCTCAAAAACAAAATTAATAATTTTAAAGAATTTGAAAATAGTGTTTTCACTGTATGTCAATGGCTTTTTTCTTTTTTCAAATGCTTTCTATTTCCATATATTTGTACATGAAGTTAAAAAAAATGCCATTGGTCACTACACGCGTAAGAGCAACCTATTATCTTTTGCCTCAAACTCTTGCATTGTAATGGTAATACACACTGTTATTGAACCGTGAGAAAACTATCAGCTTGTTGAGTGTGACATCACATCGCTTGACTATATCAAATAGTATTGGGAGACTCAACAAATGGTAATAATAAACATTTACAAAGCGATGTAATACTTTTTGAAAATCGCAATATATGTGCCTAATATTAGTATGCCTAAAAATACTAAATGATTAAAAGTTGCATATGTTTCTTAATCCTTTGACGTTCTCAGCATTGAGTTCAGATCTGTGTTTGACCCCAGAGATATTCATTGTTTAGCCCAGGGGTGTCCAAGCTTGGTCCTGGAGGGCCTGTGTCCTGCTAAGTTTAGTTCCAATTCCAATTAGACACACCTATGCTAGCTAATCAAGCTCTTACCTGGTGATCTAGAAACTATCTTGCCTCAACACGCCTGCAAGGATGAGCTAAAATCGGCAGAACACTGGCCCTCCAAGAAGGAGTTTGGACACCCCTGTTTTAGTCTTTCTAAACAGTATTATTATTTCTAAATTACAAACAAATAGTCACAGAATTACAAGTAAACCACTTTTTTCCAAAAAAGAGAAAATTTATGTTTATGTTAAGATTAAAATTACTGTTTAAAAGCAACTTGACTTGAATTACATTTTTAGGTCAATGGGTGGCCGTACTAACAATCAAAAATGTATTGCTGAATAATTCTTCAAAAATGTTTAATCTAATAATGAAACATGACGTTTTTTTAAAGTATGAATTCAAGTTTTAAATTTGTATATTTACTTATAAATTTAAAATATACTTAATATATTTGAATTATTTTGGTTTAATTAATGACACGTAAAAATACTAATTAAATAAATATACATGTCTATTAATTTGTCCAATTAAATTTGTTTTATTATTGTACTTTTTTTTTTATTATTTGCAGAGGTCCTGTGGGTCTTTGAAAAGTCTTAAGTATTAAATTAGATGTTTACAATTTAAGGTCATAAAAAGTCTTAAATTTTGCATCAAGGTGTGACATTTCTACTGAATTTCATTCGCTGATGTTTATTTTACTTGTGCATAATTATTCTTAAGCCTTGTGTGCTGTTGAGGATATTAATTTTGCGACAGATTTCTTTGTTTGAGCTCATGAAATGATTTTTGGTGACATGTTATTTTTACTCATATTTTGGGAAAATGCTTTTAAATTTTTAAAAACCTCAACAATACACTCTGGGCAAATGTATTACTCTTTTGTTATGTTTGTGGCTGATTTTGCCTCATTGACTTCCATTATAACAATATTCTTTAATTGCAAGGTCATGACAGTATATTGAATATTTTCGATCTCTATTGGTTTTTCTTGTTAGGAAAAGGTAAAATTTGTCATTTTTATAGTTGATCATCAGTTGCAGAGCAAAACATTGCAAAGGTTTGTGGTTTTTATATAGAGTTATACGGAGTATTGTGTGTGTGTGTGTGTGTGTGTGTGTGTGTGTGTGTGTGTGTAAGTGCGTGTGTGCGTGCGTGCGTGCGTGAGACTTTTGCACACATTGTTTTGAAAGTTGCTTATTTACATTTTTTCAGACATATAGTAAACATAGTAAGTGTATTTATGCACACATACACACACACACACTATCATTTACTGTTTATACTCCAAAGAACTCCATATAAAAGCCAGAAACTTTTTTGGACAGGACTATCTAAATGGTTATGCTGTCAACTGATCATCAACAGTAAAAATGACAAAATATACATCTACCGAAAAGGGAAGAAAACCATCAACAATGCGTGATTACATGCTGTCATGGATTTGCATCCAAAAAATGTTATAATGGAAGTCAATGGGGCAAAAAAAACAGCAACTAACATAAGGAAAGGGTAGTAAATTTAAATAATACAGAAGGGTTAAGGTGAACAATTATGACCAGGTATATTGATATACAGTGGGTCTGATCAGAAGGTATTTCCACATTCAAGTGGCCAAATCTGTGGTTTTCAAGCCTTAAACCTTGGGTAATATTATTTAAATAATAATGCAATAATGTTTCCTTGACATTATATTTAGTTTTCAACATATTACTGTATTGTTTGCCTTTCAATTATTTTTTCCAAAATTCTTTTTAGTTAGTCTTAAAAGATCTTAAATTTACCTTGATAAAACCTGAATAAACCCTGTAAATAATTGTGAAGAAGTCGTACTTGCAGATCATGCTCAAATATATGTTCGCCGATATGCAATCATAAATGATTGTTATAATATTTCACAGGTATCAATGTGGGTGTGGGGAGGGCCGTTAAGGTTTTGGTTTTATTTACATTTGATTTCTTCTGACTTTTTACAAAATATGTTTCAAAAACAATGTCTAATAATGGTTTCTTTTTATTTAAATATAGAGCAACCAAAAAGAAGAATTTTTGAAGGACCTGACAAACACCACCATGGCCATATGTGTCATCAAAAAGGAAAGAGGAGATTATGAGGACATTGGCATCGTTGTGGATGGAACAGTGATTATTGAACAGATAAAATCTGTTGCACAAGCCTGTGCACTGATGTTGGGGGCAATTTATGTGCTTGATTTGGCCTACCCAAAAGAACTCAAATACTATTTGGAGTTTGCCCAAAAAGTACTTGTGCAAATGAACTCTGACAAGCTCTCCTCAAAGGTTCTCATACTGGAAAACAGTGTGATACTGTAATTTTAAGCATTGAAGTGTTGATAAATGCTCAACAACCAAATGTATATCATATACAAATTGCAGTTTAGTGTAGGAATTGTTTAATAAGTGAATTCAGTTTTCTTTGTGTGCAAAATTAATTAGCTGTAGGAACTTGTTTTAAATGGTGTGTGTGTGTGTGTGTGTGTGTGTGTGTGTGTGTGTGTGTGTGTGTGTGTGTGTGTGTGTGTGTGTGTGTGTGCGCGTGTGTGTGCGTGTGTGTGCGTGCGTGCGTGCGTGTGTGTGTGTGTGTGTGAGAGAGAGAGAGAGAGAGCATGTGCATTCTATAAACTTTGTATTTATTCCATTTCATACAACTTGTACTTGCTCAATATGTTGAGTTAATTTTTTAAGTTAATTAGTTGATTATTTTGTGTATTGGGGTGTGTGTATCATAAGTATTGCAGTTTGCTCTAAGACTTCATATAGTTTTCTTTTATGTGTTGGTTTAAATTAAATGTGCTGTACAAACTGTTTATTGTTTTATGGTGTGCTGCTAAAGCATTTATAGGCAGTGATTTATGTTTTGTTAAAAAATGCATCTTAAAAAGTCATTAAAATGAATTCAAAACAAATGTGGTCAAATGTCATTTCAAAGTGTATTTGCAAGCAGTTTAATGTTCATTTTAGACATCAAAAATAAATAGATGTAAGTAGGAATTACATATATAAATTATAGTGAACTAAATGAATTTCATTGCATAAATGTAACTAAATAAAATTGATTAAATCCAACTTATTTTGATTGTTTAAATCCAACACATATAAATTGAGTAAATCCAACCTAATTTGATTGTTTAAATCCAACACATATAAATTGAGTAAATCCAACCTAATTTGATTGTTTAAATCCAACACATATAAATTGAGTAAATCCAACCTAATTTGATTGTTTAAATCCAACACATATAAATTGAGTAAATCCAACTAAAATTGTTTGCTTAGACTTAACTCAATTCAATTATTTGCAACAGCTTGCCTTAAAAAAATTAAGTAAATCCAATGAATCATTTTTTTCAGTGTATTCTGAACAATTCATTGCATGTTGATGTTAAGTACAGAATACAGTACATCCAGAACGTTCTTAGCAGAGAATAAAGACCAACAGGCATATCGGTACCCCGACACGAAGCCGAGCATTGATATATATGTCTAAAGGGCTTTATTCTGTGAAAAACAACCATCCTGGAGGTACTTATTAGCTTATAGCTTATTACACAGCTACTTGACACAAAAATTAGACAACACATTGTTCTGAGCTGTAATAGTTTATTATTATTAAATTAAACACAAAACTGACAGAAACTAAAACAGCTGATAGAGTATACCTGCGCATTACTCGCACACTAGATGGCGCCAAACTGTCATAAATGTAAAGCTGACAGAAATAAAATCCAAATCAAATCACTTTTATTGTAACATCATTAGCAGCACGTGTGTTATAATGAGTGAAAAGCTTAGGTGCTGGCTCCAGACAGTGCAAAATACAGATAGTGCAAATAAAATGACATTGCAAAATACAGATCGGATGCTGCGTAACCGTTTGCCTAAGGGTAGCAGAGAGAAAAGTCTATGCCTTGGGTGGCTGGAGTCGCTGATAATTCTCTTGGCTTTCCTCATGCACCGCCTGGTGTAGATGTCCTGGAGGGAGGGAAGCTCACCTCCTACTACGCGTCCAGCAGTTCGCACAATTCTATGTAGGCCGTTGTGATTGCTGCTGGTGCTGTTTCTATACCAGGTGGTGATACAGCCAGACAGGATGCTTTCCACAGTGCAGGTGTAGAACGAGCGGAGGATGTGGGGGCTCATTCCAAACCTCCTGAGACGCCTGAGGAAGAAGAGGCGTTGTTTTGCCTTCCTCAGCACTGCGTCCATGTGGGCAGTCCATGTCAAATCCTCAGCGATGTGGACTCGAAGACAACTTGAAAGTGCTAATTCTCTCCACTGGCGTCCCGTTGATGGTGATGGGGGTGTGTTCTCTCTTTTCTCTCCTGAAATCCACCACCAGCTCCTTGGTTTTGCTGATGTTGAGTGAGAGGTGTTTTTCCTCACACCACTGCATCAGAGTGTGCACCTCCTCTCTGTAGGCCGTCTCATCATTATCGGTGATGAGGCCCACCACCGTTGTGTCATCAGCTAATTTAACGATGACGTTGGAGCTGTGTTTGGCTGTACAGTCATGTGTGTACAGGGAGTACAGGAGTGGGCTAAGAACACAGCACTGTGGAGCACCACTGTTGAGGATCAGTGGTAAGATGAGGTAATGTTGTTCATTCTGACCACCTGGTGTCTGCTTGACAGGAAGTCCAGGATCCAGTTGCACAGAGAGCTGTGTAGACCCAGAACCTGAAGCTTTACCACAAGCTTGGCATGCACTATGGTGTTGAATGCTGAGCTGTTGTCCACAAACAGCGTTCTCACATATGTGTTTTTGTTTTCCAGGTGAGACAGAGCAGTGTGCAAGGTGAAAGCAATTGCATCATCAGTGAAGCGGTTATTCCTGTATGCAAATTGCAAAGGGTCAATGTGAGCGGGCAGTACAGAGTAGATGTGCTTTTTAATCAGCTTCTCAAAGCACTTGTGAAGATGGGTGTCACTGCAACCGGATGCCAGTCATTCAAGCATGTGGTTTTAGCTGATATCGGTATGGGCACAATAGTAGCTGTCTTAAAGCATGGGGAGAGGTTAAAGATGTCTGTGAAAACTCCCGCTATCTGGTGTGCGCATGCTTTAAGTACACGTCCAGGCATGCCATCTGGGCCCATAGCTTTTCGGATGTTCACAAGACGGAAAGCTCTCGTTACGTCCGCTGCAGAAACAGAGAGTGTGCTGGCAGTTTCTGTATCGGCCGCAGGAGAACGCTTCAAAGCAGGCGTAGAATGAGTTGAGCTCGTCTGGGAGAGACGCAGCAATGTTTACAGTGGCGGGTTTGTTACTTTTAAAGTCACTGTCATACACTGTCATATAGTGAAATTGGACCCCCCCAAATCATAAACAAACAACACATTTCAGGGGAAGACAGGTCAACAGGAGGTAGCATTTAGAAAAAGGAAGTAGCATACATTTCAGTAGAGGGAGGCAAAAAAAACTCCCTCTCACCTTGCTCTTGAATTAGGGCAGTGTGAGATCAGGGAAAAAAGCCCCAGCAGTCAAGCACATAAACCCATAGAAATAGACATAACATTGCAACAGGAAATAGGAACAGGGCATATGGATATTGTCAAATAAGGGCGGGCAGCCATCCGGTCCTGCAGCTAAAGAGCGCTGGTCACAGACCCGCACACGAAGGCGTGGGATGAGGGGCTAGGTGGTGATTGTCTATCTATAGCTGTGTGTGTGTGTGTGTGTGTGTGTAAGCCTGTAGAGTCCCAACAGGTGTCCTTGATAGGGAGCAGGAATTTCAGAGCGTCTACTTATCTTGCTATCCAGGAGATGTTGTTTTGCTCCAGCCGAGGCCATCTGGCAGGAAAAAAAACAGGGGAGCCGAAAGAGAAGAAAAGTTTTTCAACTTTAGGTCAATGTCTGCCAATTTCACAGATATTTAATGTCCTTCACTAGTCGTCAGATCTGGCCAAATCTTTTTGCAAAGTCGCTAGTTTCACCCCTTTTTTTTTCAATTTGCGGTCTAAGAACATAGTCTGGTTAGTAATGACCCTGCTCACCACTGTTTTAGGCCGTACTCACACTATGTACAGTTGCCTCAAACCTGGCCAAAGCACGCCTGTCCCCCCTCCCGTCTCCCCCGACAGCCCGCACTTAAACTAGGATCTGGCCTGGGCGCGCTTACTTCATCGATGCTGCGCTGTTCAGTGAGAAGCGCTCTCTCACTCAGCAGCACAGTGGAGATTTCTCTAGTTATATCGTTTCAGTCGTTTGATATGCCGTCAAATATTTCGCTAAACAGTCCTTAGGGATGAGGTGACACGCAGTCAGACATTTCGCTGAACAGATCCGCCACTTTTGGGCTCATAAACAACCATAAAGTCCTCTCGCTGCAGGAATTAGTAGGTTTGCTAAAGGTGCAGCTGTCGTGCAGTGAGGGGTTTGCATCCTTAATAAAGGACGGCAGTTTGCGTTCACTGAACAGTAAGAATGATTAATAAATCCATATGAAACAGTCCCTTAAAGTCACGTCTCGCTTTCAGTTTCGGGCTTTGGCGCGTTTTGCACTCACAAAGCCCAAGTGAACCATGCTCAGGCCCACCTCTTCCAACCGGGCCAGGCCCGGCCAAGTGAACCGTGCCTGAGCCCAATTCAGCGCACTCACACTTCTCAAACGATCTGGGAAATGGGCCTGGGCATGATTCGGATAGCATAGTGTGAGTAGGCCCTTAATCAAGCCGGCCAGCTTGGTGGGGTTTTGAGCAGCACTGACCGCTTTCATCAATCGTCGAAACGCCAGGGAATAGATAGATATCTTCAATATCCTCCAATATCCACCTGTCAACATTGGGATGTGAAAATAAGGGATATGCCTCCCCACTCCTTAAAAAAATCCCCCAAATTACTAAATATGTTCATTTGGAGCTGTTTCATTGTAATTAAACAGTTAAATAGTAAATAATGTTTTATTATTATTTACAAGAGAAAATATATAATATATATATATATAATATATATATATATATATTAGGGCTTGCATAGACTAGTCGACTAGTCGAGCGATCGACTACTTCAACCACTAGTCGGCACTCTCAGAAGCAATCGACTACTCCAGCATGCATTTACCATAAAGGACATCAAAACGACAAACGTATCCAACAAACATCACTATCCAAGGTTAAAGCTTCCAACTACAACTGAGGATTAAATTCAAGATTAAAAGGTACGTGAATTATAACAGCGCAAACTTTACTGTGTGTGCATCATTTGTTTAACCCTTAAGGGTTACAGTACGTGCTGACTGACTGACTGACTGACAGGTGCGTGATGCGTGAGGCCAGCAAACACGACATAGCTTCCAGTTAGATTAAGAGTTTCCATAAGTATACTTTATAGATAAAGGTCTATTGCTCTGCATATTATGATTTTATCTTAATAATTTTGCGCGCAAGGAAAGAGATTGAAATCATGCCATAGGTGTTCGGTAGATCTGTATAAAAAAGGCCTGCCGCCACAGAAACACAGAGTAATGTAATGAACATCAGTTTCCTCTACTATCCAAGCTAGCGAAATCATTTCTTGCTAACCCTAGCACACGAAGTGAAAGAAATTTTCTTTGGCCGGCAACACTGTAACAGAACAAAGAGCAACCTGCATCCCTCACGTGGATGCGCTTGTAATTCTAAATTTAAACCAGCGATCCATGAGCCTGACCAAAGACTGACTAGAGGATGAGAGCAGGGATGACTTGTGTTCTGTATAAAGCCGGATTAAGTAAGATTCTATCCCTTATTTCTGTCGAAAACAGAGTAATATATAATGACAAACTACAAGACAGGGTTATCATTTTTTATCGTTTTTTTTTTTTTTTTTTGCTATGACTTTTAAATATGAAATACTTTTTCTCATACATTATGTCTGCATGTTAAAATATCATTGAATCATTTGTTATTTTACTGTGTCTGCGCATATTTTATTTATTATTTTAACATATATTTTTTCATTTATTTAAATAATTTATTTATAAATATTTTATTTATCATTTATTTTCTGTTTGGCTGAATAGACTATTGTCTCTTGTGATGATGATCGTTTGCATAATCTTCAGGCCGGTTAAAGTATATATATTCATTCATTTTGTTAAAGCTGTTGAACTGAGTAAAACTGTTGAAACGTAGCAGAAATTAAATGATTGAATAAGATTTAGCCTATTGCTCAAAATAAATTTATTAATCTTTTAATTAGTTTTATAAATACTGCGTTGTGATTGAGTTTTTGGGACGCATTTTAGGTTTCGGGTGTGGCTACTTTTACTTTCTATAGCCTACATCAAATGAATAATTAAAATCCAATAATTAGCCTAGCCTTTTTCTTTTATTTTCGTTTGTATTATAAATATTTCATTTAAGTATTTTCAATTTCAACTTTTTATTTATGCATTATTTATTCATTTAGGCTTTTAAATTTTTTTTTGCGGGTCAGCTGTATCGTTTGACGAAAACTATTTTTATTTTTCCGAACTGGTTTAACAATTAAGTTTCACTTAGTTCTTATTACGGCAGAAAAATAATAAAGTTACTTTAATAGCTTAAAGTATTACAGGATGAACATGAGTTTGCGTCCCATATACCTGAAGCTTATGACGCAGATGTTAAAATACAATGTTGCGTGCAGCTTTTTATTTTTATATTACTCTTTAACATAAAGTAATATAATGTTTTGACAATTTATATTAGCTCTATGAAATCAATGCATTCAGCTATGAATTACTATCGAAAAGGATTTCTTTGTGTCTTTTTAACTAGTAGCTCGAACCATGGGTAGTCGAGTAACTCGAGTGTTGTTTTGAAAAGAAATCGATTAGCAGAAACAAGTAGTCGTGCAAGCGCATATATATATATATTATAGGGATGTAACGGTATTGTAAATACCGTCATACCGCAATATTATTTTTTTTCGATATTACCGTAGTCGCATGACTCAGGAAAACTATAGGTCTTCTGAGAAAATTTGCTCAGGCGAATGAAGCGAACGGGAGGTACCGGAAACTACAATTCCCATCAGCCCAGGCTTGGCCATAATCCCTTGCGGATTTGTTGTCGCTACAGATCCAGTAATGCGGAAATAGAGTGTGCTGCTAGAAGCGGGGATCAAAAAGAGCTGGAAAACCCTAAAGCGGGTGTTGTTGCCGCGCGCGTACTGAATAGTGGTGTTGTCGCGCGAGTTCTTATCAGCTGTGTTGTCGCGCGCGTACTGAATAGCGGTGTTGTCGCGCGAGTTCTTATCAGCTGTGTTGTCGCGCGCGTAGTGAATAGTGGTGTTGTCGCGCGAGTTCTTATCAGCTGTGTTGTCGCGCGCGTACTGAATAGCGGTGTTGTCGCGCGAGTTCTTATCAGCTGTGTTGTCGCGCGCGTACTGAATAGCGGTGTTGTCGCGCGAGTTCTTATCAGCTGTGTTGTCGCGCGCGTAGTGAATAGTGGTGTTGTCGCGCGAGTTCTTATCAGCTGTGTTGTCGCGCGCGTAGTGAATAGTGGTGTTGTCGCGCGAGTTCTTATCAGCTGTGTTGTCACGCGCGTAGTGAATAGTGGTGTTGTCGCGCGAGTTCTTATCAGCTGTGTTGTCGCGCGCGTAGTGAATAGTGGTGTTGTCGCGCGAGTTCTTATCAGCTGTGTTGTCACGCGCGTAGTGAATAGTGGTGTTGTCGCGCGAGTTCTTATCAGCTGTGTTGTCGCGCGCGTAGTGAATAGTGGTGTTGTCGCGCGAGTTCTTATCAGCTGTGTTGTCACGCGCGTAGTGAATAGTGGTGTTGTCGCGCGAGTTCTTATCAGCTGTGTTGTCACGCGCGTAGTGAATAGTGGTGTTGTCGCGCGAGTTCTTATCAGCTGTGTTGTCACGCGCGTAACTTACTGTAAAGCGGGACGGAGGGTATTTCGCGTCGCGGGGGCACTTTTGATCATTTTGGAAGGGAACTTTCTATCCAAGACTAAAAAGGGCATGTGCACTGCACAGGTTGAGCACTGTGTGTGCACGTGCCTGCAAGTTGGGGAATAGGACTAATAATCAGTCATGGGGACTGCAGAAACACAGCACACTGTTCAGATTGATGCAGACATGAGACCTCTATCTCACTCATGGTTTGTCTTCTCAAGTGGGGGAAAGACAATGCACAACGTTACCCACTGCTGTCAACCTGGGCCAAGTCATATCTCTCTTGTGCCAGAAACCTCAGTCCCAAATGAGAGGGTTTTTTTCTGTTGCAGGGGACATTGTAAATACCCAGAGATACCAGCTTTTACCAGATTATAGTTATATGATAATTTTCCTTTAAACCCATCTCTATCTAAGTGAGTGAGTGATTAAATGTTGAATGTGATGAGTTTTCAACAATACTAAATTGAAACTTTATTTTTTTACATGGTTTAATATTTTTTTTGTTATTAAAATTGAAGTTCCTGTTTCAAAGCTTACAGATAGATGGCTAATTTGTATGTCATTGACACTTTTGGCACTTTTTTGGAGTATTTTCATAAGTTTTGTTTTTTCCTGTAAATGATTCAATAAATACCGTACCGTGACATTGATACCGAGGTATTACCGTACCGTGAAATTCTGATACCGTTACATCCCTAATATATATATATATATATATATATATATATATATATATATATATATATATTAGTGCTGTCAATCAATTAAAAAAATTAACTAATTTATCGCATCTTTTTAAAAAAATTAATCGCGATTAATCGCATTTAAAATACTGAAACTTGTAATTTTGGCTATTTAAATGTAAAATTAATGTAAACGCAAGAAAAAAATATTTAAATTCAAAATATTATAGTTTAATAGAATTTTTGTTTAACTTGTAACACAGATTTCTTCATGTAAACAACATACCCACAATAAACCATCAAGATCCTGGCTTGACAACCATATTTATTACAGAAATGAAAACACAGGCATGTTAATGACATTTAAATTTCAAAACAATCAATGCCAATAAAGAAAACATTGATTTCCATGTTGGATTGTAAGTGGACTGCAAAAAAATGCCAAAATACAGGAATTGCAGATTTGGAAAATGAACAATTATAATAATAAACTATAGAATACAAACTGTTGCACTCATTGTAAAGTTTTATTGCTGAGAGTTGAGAACATTAATTATAGAGTAGAAAAAAATTAGCTTAATCCTCCTTTACATTCATCCAGTTGCTAAGACTAGGAGTATCCCGCAAGTGCACAGACTCCCAAATGCCCGCAAATGAATGATCATTTCTTGCAAACCGGTCGTTAAATACATTGCAAACCCCTCTCGCCCCTACTCAGATACGTCGCTCACTCCACCCCTGACACCCCTCAACAGGCCTGACACAGACACACACACAGACAGACACACACAACGCGCTGCAGACGTTTTGGCCCCAACGGCCTTCCATACTGGAGCGACTCCCCTCAGATTCAACACGCTTGATCACGTTTATCAAATTTGCTAAGCGTCCTAAACTAAGCGTCCTAAAGTATTACTGTATTTCACAAGGATTCTGACACAACAACGCGAAGCATACGCTTTCGTTGCATTTAATGAGGAAACACGCTAAACTTGGAGGGCTCGTGCTGAAAGGCAGAGTAATGCCCTGTCTTTGACAGCTCGTGACTTCACCAGACGTTCTGAGTATTTACACAAGACACCAATACTCCGATTTTAATATGATTAAGATTATACTCTTATTAAAATTCTACCGTGTAGCCTTAAAAGGAACTTTACCTTAAAGGAACACCGAGTCACGAAATGCGGAGGATTTTCTTTCTGTTCGCCATGCGGTATCAACTTACAACAGATGTCGAAAGTTAAAAATGAAACACCCGAAATTGCATGAAACTCTGGATAACTTGTGATGCAACTAATTGTTTTATACTGGAACTTGCCTTCAAAAAGTGCTTCCTTGGTCTTATCCACATTTATTGCATGCTGAACACACGTCCACCACAACAGGAAGTAAAAAAAACCTGAACTGCGTTAATTGCGTTAATTTTTTTTAACGCGTTAATTATTTAAAATTAATCGCATGCATTAACGCGTTAATTTTGACAGTGCTAAATATATATATATATATATATATATATATATATATATATATATATATATATATATATATATATATATATATATATATATATATATACATTAGCAGCAAATACATTAGCAAACAGTTTATATTTAACACTTTGGAAACAGCGTCTATGTATCACTATGGAGCACGTCAGCGGACAGTCAAGCACCATTATATGACTGTTTTGAGGATTGCATAGGAGGGGTGACAGCACCTGTAAGGAAAAGGAAAGGGAATCGGGCCGTTTTTATAAAATTTTTTTAAAGTGTTTTCATGCCTAAACAAAGCAAAAGCACAGAACAGACTCATATTTAAGAACAAGGAGCCCCTAGTTGTTCGGCGGTATGGGTTGTGTATAGGGAGGCTCGGTTCTTTAATGTCTATTTGCCACCCTTCAAAGAAAGACTGAAAATACAGGAGAAATATGGGAAAATACCTTTACGGGATCATAGCGGGATAGAACGGTAAAATACGAGAGAATCCTGGGAAAAACGGGAGGGTTGACGGGTATGGGCAGAGCAGCCAGGCACATGACGCGCTACTTCTCCCACCCGTCCGTCACGTATCCAGCTGCAAACGTCCAGGCAGGACAAGTGGGCTCTCCCAAGCCCAAACGTCTAGTCTAGAAGATGGTGTGTTCAGAGAACAATTGATCAAATCCATAATTCCCTGTTCATTTAGATAGCAGGGCACGGAGCGCCTCAAAGATAGAATAAGACGAGACAAGAGGAGCCAGCCAGGAAAGATAAGGGACGGAAAGGAAGAGAAGTGTGACCGCCTTCACCGAGAACCAAAGAAGAACAAAACTATCTGCGCCCAATGTTTCAAACGTTGTATTCTGAAGGTGGTGTTGTGTATCAGGATGATAATGCACCAATATAACAACAAGACTTTGGAGGAGCGACTGAATATTTCAGACTGTTTTCCTTCATCAGCATCATGTAGTGACCTGGCCACTATTCTGCAAGAAGAATGGCTCAAAATCCCTCTATCAAAGAGATTCAAGAAACATTTTATTGTTTCTTGAATGTTTTATTACATTTTTGTTAATAATGTGCAGAATCGTCGTCTTTTAAATGTTTGATGTACATGTTTGACGTTATGTGAGCTGATTTAATGATGTTTGTTGATTTATCATCAATGTTGTTTAATTAAAAGGTTAAGGTTGAACAAACACAGAAACAGATTGAACATCAGTTTGAGACACTTCGCCAGAAACTTGAAGAGGAAAAACAAGCAGTGATCGCTGCACTGAGGGAGGAAGAGGAGAAGATGATGAAGAAGACAGTGGAGGAGATCGAGAGTCAAATTTCAACTATTACAGATGCAATCAAAGACACAGAGGAGATGCTGAAAACCAGTGATGACTGCTTACTGAAGGTCTGATTCCAGATGAGTGATTGATTGACTGATTGATTGATTGATTGATTGATTAACTGATTGATTGATTAACTGATTAATTGTTTGATTGATTGATTGATTGATTGATTGATTGATTGATTGATTAACTGATTGATTGATTAACTGATTGATTAACTGATTAATTGTTTGATTGATTGATTGATTGATTGATTGATTGATTGATTGATTGATTGATTGATTGATTGATTGAGCTCTTGATGATCAGTTGTCTGTTTCTTCTGCAGAAGGCTGATGTCTTAATGAAAAGGTGAGTGATCTGCTGGTGTCTCTGCTCTCTCTGCTTCTGAGCTAAAGCCACTGCAGTTCTGACTCCTGAATGTTCTTCCAGAGTCCAGATCTCACAGCCGGATCCAGAACTGCCATCTGCAGCTTCAATAAATGTGTCACGATACTTGTGGAACTTTATGTCCAACATCAAGAAAAAGATGGAGGAGACGATAAATAGCTTTTTCCAGGACAGTAAGTCTACAGAACTTCTCTGATCTTGCCTATACTGTTTTCATGATGCTAAACTGCTAAATTATTTAATTTATCAATGAGTGAAAAATGATTTATTTCTGGTGTATAATTAATGTCATCAACCAAACGTAAACACCTTTCAGTATCTACTAATCCAACATCTGGACATAATAAAGAACTCACATCTGTTCTACAGTACTGTTTGTAAGACGAAACCTATTAATTTAAAGTTCTGATATAAATACATTTTTATAATAATCATATTTTTATCAGGACTGGGCAACTTAATGCATTATTAATGCTGTTATTAGTGGCTTAAAACATCAATTAAGTAACACTTATGATTTTTTTAGTGTACATTTACACAGTTATTATTACTATTGTCATTTTGATCCGTCCTCGTTTTGATGTTGATCATCACACATCACGACCAATGAGAGCATTTAGGCTGGGCCAAAAGCAAAATTATTGTTACCATGAATTTTTTCACCATGAAACGATAGTCTTGTCTTCCACTATCGTGGCATATATCCACTTCCTGAAATGAGAAAAAATTGTAGGGTGCTGCATGATTTTGTTCTTTGAGAACCAAGTGGATTGTTGAAAGATGGGTATTGCCTAAAGGACTGATAACCCCATCCTAAAGGAAAAATAGCCTCAGGACTGAAAATCTTGTCCCAAAGGACTGATAACCCTACCCTCAAGAAATTATTATAAAAATAAAAATGTATAATTAGGAAACTGCAATAAACTTTCAGAGATTAAGTTCAGCCCTTTTATTAAACAACAGAAAAAACATTTATTGTGTAATAAAAGCTTCAAAACTGGAATCTTTTAATGAAAATACAGCACTGTCCATCAAAACAGCAACTGCAGCGGACAACAACTGTGTTTATAGAGAAGACTAGAATACAGACTTACTTGCGTAGCAGCACTGTGTCTTTTAGAAGCGTGTGAAGATAAAATTATTTCATCTTTCACATACAGCAGTGCTCTCTCGACAAACTGTCTGTCAAAGGTAGTAGATCAGAAGAACTTGGAGGCGGGACTAGTGTTGCTCACTTCCGTTTGCAACATGGCAGAGCCACTTCTAAGCACCTTTGTACCATAACACCCTTACTATCACTCATCAATCTTGCATAGATTATGAGGGCACATACAATATTTTATTAAGAACACAACAGTTTTACATAGAAAATTAAGAAGAGTACATTCTGAGTTCATGCTAACTTAAGGAATTATAAAGAAATGTACTCAAGAATATTCATAAACATCTTGGATTGTATTGTCAGGAATTCTTTCATCAGATCTTTGAAAGGGTTTCTACAATTGAGCATCAGATTAAAGCAGTTGTTGATTGTGTCTCTTCAGCTCCTGTGCTTTTGGATCCAAAAACAGCTCATCAACATCTCATTGTGTCTGATGATCTGACCAGCGTGAAGAGGAGAGAGAATCTTCCTGATACTCCAGTGAAACCCTACTATCCGTATGTTCTGGCTTTAAAGGGTTATAACTCAGGAAAGCACAGCTGGGATGTGGAGGTGAAAGACAGTAAATTCTGGACTGTTGGAGTAATGACAGAATCAAACCACAAAAAGGGAGGTGATGTCTTTAAGTCTGATAACTGGAGTGTTCACTATGATAATTATGGTATGACCGCATGGGCTGGATTTTCTGTTAATCAAAATCTTGAGCGTGTAAGAGTTGAACTGGACTATGATAATGGAGCAGTGTCTTTCTCTGATCCTGTAAAAAACACACCTCTACACACATTCACAACCACCTTCACTGAGACCGTCTTTCCTTTCTTCCATACCCTCGACTCCCTGAAGATCTTGAGATTGAGTGATGAGTAAATGTAGTTCTGGATCTTTAAGTTTTCATGTTTCCATTATTTAATCCACAAGACATGAGTTAGGCTGACACTGACATTCACATACTGCTGTTAAACAACAAATCAGTGATTTCTTTTTTTTATTTGTTGATTTCACGTTCGATATGCCTAGTTATTTTATTTATGACCTGATTGAAACCAAAGCCAAACTGAAGTGATCATACAAAGACATTTCTTATATAATGGGTACTTTTAATCATCAGTAATCCATTTCAAGCACTTCCGGTGAACAGTGCTGCATTTAAGATCTGTTTTTTCTTTAAAAAAAATCTATGATCATCACTGTCTGATCGATCTCATGCCAAATAAGAAGCACTACATTAAATTCCATGTTCAGAGCAGTTCATATTTTACCATAAATTTACCAGCCTGCCTGCTGCTCCTGACAGCGCTTGCTTTTAAACACACTTTCATGTTTAAGTCTATTTAACCAGTTATATTTTATTTACATTATGACATCAATGCTGTAAAAGAAACTTTATGAAATTGAAAATAGTCACATTATAATCTTTCACCGGAAGTTTATCAGTGGCTGAAAAACACTAGCTGCATGAAGCACATTACTGACCTCAAGGCTGATAAAGCACTAATAAAATAATAAACAACTAGAAGCAGCAAAACCAAGACACAAAAGCTATCAAATAAAAAGAACAGGTTATTATTTTAATAAACATTGATAGATTGATTTTTATATATAAATTAGGGATTCTGAGTGTTTTGGCCAACAGAGAAGGCTTTACTGGCCAATCATTCTGTCGTTTGTGAATTTACAACAAAATGGATAAAAGCCACCCTCAGTGTAGTTTATCAGTCAGCAAAATTAACCAAAGTTCATACATTTATTGTTCACATTTCAGCCTTGTTGTATTTTGTTTATAATTATTTAGTCATATTTCCTTGTTCATGTCATATTTTAGTGTTCTCCACAGACACAAAGTCACCTGTGCTGGTGAACATGAAAAGTGATGCACAGTCTGTTTTTATCAGTTCTCTTCGTTAAGGACTTTTATATCTCCTTCTTGTAGGCAAACGGTGAACTTTTTTTATTTGTATTTTTTACAATTCACACAGGTAATTGGTGACTTTTATACATTTATTAAGGTACAAATTTTGACCCATTTTTTTGAGCACATTAACATCTGCAAGCCTGCTCGATGAATACATTTTTCTTCTTTTAAATGCAAGTTTCATTTATGTGTTTTGTGTTGGGGATTTTTGCAGACTTTTTTACTGCATTCTGTTGTTTTTTTTAGTTTATAAATACATTTGATTTGATTTTGATTTAATAACTGTTGTGTCTGCAGCTTCTGAGGAAAATAATTCCCAATAAAGTCACAGCTGAGTCACTGCACATATATGTGCAATTTTACTATATTTTTTTTATGAATGTTGTTGTTGTTGTTGTTTATTTTAACATCCTAATTACATGAATCCTTTTTTTTGTATATTATTTCATTCCTACTTGTAGGAATGAAAATTATCATATGCATTTGTTTATGTCTTTTTTTTTTACCAAAAAGGCTCACACAAATTCCAAAGGCAGATACAAGATCAGGGCCTGGTGTGTGGACATTAGGGGTTTTACGATGTAATCACATGTTGATTGGTCAGTTTGAATGTCTCAGTATTTGGGCTTTGGTCACATGGTAAAGAAAGAGACAAAATAGCTTGTAAACTTTGCTCTGGCTCTTTTCCTGCCCTGTCTTTTCCTAGTCTGCGCTCTCCTGCTCTCCTCCTCTGGAGTCTATCTTCTCTGGCTCTTTGGGGCCTACTTGCTCTCTTTGTCTCTCTCTCCCTCCCCCTGTCTCTCCTTCTACCTCTGGTAACTTTAATTTAAGCTGGGTACAATTATTATCATGTGTTTTATCATTTCATATTTGATCATTTTATACATTTATCTTGTAATTAATTCAGTTGTAACCATAGAGAATTATTATCATTAAATCATCTCATTTTCAAGTATTTGTGATTTACTTTTGATTTAACATCAACATTTAATTGTTCCATATAGCAATACAATACAATCACATAATAGCCCCTTTCACACATACAGACCTTTCCGAAAAATTGCCGGCAATTTTCCGGAAAGGTTGTATGTGTGAACAGGTCCTTTTTGAAAATACCGGTAAATTCGTTCTGGCTATTTTCCGGAAAGAGAAGTTGTAACATTACCGGTAATTTGCCGGAACGCTGCGCTGTGTGAATGCAGAAGGAAGATTGCCATAATAAGCGCGTGCACGTCTAGAACGTGCTGACGTGAGACGTCTGCTTTAGCCAATCACAACAGTCAGACGCATTTACGTCCGCGCGGTTAGTGAGGATAAAAGCCTTTGAATATTTTTCCAGACACATTTAGCTGCTAGAAGTTAGTTAGATAACGTTTATATGTTCTTCTTTATGCCAACTGTGTAAATAATCATCGATGAGATGCTTATGATAAGCCGTAGTTTGTTTACCTTCAAGCTTTGCGTGCGCCTATGAGCGCCTGCGCACGCACATATTATGAACATCTCGACATGCGAAAGTGATCCTGAGAAAGTTGTTCACAATATTGATCATCCACAGAGTTTTTAATTTAGTCAAATGTTTACAAATACAAGCGCAGCCGTTTAAAGCTCATTTGTGGTGAATGATGTCAGAATTTACCGGTATTTTGGAATGGATGTGTGAACGCTCTTTTCCGGAAAATTTCCGTAACGTCCTCGCCTGTGTGAACAGCGCTTTTTTAAATATACCGGTAAAGTCGTTCCGGAAATTTTCCAGATATTTACCGGTATCACTGTGTGAAAGGGGCTATTATCAACACTCTCCCACATTTATAGCTATTAGCACTGCCTTTATTAACGTTTTTAGTATGAGATTGCAAAAAAATGGTTTGATTAGAAATGTACAGTTGTTTACCATCATGCGGATCACTTTTTAGTCACTCGGCAGAACTACAGTTCGCTGTTAAAATCTATCCCTACTGTCAGACCATCACATTGTTTGGTCTGCTTGAAACAATGCTTTTGCGTTACTTTACTATTTGCATGTGTTCAGAAAAATTGCAGTGAGTTTTCTTAATTTGTTTGTGTTGTGCACATTTGCAACATGTTTGCTGTCAAACTGATGAAGTTCTTTTCTTAATTTGTTGGTGCTTTTTGTAACCCTGTGTGTTTTCTTAAATTGCAGCACATTAAGCTTTCCTTGCCACTGAATTATCTGTGTTTTTAAACTATTCCAGCAAGTGATTCATAGTGAGTGTTTAGGGTGTTTTTTGCTATTACGTGTTGTTTCTTTTTACTTATTAAAGTAGTGATCCCAGTCTAGTTAAAATGAGTTAAACTAGTTTTACTCTTTGATTTTTGCATTTACTCTTGTGTGTTAGGAATTTTCCATAAGGTGTAAATTCACAATCCACCAACATTTAAATCAACAGAATCATCATAACAACAAAATATCTCTGAGAGACAGTTCAATGCAAATCAATGTCTTTACAGTATTTAGTAATGACAGTTTTACAGGATAAATACAGTGAACGATTTTGAATTACGCTGCTGTAATTTTATCTGTTTATCAGAAACACATGAGGATCTTAAAATGTCTTTCTAGTTGACATTTTGAAATGTTGCTCTCCAAAACTAATGACTAGAAGAATACTAGAAATTTGGGGGATATTTCTAAAACATTTTCTGTTTGTTTCATATTCATCCTTTCCTGTTTAAGACTACAGTTAAATGTATTGAAATGGTTAAATGTGTTAAAATGTGTCCATAGTTTCCAAATAATTTCTAAAGGCACGTGCTGCGACACAATAGGGTATGAGCATTGGTGTGCAGAAGGACTTTTAATTTTGCAGTAACCTGGGTCAAGCGCTTACTGTGAACAGTTACAAAATTGTCACGATTATGGTCTGTTCTTTTTGAAAAATCAATGATCTTCACTGTCTGTTTGATATATGATATAGAGAGGTCTCAGAATGTACAAGAAACACTGCATAAATTAAATTTTCCTGTGCCATGTCATTAAAATATGAACATTTATTTTACCCCAGTATATTCAATGCTGTTTCTGTGCTCACCTGCTGATCCTGACAGGCACGTGCATGTAAATGGGTTTTCATTTCAGTTTACACTCAAACAACTAAATGAATACTGAAGTCTATTGAATTGATTGTATTTAAATTACATCACAACATTAATGCTGTAAAGGGAACCATATGAAATTGAAAAACAGTCGGTGAATCGGTAAGAAAAGAAACACTAGCTGTGCATATACTCAATACATATACTATAATAGGCCTATGTACTATTTGAAAAGAAAAAGTAGATACTTTTGAGTGTGTAACAGAAAAGTGTGCAGGCTTTGGTACATGAAACATCATCCTACCTTACTGGAGAAGCAGCAGCAGGTTCATCTTTCATGCAGAGTAATCTCCTCAGGTGTTTGGACAATTCTGAAGAAGTTAATGTCCAAACAGGTCTTTAAAGGAGTTCACACTGTTGTTGCAGATGGAATAAAACACAGAAAACATGATTTAACAAACTTCCAGTTGGCTAGATAATAATTAACAGTCATTTAAACAACTTTACTGAAGCATCTCTGCTTGATTGTTGGTCTCTTGAAGTCCGCCATGTAGTTTGTTTACACTTTAACGTTACCTCAGAGTTTGTAGTTGTAATGTTCAACGCGCAATATTAGGGGTTAGAGTTTAGACGGTACACTCTTTTCAACACAGTACGGTTTGGGACATACTTGTTGTATTTTTGAATACTATTTAGGACGGATAGTGTGTAAATTGGGACGCAGCAACAGTATTTTTAGCTCTAGAATTTTTCTGTCGTTGATGATCTTGCACACAAAATGCACCTTTGCTGACATCTAGTGGCGAAACTTAGTAATTGACTAAACATATTACTGCTGCAAGATAACAAAATTATTTTAAAACAGATAAAAAAACAATTAAATATAGCTACAAAGAGCAATTATCAGGGTTTAAGCGATCAAAAAATACCATTAAAATGCCATTTCAGGCCAGTCGCAAACAGTAAAAGAGTTGTTTGGTATTGTAGTTATTATTTAATGTTGTAAGTTTTGTTGCAGCTTTATTTTATAATCTATCAAATTAATTATTTCCCTAAAAATTCTACAAATATTAACTCATAATGACAACATAAAAGGTGTTGATTTATGCAGAAGTTTTCTGAACATTTAATAAACGTGATGAAATAATTTGTGTCCCCTCAGTTTACTCAAAACTGAAAATTCTTTCTGTCATTAATAACTCTCGTCATTTAAACCTTTAGAACACACATTTAGATACTTTATGTTATGAAAAAGCATTTAAATTGTAAAAAACATTGTGAGATCTAGTCCCCGCAGAATTCTTTGCTTCCTGGGTATAGTGCGCAAGTGGATTTGCCGCGGACCAACCTCTCACAGATAGGCTGAATTATCAGTTTTTTAAATATGTAATTTAGGCTATACTGCTATTTGTAGGCCTATTTTAATGACTAAAATACAGAATATCGATAGAATATTGATTTTAAATTGAGTTGTTGCTCATAGCCCTAAAAATGAAAGTGTAACCTGAACAAAAGTTATTACAATAGGCTAAATAAATAAATAAAATTAAAAGTAGGCCTAATGGCTTATGGTGGATTTTTTTTTACAAATGCCAACCAGACAATTTCACGAAAAAAAAAATACTTGTAGCTGCTGAGCCTTGTAGATAAGTTTGAATTATTTAATGTTTAGGCGGTGAATAAGTGAATACCATTATTGTCCAATAGAAGCCAGTAGTGAAACAACAGAGATTTGAAGCTAACAAAAGCATAGGATTGATTTTAATGTAATTAAATCTTTGCCCTGTTGTTATGCAGGTTGTTGTTTTTTTTTTATGTCTGATCTGATACAGCCGCTGGATTCACCACCATTGAACAGATAGCGCGTGTGCAGGATTCCTTACTAGCAGGAACATTCCATTTGGCATGTCTTCAATTTCATCTGACAGAAAAGTGCTAGAGATCTTAAGTTTTTCTGTTGAAAAACACTGGAAGGAAAACAAGGAAGAAAAGTTGTTTTTGATTATGGTTAAATAGCTATACATGTATTGAGTTAAGTGAATCAGTGTTTAGTACTTAAATCCTATCACTCCTTCTTGGAAAAAAATCCTCGACTACTGCTCTTTACAGGGTAAGAGCGTGTGTTACATACAAAACAAACTGACCACACCGGAAGAGTTGTCCATATGGAGATAGATAGGCGAGGCAAACATATTCATTACAAAGCATTACAGTGTTGTTTCATGGTATTTATTTGGTGCTGTGCAAAGAACTGGAAGTATAATCCCTTATTTGTCAGTATTATGTTCATGTTAATAACATTAGTGTGAACGGTACAAAAGGGTTTTGGCATCATATTGCCTCTCTACTGTTCAATTCACCTACAAACTGAGTCTAAGGGTGTACTCACACTATGTACAGTTGCCTTGAACCAAGCCAAACCACGCTTGTCGCCCCTCCCTTCTCCTCCGACGGCCCGCACTCACATTACAATCGGACCTGGGCAAACTTACATCATAGATGATGCGCTGTCCAGTAAGCGCTCTTGCTCAGCACAGTGGACATTTCTTTAGTTATATCGTTTAAATCGTTTAATATATGCTGACACACGGTGTCAAATATTTAGCCGAACAGATCAGCCACTTTTGACGCTCATAAACAATCATAAAGCTCTCTTGCTGCAGATATTAGGAGGTTTGCTGAAGGTGCAGCTGTCGTGCAGTGAGGGGTTTGCGTCTTTAACCACTTAAACTCTGCTGCTATTTAGGGATTTCCGCCTGGATTTTGCCTACCCAAATTTAAAAGCTTCCCAAATCCACATGCAGAGGTGTAAATGCAAAAATTTGGTATCATTTTAAAGAAAACCATTTGAATTTTCATAAAACACTATTAAAAGTGTTTAAAATAACTGTATATGTTGTCTGCGCTTTTTGTATTTTTTTTTTTTTATAAACTCAAATTTGAAAGTGTACCTTTTAGGTTCTGTGTGGTCTAGGGTGCTGTAATTAATGTTGGTGGTTCCCGCACATGTCTGTAATCATAGGAAAAAAGAAAAATTTCTCCACCATAATCTATGCAATAGTTATTGTATTCCAACTGATGAGAGGTGCTGTACAAGCCACAGGGAGCGATCATTGTTTTCATATTTCACTATTCTTTTGTTTGATCAAACATAATTAATTGTGTTTGGACCACGTCAGACATATAAAAGGATTACTTATGCACATCACCTCAAAAACAGAGGAGAATGGCCCTGAAGCACACAGCATAAGGTAAGAGATGACCGCTGTCTGTGCTATCTGGGGCTGCTTATTGATCATGAATGTATTGTTTACATTTCTGTGCCACGGAAACATCACGATTCATTCAACAACTGTTTAATATGTGAATATAATTCAGTAAAAAGAACACTAGAAGCGTATGAGCACTGACAAGAGCTTTCATTTGAGCTATAACTTGTACATGTGTCATATATGAACCATATGAAAATGAACCAATGTTAAATACCCAGCTCGGGTATCCAAAATACTGTGTATTTAAGTGTAAATAACTTTTATACAGTAGAATAAAAACCAAAGTGATGCATATGTGCATGAAATATAGATTCTACACTTTCAAACGAAACCACTTACGGGGGTCTGGTGCAATGCTAGCCCTTTAAATCTGAAAGCGAATGTCGATGATATCACTGAACCGCAGAGTTTAAGTAGTTAATAAACTACAGCAGTTTGTGTTCATTAAACAGTAAGAATGATTAATAAATCCATATGAAACAGACCCTTAAAAGTCATGTCTCGTCTTCAGTTTTGGGCTCAGGTGCGTTCTGTACTCACACTACAAGCGAGTGTGAACTGTGCTCAGGCACACCTTTCAACCGGGCCAGCTTGGCCCTAACATGATGGAGCATGTTTTTGCGGTTTCACAAAAATGTTCACTGAAGCATGTATTTCCATTGAGCCTGTTGCTTTTGTTATTTTGCACAGCCCCAGTATAGAGATCAAGATCTCTTGTTTTACTATCATCCAGAGCAAAGCACAAAACAAGCCCTTCCTAACATCTAATTCAGTGAAGAGTGAAAAAAAAAACTGTAAAAACTGGGTGTCATTGAGAAAAGTCACACTCTTTATACTGGATCATTTAGCAAACCCTCAGACCCTGATAGTTCATTTGTCTCGGCAAGAGTGGAATTGTCCATCCTGAAATTGTGCCCAAGTCCACCCCTAAGTGTTAATAGGTTAACTGGTGGGCAAAGGATTACAGTATAAAGCAAATATCTCCAGCATGAGGAAACTGCAGGTACATTCAATCATCTGTCTCACACAGTTTACACCTCTTCCTTCAGGTAAAAGCTCTTTGCAATGCAGGATGAAAAACAGGTTTATTTGAGTGTGCTATCTAATTTTATTTTAAAAAAGCTTCACTACTGTTAGTGCTCTTGGACCAGTTAAATGCAGAGCTCAACTCAGAGTTTAGGTCACAATACATGGCCACATGTCATGACTTTCCTTCACAAACAAATAATTTACCAAAAGTAAATGACTAGTTTAATTATCTTATTGTCCTCTTAAAGATTACTATTGTGACACACATTCATACATTAATTTTCTTTCCCGCTTTGTCCCTTTATTAATCCGGGGACGCCACAGCGGAATGAACCGCCAACTTATCCAACATATGTTTTTACACAGTGGATTCCCTTCCAGCTGCAACCCATCTCTGGGAAACATCCATACACTGTCATTCACACATCACACTACGGACAATTTAGCCTACCCAATTCACCTGTACCGCATGTCTTTGGACTGTGGGGGAAACCGGAGCACCCGGAGGAAAACCACACCAACACGATGAGAACATGCAAACTCCACACAGAAAACACCAACTGACCTAGCCAAGGCTCAAACCAGCGATCTTGCTGTGAGGTGAGAGCACTACACACTACACCACCGTGCTGCCCTGTTACACTTGTAATACACTTAAAATATGTTTTTGTTTACAAATTTAGTCAAGTTAGTTTAAACTTACACGGAGACATACATGGATGTTAGTGCACTTCACTACATGAAGGTATACTTAAATATGTACTTTAATATAACTCAAATACGCTTCATAAGAAGATACTATATAAGGTGTTGAAGATCTAGGCATGAAAACATTTTTCCCCTCAGGCCATACACACCTTAAATTCAAACACAGCAATATTACGTTTGTTTGTTTGGCTCATAACCAATGCAGTGCTGTTACAATTTTTATGTTTTCTGTCATTTCAAAAAGCCACTAATGAAATAAATATGTTTATCTAGATTTATATACACTTTTATTTTTTTCTCAGTCTTGCTCATTTAAATGTCTTTTCTCTCCTCTCATGTCTATTTTCTGAAAATCACAGCACATTCCTGAAGTGTTATGCAAATAAATCTGTAAAGCACTTCACACGCAGACTTCATTCGGGCTGTCTATCCGCTGAACACAATTATATTAATTGTTATATATTATATTATTATATTGTCATTTAGAGTATTTTGTCTGTTTAGAAAAAACACTATGCATCAGAAAATAACTAACATATTCAATAAGTGTCATTGGAAACAATTTTTTAAATTAAATTCAGAATATGACTTGGTGTTGATGTTGTGTGAGTTTTCTAGCAGGAAAGATCAGAGCAAGTTCGTGTGAAATGTAATCTGAAAAATATCTCGTCTGACCTGTTTTAACAAACCAAAGGTGATCAACAACTCCACCCTGTCACCAAACTCACACAAGAGATTGATTTCCTTCTCCTGTCTGTCGAGCTTTCACTTTGTCTCAGGGGAAAACTGATCGAAGGAGAACAACCAGAAACTTTTTCAAGAAGGATTTTGGAGAAATTTGTTTTAGTTTACACAACTTTGTCATTTTTGCTGTGGTTAATTTGTGAAATCATCGTCTAGAGAGTCAGCAGTGAAGATGGATTCAGCATCAGCAGAAGATCTTACTTGTCCAGTGTGTCAAGAAATCTTCAAGGATCCTTTTGTTTTAACATGTAAACACAAATACTGTACAGAGTGTCTTCAATCATTCTGGATAAATACAGAAAGTAAGAGGTGTCCTTTGTGCAGAAGAAAGTCCTCACATGACATTCCTCCATATATCAGTGAAAATTGCATTTTACACAGTGAGGATGTCCAGCTCTTCTGTGTGGATGACCAACAGTATGTGTGTTTAGCGTGTGTTAACTCTGAAGAACACAAAAAACACACATTCAGACCCATCAGAGGATTCATTTCATCACTTAAGGTAAGTCAGACATCTTGTTTCATATTTAAGGAAATATTAATAGTAATAAACACAGATATTATATAATTTCTGTTATTTTGTCTGGATCTATATCACATTTGTAAGGACCAATCATGGCTAGACTAAACACTTCAAATGCACAATATGGAGGCTAAGACACTCAGACTTCTGTTCACAGCTAGTGTCTAGATCAGTGGTTCTCAAACTTTTTTCACCAAGTAACCACCTCAGAAAAAAATTGTCTCTCCAAGTACCACCAAAATGAGCAGTATTGAAATATAGTAGCGTAGAAGGCCCAGTAAAGCAGCTACAACTCTGCACAGTTAAGAAACAACGTGGCAGATTACCTCAGAAATATAGGTTATATGTCATATATGGCATATTATATACATCGTTTTTTTTAAATTTTGAAACAAGTATAGCATGTACATGATATATTTCATTCCTCCGCGTATCACTAGAAGGAAGCCTGCGTACCACTAGTGGTACACGTACCACAGTTTGAGAACCACTGGTCTAGATTATAATATTTAAAAGACTGTCATTCGCCAGCATTGATAAGTTAATTTGTCACTGATATCTGTCATAATATTTGACCAGAAGGGGGACAATGATGGCTATTTTACCTTCTTTTATGGTTCTATTATTCTCTTCAATTTATTTCAAACACACAGACTAGAAAATGCGTGGTTCATGTAAAAAAAATTGTGAATTTTACCTATTTTAGCTGGAAAATCTTGCATTAAAGTACTTTTGTTCATTATCCCTAAAGGAGACAAAAGAGAGATTTTCATCTGAGTCTGAGGACATCTGCAGTTTGCATGATCAGAAACTCACACTTTACTGTGTGGTGGATGAACAACTTGTGTGTTTAGCGTGTGTTATCTCTGAAAAACACACCAATCACACAATCAAACCCATTGGTGAAGTTGCTTCATCACGTAAGGTAAGTCAGACATCTTGTTTCATATGTTAAAGAAACATCAACAGTAAAAAAAAAATTTGACAAGCTTCATTTCACATTAGTAAGATGAACATGACCAGCTTAAACAATTAAAAACTACACGTTGTGGAGGCAAAGAAACTGGCATGGAGACTTTAGAGCACAGCTAGCCGTACACTTTAAAACCTCAAAAGTTAAGGAAACTTGATCAGTTTATTTGAGAAAACTGATACCTTAAACCGTTTAAGTTTGAAAAGTATAAATCCTGTAAAGTTACTCCATTTGTGTTGAAGTTATTATAATGATTAAGTGTTGATTGAGTAGAATTACTGAAGAAACACAAAACTTCACCTGGCTTTAGTAACAGGCTTAAATTAAATCAACTAAAGTGCAACACATTCAGTCACTCAAAGTCTCAGCAGATCAGTAAACAACTCAAAAACAGGATCAGCAGCTTTTGTCATTACTGATATGCTTGAATTTGTCTCTGTCACACTTCTACAAAACACCTTAGCACTGCAGTATGAAGCATGTCACCATATCACTGTCTTTCGGATGAGACGTTAAACCGAGGTCCTGAGTCTCTGTGGTCATTAAAAATCCCATGGCACTTCTCGTAAAGAGTAGGGGTGTAACCCCGGTGTCCTGGCCAAATTCCCTCTTAGCCCTTAAACATCACAGCCTCCCAATCATCCCCATCCACAGAATTGGCTCTATCACTGTCTCTCCACTCCACCTATAGCTGGTGTGTGGTGAGCGCACTGGCGCCGTTGTCCTGTGACTGCCGTCACATCATCCAAGTGGATGATGCACACCGGTGATGGTATGGAGAGACCCCCCCCCCATGATAGTGAAGCGCTTTGGGTGCATAGCCGTACACAATAAATGGGCTATATAAATACACACATTACATTGTTGAGATTTATATACTGATTCTTGATGTCTGTATGTTTAAAGTGGTTCATACGTAAAGTGGTACCACCAAAAGATGATTATTGGTATTATCAGTAAAGTGAAAGCATTACCACAATATCAATATAATCTGAAGACACTGATCAGTGCATTGAACTACTACATCAGGGGTCACCAAACGAGTTCCTGGTGGGCCGGTGTCCTGCAGCGTTTGAGACGAGTCTGGATGCAGATTGGTTTCAGTTGCAAGCTGAGGTGCATGCAATGCTTTTAATTAAATCTCTGCTGAAGTTTTGAGAGATTTAATGTGTTGCATTTTAGTTGATTTTATTTAAGTCTGTGATTGAATCAGTTTTGTGTTTTTCTTTAACACCATCTCTTCTTTTTGCTGTAGGTGTTTTATCCTTGTCTTTTTTTTCAATTCCAGGAGAAACTGAAAACAGAAATGAAGACATTAGAAGAGAATCGCAAACACAAAGAAAACATTAAAAGAGAGTTTGAGGAATCAGCTAAACACATAAAGGTAAGCAATCTGAACATCTCAACAGGCATGATGATGTTAAGTATGGTATTAAGTACATCCAGGAGGTTATCACGGAAAAAAGCCCAACAGTCATATCGGCGGCCAACATAAAGTGCAGCACTGTTGTATAAGACTAAAGGCCTTTATTTTGCAAAAACAACCATTATGGAGGTACTTGATCCTGCTTATTAATTCTTTATAATAATATCCTGCTTATTAATTCTTTAATTAAATGCAAAGCTGACAGAAACAACAACAGCTGATGGGGAATATACTAATTAAAACAGTTAAAAACTGCAGCATGACAGACAGCAGATACAGCAGATAAGAATGTGGATGTAAATATATGGATTTGAACATATTTGTAAAGGATGGATGCTTACAGTGGGCGTGGCCAGCAGGGGAGAAGGAGGGGAGCGAACTACTGTTGTCAGTCGGTTCACAAAATGAGACCCAAACCATGAGACGCATGATTTCATAGTTTACAAAGTTACAATGCAAAGAAATAAACGGTAATTTAATGTCCTGCTACATTTGTCATTCGTAATTTCATTCAGATAACCACAATTTATATCATTATAAAGATAATCGAGTTCATGTAAACACTATAAATGAGGACTTCTCCCTCAATCCCCAGGTCTGAATGCAGACTCAGTGCAGCGGGTCTCTTGCCCTGTCTATTTTAACCATTAACCCTGTTGGTAATCTGGTGGATTTAGGCAAACACAGCAGCATGACAATGTGTCTAAATGTGAATGAACTCCTCATAAAAGACAACTTCCGCCATTCTCCAATTTTCGTACTGCTCCCCTGACAAAAACGCTTGCTGCACACAAACAGCTTTGCTGTATCGGCCCAGACAGAATTGCGGAGAAAAACAAGCAACAAACCCCATAGATCATGGAAACAAACACATACGACCCTTCATGAACAGTTAAATACTGTGTGCCGTGGGTCTGTGTCTCACAGCTTGGCACTGGCAGATCTGTGTATTGCCTTCGGAAAGCACGTGCTCTCATGAATAATTAAGCAGCTGGCTCTTCTCATAGGATAAGAAAATTCTGCTATGAATAATAATCAGAAACCGACTCGTCAGTTTTGCAGTTTTGCGGCAAGAGACCCGCTGCACTGAGTCTGCATTCAGACCTGGGGATTGAGGGGATTGATCTGCCCCAAAAATCATTTTAAACCCGGAAGCTGACAAAAGCTCAAAATGATCCAGTTTTCCCCATAATTAAAGCTGACAGGTGCTAACGTTGTCTGATGCTCAACACACACAAATCTGTTACCATCTCAAAAGCACTCGAGGGTTTCTTGAACCTTTAAAGACAGAATGGTCAGACAGGCTGTAGAAAAATAGATACAAACAGAATCATTAGGGTAATCCAGAAGTATGCGGATGGTCAGTACAAGTGGCAAAACAACATTAACGAGAAAACAAGGCAAAGAGTCTAAAACACGGCTAGACACAGCAAGACAAGAAAAGGATTCATGGTGTTACGATAACAAGACTGAGCACTGTGTTTGTGCAAGGGTGGTGTATAAGTAGTCCAGGATATCAGTCCATGATGAGTTACCAGCTGTGTGTGTGTAGTCATTGGGAATCTGAAACCGATGTGTACGAGATGCATGCTGGAAGCTGTAGTTCGTTAAAGTGGCAGAATTGTAGTCCGGGTGATAATGCATGTTTTCCAGAAATCTGCAAAGCCTAGATCAGTGGCTTTCAAGCTGTGAAATGCAGTGGTACGCGGGCTTTCTTCTAGTGGTACGAGTAGAAATTAAATATGTCATATGTACATGCTACATATATTTCAAAATTTCTAAAAAATGATTTATGTATGATTAGAATGACATATAGCCTATATTTATGAGGTCCAGGCAACATTTCCTGATGTTGATGAATTGGCTACTATATGCTAATACTTTACATTTAAGTACAGCTTAAATGTAAATACTTTTTAAGAACAGTAATCTACCATTTTTAACTTTTAAAAGCACATTTTAATTAAAATGTTGACATTTTAAGTTTTTGTTTGTTTGTTTTTTTACCTGTAAGCACAGTAAAGTGTATGTTCAGACTTTATAAAGTTTAAAGTGGCTGACAATGATATTCTTAATAATAGGAATTAATCTGCCATGTTTTTGAACTGCAGATCTGTAGCTGCTATATTGGGCCTACTACAGTACTGTATTTCAATACTGCTTATAGTGGTAATTGGAGAGACATTTTTTTTTCCTGAGGTGGTACTTGATGAAAAAAGTTTGAGAACCACTGGCCTAGATCAATGGTGATCTTGATGAAATTCACTGAGAGTCAGTCTTTTAAGAGTCTTTAGAAAAAAAAACTATTGGATATGGATTAATTAATCATTCATACTGTTCAATGAACACAAACTGTCGTAGATTATTAAAGATACAAACCCCTCACTGCACAACAGCTACACCTTCAGCAAACCTCCTAATTCCTGCAGCACGAGGACTTTATGATTGTTTATGAGCGTCAAAATTGGCAGATCTGTTCGCCGAAATATTTGACAGTGTGTCACTGCATATCAAACGACATAACTAAAGAAATCTCCACTGTGCTGAGTGAGAACGCTTCTAACTGAACAGCGCATCATCCATGATGTAAGCGTGCCCAGGCCTGAATGTATAGTGAGTGTGGGCCGTTGGGGGAGACGGGAGAAGGGACAAGCGTGCTTTGGCTCCGTTCAAGGCAAATGCTCAGAGACTCACAACACTGCAACAGGGCGTCTTGCTTACTCGATTCCAATGACCCATCTCGCACCTTCCCTTAAATCAGTGGTGTCCAAAGTCGGCTCCTGGAGGGCTGGTGTCCTGTTGACTTTAGCTCCAACTTGCTTCAACACACCTGCCTGGAAGTTTCTAGTATACCTAGTAAGAGCTTGATTAGCTGGTTCAGGTGTGTTTGATTAGGGTTGGAGCTAAACTCTCCAGGACACCGGCCCTCCAGGACAGAGTGTGGACACCATTGCCCTTAAATACTCAACTCAGAACAAACAGCCATAAATTCAAGATAACAAATGCTTCCTTGCCTGGTAGTGAGTTTGAGGTGTCAACCATTTGCTCGTAGGTGGAGCATCTGGCAAGGATATTATCAAAGCCGAAACTCAGATCAACATATACAAGTGAAATATTACAGGGAAATTAAGACCATTTTACCAATCACACAGATACATTTAAAATGATACCAAACATGAGTTTGGTATCTACAAGATCAACACCACATTAAAAACTTGAACATTTTATATGAAATGCGAGTGATCTGCTCTGATGGAGAAAGTAAAATAACAGGGCTCAGGGTGAAAGGAGAGGAGTGAGCTTTCCTGCATTCCCACCTGGTGAGGTGTAGAGCCAATTGTCTCTGTGTTTCCAGCCCATGCTTATATTGTCAAAGACATCAAAGAATCTGTGGTATCTCAAATCTCAAATACAGTCAGGAAGGGGGGCTTAGGGTTATAGGAATATTGTATTTTGTATTGTTTTGTGCATATTTATAGCGCATTGACTGTGTAAGGCCAAACATATAAAGCTCTTCACAATCATGAGGGGGCGTCTCTCCACACCACCACCAGTGTGCAGCTTCCACTTGGATAATGTGACGGCAGCCACAGGACAACAGCGCCAGTGCGCTCACCACACACCAGCTATAGGTGGAGTGAAGAGACAGTGATAGAGCCAATTTAGTGGATGGGGATGATTGGGAGGCCATGATGGGTAAGGGCTGAGGGGGAATTTAGCCAGGACACCGGGGTTACACTCCTACTCTTTACGAGAAGTGCCATGTGTTTTTAAATGACCACAGAGAGTCAGGACCTCGGTTTAACGTCTCATTTGAAAAATGGCGACCACTGACAGTGTAGTGTCCCCTTTACTTTACTGGGGCATCAGGACTCATACAGACCGCAGGTTGAGTGCTGGCCTCTCTAATACCACTTCCAACAGCAACCTAGTTTCCCCATGTGGTCTCCCATCCAGGTACTGATCAGGCTCAGCCCTGCTTAGCTTCTGTGAGTAACCGGTCTTGGGCTGCAGGGTAATAAGGCTGTGGCGCAGGGTGAATAGAACAGTTAAACAGATCAGAAAGTTTATTGATTTAGCGCCTGACAGTTCTCGTGGTATCACCTCGTCAAATTTTTACAAAAGTCCTCAGGTTTTGATATTACGGAGCCTTACACTGCAGCAACATCACGTAGTGACCTGAACAATATTCTGCAAGAGTGGCTCAATCCCACTATCAAAGAGAATCAAGAAACATTTTTATTAATTTCATCGTTTTTGTAAATGACAAAAACATTTACATCACATTACATTTTTGTCTTCTTTTAAATGTCTGATGTAAATGTTTGACGTTATGTGAGCTGCTGTAATCATGTTTGTTGATTTAGCATCAATGTTGTTTCATTTAAAGGTTAAGGCTGAACACACACACAAACAGATTGAACATCAGTTTGAGACGCTTCGCCAGAAACTTGAAGAGGAAAAACAAGCAGTGATCGCTGCACTGAGGGAGGAAGAGGAGAAGATGACGAAGAAGACAGTGGAGGAGATCGAGAGTCAAATTTCAACTATTACAGATGCAATCAAAGACACAGAGGAGATGCTGAAAGCCAGTGATGACTGCTTACTGAAGGTCTGATTCCAGATGAGTGATTTGATTGATTGATTGATTGATTGATTGATTGATTGATTGATTGATTGATTGAGCTCTTGATGATCAGTTGTCTGTTTCTTCTGCAGGAGGCTGATGTCTTAATGGAAAGGTGAGTGTCTGCTGGTGTCTCTGCTCTCTCTGCTCCTGAAGCTAAAGCCACTGCAGTTCTGACTCCTGAATGTTCTTCCAGAGTCCAGATCTCACAGCCGGATCCAGAACCGCCATCTGCAGCTTCAATAAACGTGTCACAGTACTTGAGGAACCTGATGACCAACATCAAAAAAAAGATGGAGACAACGATTAATGACGTTTTCCAGGACAGTAAGTCTACAGAACTTCTCAGATCTTGACTGTACTGTTTTCATGATGCTAAACTGCTGGATTATTTTAGTCATCAATGAGTGAAAAATTATTTATTTCTGGTGTATGATTAATGTCATCAACCTAGGGGTGGACGATATGGCAAAAATTTATATCTCGAGATCTTTCTTAATTTTGTTTGATACGATATAATTCCGATATTGATATGGACAAAATTAAAAAGCCAGGAAAAACTGCCAAAAACACAGACAATGAATGTCTGTACCTACAAATGTTTGCAAACTGAATTTGCAAACTTTTCAATACCTCCAGGCTCTTATAACTTTTTTTTTAAATAAAAAAAAAGTACAAAAATGTATTAATTAATGAATGTTCACTTTTTATTTGTATTTAGCCTTTACAAACAGATGAGTATATTCATACTTCTGGTTGCTTTCATCTTGAGCGTCCTTTAAGGGTTAAATCTGTTTTATAATAATGAAAGTATGTTATATATGAGCAATATCACACAAGTAGCAGTGCGATATGGCTGTATATCGGCACTGGTTGGGGCACTAAGGCACTTGGCCTGCAGCCTCATGCCAACGCACACCTCCCACCAGTGCCGATATACAGCCATATCGCACTGCTACTCGTGTGATATTGCTCATATATAACATACTTTCATTATTATAACAGAATTAATACCTCTATTAATCACATTCTTTCTATTTCATTAGCTTTGCAAAATTCCTGATAAACATGTTTGCAAATTTTATTTTGTAAATTTGCTCGAGTGCTATACCAGCATGCAGTGAGTTTGTGTGTGTTAATTTGGGTGTATACAAGGATCAAGTTTATATATATATTTATACATAATTATTAGGCCCCTATTGATTTTTTTTTCTTTTTTAAATATTTCTCAAATGATGTTTAACATCATTTCAAGCAATGAAATTTTCACAGTATGTCTGATAATATTTTGTCTTCTGGAGAAAGTCTTATTTGTTTTATTTTGGCTAGAATAAAAGCAGTTTTTAATTTTTTTAAACCCATTTTAAGGTCAAAATTATTAGCCGTATATATTCTTATATATTTTTTCTCGATAATCTACAGAACAAATCATCGTTATACAATAACTTGCCTAATTCCCCTAACCTGCCTAGTTACCCTAATTACCCTAGTTAAGCCTTTAAATGTCACTTTAAGCTGTATAGAAGTGTCTTGAAGAATATCTCGTCTAATATTATTTACTGTCATCATGGCAAAGAGAAAATAAATCAGTTATTAGAGATGAGTTATTAAAACTATTATGTTTAGAAATGTGTTGAAAAAATCTGCTCTCTGTTAAACTGAAATTGGGGGACAAAATAAACAGGGGGGGGAATAATTCTGACTTCAACTGTATATTAAAAGAAGTGCATATAATTCATTTATTATGAGCACAACAGTTTAACATACTGTATAAAATTAAGAACAGTACATTCTGATTTCATGCTAACTTTAAGAGTTTTAAAGACATGAACATTCATAACCATCTTGGTATGTATTGTGAGGTATTCTTTCATCATATCTTTGCAAGGTTGAACAAATGAACATCAGATTAAAGCAGTTGTTGATTGTGTCTCTTCAGCTCCTGTGCTTTTGGATTCAAAAACAGCTCATTCGGATCTCGTAGTGTCTGATGATCAGACCAGTGTGAAGAGAGAGAAAGCACAGCTGGGATGAAAGACAGTAAATTCTGGACTATTGGAGTAACTACAGAAGCAAACCACAGGAAGGGAGGTGATGTCTTTAAGTCTGACTGCTGGAGTGTTCACTATCATAGATATAGTATGACCACATGGGCTAGATTTTCTGTTTATTAAAATCTTGAGAGTGTGCGAGTTGAACTGGACTATGACAGAGGAACAGTGTGTTTCTCTGATCCTTTTTAAATAACACGCCTCTACACACATTCTCAAACACCTCCACTGAGACTGTCTTTCCTTTCTTCCATACTCTTGACTCTCTGAAGATCTTGAGATTGAGTGATGAGTAAATGTAGTTCTGGATCTTTAAGTTTTAATGTTTCCATTATTTTATCCACAAGACATGAGTTAGGCTGACACTGACATTCACATACTGCTGTTAAACAACAAATCAGTGATTTTTTTATATATATTTGTTGATTTTATATTCGGTATGTCCTGACGACGCTTGCCTTTAAACGTCCTTTTATTCCGTTTTACATTTGAACAGCTAAATTAATTTTAAATGAAAAACATTTTCTCTGTACAGGGCTCAACAGTGCAACCATTTCGCTCGCATTTGCAACTTAAAACAGGCATGTGCGAACTGGGAAATTTATTTAGACGCACATGTGCTATTTTTTTTTTAAATAAGCTTAATTGATGATTTTTATTCACTCGGCCACAGTAAAACGACATACTCTTCACACTAACCTAAGGTGTATTATGTTGGAAATCTATTGTGACTGTAGCACATGCGGACGCTCTCAGCAACAGCACGTTTTTACCGGTTTATTTAATTCACGTTAAGCGATCTTTACATTGTTTTGTATACATTGCTAAGCAGGCATGTCCACACATAGAGCTTAACTTGTGAAGTGCACATGCCCTTTTCAGTCTTGGATAGAGAGTGCCCTTCCAAAAGGAACTGAAGTGCCCCCGCTCTTCAGCTCGCGATCGCCTCAACCTCCCCTCACCCTGTACTTGAGTTTGTAGTTGTGTCTTTCTTTAAATTGTCATACTTTTCCCATGTGGGCAGTAGGGTGGAATCTATGCAATATATTATGCAAATAAAATTAATTTTGATAAATAAAATTATTCTTAAGTCATATTATTTTATGTGGCATGGAGAAAAGGCGTTTCAATGTAGCTACTGCAAGTATATTTATTATAAAGATATGTACAATATATATTATTATTATAAAATAATTATAAAATTATAAAATACTACTTAAGCTGTTATACAGTAAAATAAAACCTACTGTACTTAAATAACTGATACTGCTTTGCTTTTGAAGATCTCTTCGTGTGCATTTATTAAGCAAAACACTATATCTTATACATTTTTCACTGCGTTCCTGAATTTCTTTAACGTGCTCCTAATTTAAGGCCCGTGCACACGATACGTTTTTTGCTCGCGTTTTCCGTCAACGTTTAACGCCTTGTGACTAAATAAAGGGCGTCAATGTGATCTTGCACACCAACGTGCAAAATGTCAGGCGCAAAAGTGTCTTTTTAAAAGAAACGCCTCATTATTTTTTTTTTATTGTAGTATTTACAAACATAGTACAATAGAATACATCTCACAACAGTTATGAACATAATAAAAATAAATAAAATAAAATGAAATAAATTCTTTCAGTTATACAATGTATAAACATGCCAGGGGTAGAAAAAAGAATAGGTAAGATAATGATAATTATATAAAAAAACTTATTCAATCAAATGAAATTTACATAATGCCTCATATGTTTTTTTAGCTTTTTTGTTTTTTATGTTACATAATGAAGTACCATATTGTTTAATCTCCTTTATAAAATAAACACAATTTGGCTTAGCTTTGGCCCATTTCTTGACATGGATATGGTATTTTCCAAGTAATATTATTAGTTGTATAAGAAAACATGTTTTGGAGTCAATTCCATCTTGTACAAAAGCAAGTATGACATAAAGAAACGCCTCATGCTCGTTTTTTAGTTTTTTAGTCTCCGCCAATCAGGTCGGCACTTTTCTTCACTTGCACGGAGCTGCTAAAGTTACAGTAAACAGCACTTGAAGGCGCTCAAGCGCAAAACTGTCAATGTGAGCGCACATTAAAGAAAATGCCCAGAGGCGATATAAACGTGTATTGATGTGATTTTTGTGATTTTAATGATTGTACTGAAGGGCAGATGAGCTTTGTAAACCACTGAATCAATGAATTTTGTTGTGGGATTATTGATTAAGCCTCAGAACTGATTTTTTTTTTTACTCTTCTTGTCTTCTTTTAAATGCCAGTGTCATTTATGTCTATTTTATTTCTTCTTTTTTTTGCAGAAATTTTGTACAGCACATTGGTTGACTACTGTTGTTTTATTGTTTTTTTTTTATTATTATTACATGTTGTGTCTGCAGCTTCTGACGAAAATAATTTCAAATAATATCACAGATGAGCCACTGCGCACACACTCACCGGCCATTTTATTAGGTACAACTTACTAGTACCGGGTTGGACCCTTTTTGCTTTCAGAACTGCCTTAGTCCTTTATGGCATAGATTCAACAAGGTACTGGATACATTCCTCAGAGATTTTGCTCCATATTGACATGATAGCATCACACAGTTGCTGCAGATTTGTTGGCTGCACTTCCATGATGCCAATCTGCCGTTCCACCACATCCTAAAGGTGCTCTATTGCATTCTGATATGGTGACTGTGGAGACCATTTGAGTACAGGGAACTCATTGTCATGTTCAAAAAACCAGTCTGATTAGGCTGTGGTGTTGACATGATGCTCAATTGGTACTAATGAGCCCAAAGTGTGCCAAGAAAATCTCCCCCACACCATTACACCACCACCACCAGCCTGAACCGTTGATACAAGGCAGGATGAACTCATGCTTTCATATTGTTGAGGTCAAATTCTGACCCGACCATCTGAATGTGGCAGCAGAAATGGAGACTCAGAGCAGGCAACGTTTCTTCAATCCTCTATTGTCCAGTTTTGGTGAGCCTGTGTGAATTGTAGCCTCAGTTTCCTGTTCTTAGCTGACAGGAGCGGCACCCGGTGTGATCTTCTGCTGCTGTAGCCCATCCGCCTCAAGGTTGGACGTGTTGTGTGTTCAGAGATGCTCTTCTGCAGACCTCTGTTGTAGCGAGTGCTTATTTGAGTTACTGTTGCCTTTCTATCAGCTGGAACCAGTCAGGCCATTCTCCTTTGGCATCAACAAGGCATTTGCACCCACAGAACTGCCGCTCACTGGATGTTTCCCCTTTTTCAGACCATTCTCTGTAAACCCTAGAGATGGTTGTGCGTGAAAATGCCAGTAGATCAGCAGTTTCTGAAATACTCAGACCAGCCCGTCTGGCAGCAACAACCATGCCACATTCAAAGTCACTTAAATCCCCTTTCCTCCCCATTCTGATGCTCGCTTTGAACTGCAGCAGATTGTCTTAACTATGTCTACATGCCTAAATGCATTAAGTTGCTGCCATGTGATTCGCTGATTAGAAATTTGCATTAACGAGCAGTTGGACAGGTGTACCTAATAAAGTGGCTGGTAAGTGTATATGTTCAACTTTATTATAATTTTTTAAACCGTTTTGTACAGTGGCCAAGAGAGAGCTTAATGCACTACAATTTAAGAAAACATGCAATTACAAGCAAATTAAGAAAGGACCTTCATCTGTTTGACAGCATACGTGTTGCAAAAAAAAACACAAAAACATTAAGAAAATGCTGCAAATTCTCACAACGGAAATGTTTCAAGGGGACCCAAAAACATGACGCATATGGCTGGGATTTGTTTATTGTTGCTTGTTTTTGGACATTGTTTCTTCTTTCTTTTAACTTGTTAGTGACCCAATTCTATGTTGAAATGAGTGAAACTAGTTTGATTACTCTTTGAATTAACTTCATTTCCTAATCATTTACTTTTGTGTGTTTGGAAAATTCCATAAAGAGTAAATTTACAATATACCAACATTTGAATCAACAGAATCATCATAAATAAACAACATTTACAACACAAGTTGCAGTTCATTTCGAATAATTGTCTTTACAGCATTTAGCAGTTTTACAGCATAAATGCAATGAACAATTTTAATTATGCTGCTCTAATTTTATTTGTTAATCTGCAAAATGTCTTTCCAGTAGGCATTTTGAAACGTTAATCTCTAAAAACCAATAGCTAAGAATAATAGAAAATTCAGGAATTTGACATTTTCTAGTTGCTCATGTCTTTCAGTTTAAGGCTACAATTATATTTTGAAATGGTTAAAGGCATTAAAAATGACTCCATCGTTTCCTAATACTTTCTTAAAGACTCATGCTGCGTCACAATTCACATACTACATCCGTGTGAAGAAAAAGTAGAAGGTTTTGAGCGTGTAACAGAATAGTATGCAAGCTTTGGTACGTTACATGACACATCATTCACATCAATTTCATATTGAATGGCCTACCTTACTGGAGAAGCAGCGTCAGGTTCATCTTTCATGCAGAGAAATCTTCCCAGGAGTTTGGATAATTCCGGAGTTAATGTCCAAACAGGTATTTAAAGGTTACACTGTTGTTACAGATGAAATATAACACAGAAAACATGATTTAAGTTACCGATTTTCCAGTTGGCTAGATAATAATTAACAGTCATTCAAACAACTTTACCTTAGCATCTCTGCTTGACGGTTGGTCTCGTGCGTCCGCCATGTCTGTAGTTTGTTTACACTTTACCTCAGAGTTTGTAGTTCTAATGGTCACGCTTAATGTATTGCTGTGGGTAATATTATCGGGTAGAGTACGGACGGTTCTACAATCCATGAAACGATACTATTTTTAACACACTACTGCAAAGGTGTCAAACTCAGTTCCAAAAGGGCCGCAGCTCTGCACAGTTTAGTTCCAACCCTAATTAAACACACCTGATCAAACTAATTGAGTCCTTCAGGCTTGTTTTAAACCTACAGGTAAGTGTGTTGGAGCAGGGTTGGAACTAAACTGTGCAGGGCTTCGGCCCTCCAGGAATTGAGTTTCACACCCCTGCACTACGGTTTGGCACTAAATATATTTTCGAATACTGTTTAGGACGGATAGTATAGGAATTGGGACGCAGCAACCGTATTTTTTTACCACTGGAGTTTTTCTGTGTCGTTGATGAT
Organism: Danio rerio; assembly: GCF_049306965.1. Classification (NCBI taxonomy): domain Eukaryota; kingdom Metazoa; phylum Chordata; class Actinopteri; order Cypriniformes; family Danionidae; genus Danio; species Danio rerio. Next base: position 4,676,461 of record NC_133178.1, read on the forward strand.
CTTGCATACAGAATGCATCTTTGCTGACATCTAGTGACAAAACTGAGTAATTGACTAAACATAACGATTTTTAAAAGATAAAAACAAGCTACAGACAGCATTTATCAGGGTTCAAGCGATTTTATTTAATATGTGTTTTGTAAAACTGTAGTATTAAGCCTTTGGTGAGTAAACTACTAAACTACCAATAAATAAATAAATAATTTCAGGCCTGTCACAGGCAGTAAAATAGTTGTTTAGTTCAGTAGTCATTAGTTAATGTTGGATGTTTTGTTACAGCTTTATTTCTTAATCCACTAAATTTATTTTTTTCCCTCAACATTTAGCAAATAATAACCTTATATTGACAACATGAAAGACGTTTATTCTGAAGTGTTCTGAACATTTATTAAACGTAATAAAAAACTTTAAAAGGCAAATTTTGCTGTTTTGTGGCACTCACCTGTGGTCTGTTCAGCTGATTGGACATGAATTGGAAAGACTCGCACCAGTACTAGTACTGACCTTAACAAATTTCTTTAAATTGATTCTAAAAAGCTTGTATAAACTAAGTTAATCAGGTTTCAACTTAATATTTAATGTTATGATTAAATATAAATAAAAAACGTTGTCATGACTTATTGATCATATAATATTTATTTATTTATTTATTTTTTTAGGGATTTACTGCATGGCAAGCTGGTTAGCTTTTAATGTTCTGAGAGCTATACATGACAACTACATTCTTATTAGGTAAGACTCATTACTTGAGTACCGTAAATCAGTCCAATTGCATGAATACTACTATAGTAATTTACAGTAAATAATAGTTTAGTTCAGTTCAGTGTGGTTTAAATTTCACTACTGAAACTCCAAACACAATAGCAAATCCACCGATGCACAGCTCCACAAGTCCCAAACCAAGCAAGCCAGTGTCGAGGAACAAACTTCACCAATCGACGAAAGTGAAAGAAAAAAAAACTTTAAGAGAAACCAGGCTCAGTTGGGCGTGACTATTTCTCAGTTGGCCAAACTTCCAGAATCACCAAACCGGATTCAAGTGCTTTACTGTAGTATGGTTGAAAAACACTTCCGTATTAACTACAAATTTAAATTAGTATTTTTTCATGCAAGTAAATTTAACAAAAAAAAAAAAGAAAAAAAATTGCAGAATGCTTTAATCATGGTTATTAATGTTTAAAAAAATGATTATATTTGATAGTATTAAGGATTTGTAGCGTAATAGTTACTTTTAATGCAATTACTAGGAGTAATTCTGGGTTATAAAAGCTATTTGGCCTACGATCAGGGTTTCTACAGGTTTCAAGTCAAATTTAAAACTTTTTAAGACAATAATAAAAGAAATTTCAGACTTGCAGAAGACTAAACCCCTTAAGATTTTTTAATGGTCAAGTTAAAACCTCAAAAAAAAACATTAAAAACAAATGTTATTGTAAGGAAGATAATTAAACCATAATAATAAGCAAACAGAGTTAATAAATAAACGTTTCTTAAAACTTGAAATATGTTGTTAGTGATATGATGGGTTGTGGCTCAGTTGGGTATAGCTTTACATGGAAAATGAAGACCCGTTTAAAATGATTTAAGACCTCCAACATAATATTTAAGTGCTTTTTAAAGACTTTAAGGCCTACATTTTTTTTTTAATTTAAGACGTTTTAAGACCCCGCAGGTACCCTGACCATATATAAATGTTAAAAAACCAGGGTATGTCAGGTCAAGTGTCATCATCTCTGAATATGTAAATGTCAAATTCAGCAATCAATGGAAAATGAAGTGGAGTAAATGAGTCGTGTTGTTTTGAGGTTTACCTAGAAAAATGATTCACATCTCAAAAGTAATTTAATTTCCGAATGATTTCAATTCTCTGCTTATGTTTTACAGATTTGACAGATTACAGGTTTCTAATGGTAATGCAGTAAATCTATAGTTAAACTGTGCACACGTACACTGGACAAACGCAACATATGACCACACCAAACGCTGGTTTAATGTACTTCACAAAAGTTAACTGATAAAAAAACAAAACAATTTCTGACTTTATTTTGAAAGCATTCTCATTTTACAGCATTTTCACACACAAGTCAATAAAACTTTCCAATACTGCAGTTTTCCCATGTTTCTGGAGTCCTCTTCAGTTCTCCTGGACAGAGTTTCAGTTTCTCCAGATGAGTTTCTCTCCTGACAAACTACAGAAACAACTGACTTGAACCCATTTTACACTGGTGAATATGTTGGTTAAATAAGTACAGTACTAATATGAATTTTTAGGGGGGCCAATAATTTTGCACAGTGTATCGGAAAGATTTCATGACACGCATCCCCATTTTCAATCATTTTATTTCAATGCAAGGTTAGTTTGTTTTTGAATGACGAAGATAAATCAATTATGCACATTTCTTCCAAGGGCGCCAATACTTTTGACCACAACTGCGCATGTTTATTTTAAAAAAGCGATCTCAATTTTAAAAGTAAAAATACTGCAGTAAAAACACGGCTCATTTTTAAATGTTTATAAACTCACTGATGAGAAGTTGTTGATCAGACACAATATGGCTTCAGTTGAGAAACGTGAACGACTGATACACAATGCGTCGACTTTTCACATACAAACTGACCCAGACTATATGAAAACAGCAAATATTGTGAATGAAAGTCAAACAAAACCATGCTGAAAACACACCAACATCAAAACCCAAACACAGTCAAATTCATATCAATCTTTATTTGTACTTAGAAATTTTGCGCAACAATTCTTCTCTTTTCTTTTGTGTGTTTGTTTTTCGCGGTCGATCTGAATCTCTCATGCCATTATTCCTGCAGGAGCGGCTGAAACGGACCTCTTACATAAAGTGCTTCTGTCAACGATCGCGTCGCTCGGCTTTTTCTTCTTTCGTTTTTTCTTCTTCTTCTTGTTTTTTTTTTTGCAATAGAAAAATGAAAAGACGGTGGAGGACAAAAAATTCCCATGGCTCACGAGAAGAGTGAAGGAAAGGGCAGATCCGTTAAAAAAAGAGGAGGAAAGGGACAGAAAGAGCAGAGATAGTTCAGTGAAGGCTTCTTCAGCCCAGGATCAGGCTGGATTTTCCTCCTGGAGGATTCCTGCGGCCGGACGCGTTTCCAGCAGACGGCTGAGCGGAGGCCGAGGAGGAGGAGGAGGAGTCCTCTTTCTGCTCCACACACTCCTCTGAGAAAACACACACACGGCACAGTGTTTAGGAGATTCACACACAACAGCACAGCAGATAAAATACACAGATGATTCACGCACACACAGGTTTGTGTCACTATATCAGTGAGGACATTGCATAAACTTCCATTAGGTTAATGATAGCATCCATGCCCTACCCCTAACCTGAACCCTAAAACAACCCTCACAGAAACAAGTGTACATCAAAACATACTAATAAAAACATCTGGTTTGCTTATCCAGGGTATATACAAGGGGTGTCAAACTCAATTCCTGGAGTGCCGCAGCCCTGCACAGTTTAGTTCCATCCCTGCTCCAACACACTTACCTGCAGGTTTCAAACAAGCCTGAAGGACTCAATTAGTTTTATTAGGTGTGTTTAGTGTTGGAACTAAAGCCGCAGAGTGCAGGGCTGCGGCTCTCCAGGAATTGAGTTTGACATCCCTGGTATATACTGAACTTCTCAAGTTGAATTTATTACCTCTTTTAACACCTTAAAAACATTTTTTTTACCAGCACGACTTAGAGCTGCAACTGTAGTGGAGTAAATGAAATATCTTTTCAATTGGAATAACATATTGCAATTAAGATGTACATTTAAGTAGAGCAGAGGGATTAATCAAGATGTCACAGTGGGCATTTGTTTATAATCAATGTCAAAAAGTAACAATAGAAGTGGGTTTTATATGTATAAAAATCTCAATTTTCTGTATAAATAAATGTAACTTGTTCTTGGCATGAAAAATAAAGGGAAAAAAAAAAAGTAACAATAGCCGCTATGCTAAGAACAGTTCGGTACAGTTACGGTTGTTTCTCCACTGAGCCTGGAACTGCGCAGCATGATTACAAACCGTTCTCGACATGGTTAGACGTGCTAAACTGTGCCGATAGATTCTACTGTGTTGACGTCTCGGCTCTGTTGCCAAGCTACCACCAGTGTTGCTAGATATAGTGGACTTTTTACAGCCCAAAGGCTGTCCAAAACCCACCCGAATGCACAAAATATAAAATATTAACCGTTTTTTTTTTTTTTTAATTTTATTTAAATCGAAATTTATTTATAATTGTTACATTATTGTCATAATTGTTATCCACACAGCAACCAACACCAGCAGTCGCAGAACCACAACATGACCAGATCACATCGAAACACTAGATTAAAGGCCTGCGCTTAACACAAATTGAAAATTTATCTAAAAAAAAATGGGTCTCGAAAATGTAATGACTTTTTAATCCTTTTTAATGCCCTTAATTAGTTAATTTACAACCCCGCGGACGCCCTGTTATAAGCTATTTTAATTATTGAGCAGTGAAGTGTCCACTAGTGGGTCATTTTTATATCTCACTATAAAAGGGAGGATAATAGAGTCCTCAAGAGTATAGTTAAACCAGTATACACACCAAGGTTTGTTTCATTTCCATTGTTTTTTCTGTAAGGTTAATGATAGTGACCCTGGCCTAACCCCAGCCCTAACCTGAACCCCTCACAGTAACAGTTGCACATCATTATATACTAATAAAAAACATCATCTGGTTTATTCATATGCACTTTTAAGGTGCAGCAAATGAGGGTTACTTTAAGGCGCAGTGAAATGTCCACTATTGTGATGTTTGATATTTCACTATACAAGAGAGGACAATTGAGCCCTCACAAGTATAGCTAAATCTGTATATATTTACACACACAGGTTTGTTTCACTATCTTAGTGAGGACTCAACAGACCTTCATTGTTTTTTCTCTCTATTAGGTTAATGATTGCGATGGCCTGACCCTAGTCTTAACCTGAACCTTTACAGAAACAGTTGCAAATCATTAGATATGAATACATTGATTTATAAGCACTTTTATTTAGTGAGGAGCAGTGAAATGTCCACTGGTGGGTTGTTTAGATATCACACTATATAAGTGACAATTGTGCCCACACAAGTATAGCTAAACCTGTACACACACAAGTTTGCTTCACTATCTAAGTGAGGACATCATATTCACGTCATTAGATACTAATAAAGAAAAAAAAATTCTGTCCAAATTATAAAGCACTTTAAATCAGTGAGAAATGGTGAATCGTCCTCAAGGGTTGTCTCAGGCCTCACTAGAAGGAAATGTAAGTCCTAACAAGTATAGCTAAACCAGTACACTCACAGGTTTGTTTTACTTTTTCTGAGAGCATTACAGATTTCCATAGTTTTTTTTTCTATCAGGTTAATGATATGACCTGTGGCCAAACCATAGTCCTAACCCAAACAGAAACAGCTGCACATCACTGGATACTAATAAAACATGTTCTGCCCAATTTATACACACTTTTAATCAGTTAGGAGCAGTGAAAATGTCCACTAGTGGATTGTTTTGATATCTCACTCTACAAGGGAGTACAATTGAGCCCTCACGAGTAAAGTTAAACCAGTACACACACACACACACACACACACACACACACACACACACACACACACACACACACACACACACACACACACACACACACACACACACACACACACACACACACACACACACACACAGGTGTGTTTCACAATTTTAGTGAGGACATTATAGACTTCCATTGTTTCTCTATCAGGTTTATGATAGTGACTATGGCCTAGCCCTAACCATCAGAAATAGCTGCACATCATTAGATGCTAATAACACATCTGGTTGATTTACAAACTCTTAATTAGTGATGTGTCCAATAGTGGGCTCTTTTAATAACCTACTATATAAGCTGGGACAATTGAGCACTCAGAAGTATAGCTAAACCTGTAAACACAAAGCAGACATGAACTTTTGCATTAGCAGAGTTCAATGCGGAGTCACGTTTCAACAAGAAAAGGCCAGAGCTTCATATCATACAGTCACGGCTTTACAGGGACAGTTCACACTAAAATTAAAATGTACATAAAGTGCATTCAAAACTTTGTGAGTTTTTTTTTTTTTTTTCAGATAAACACAAAACTTTGTTTTTCCTACTAGGGAAGTCAATGGTTAAAGGTTTTCAACATTTTTCTAAATATCTTCTTTTGTGTTCAAGAGAAGAAGGAAACAAACGCATTTGCAGCAAGTACAGAAATGACCATTTTCATTTTTGGGTGAACTGCCCCTTTAAACTAGGGCCTTTATGCTAAATCTCTCAGTCAGATCAGTACTATATTAATAAAATCAACATTAGCACCTGTTTATTTTTTCCCCATTTTCCGTTTAACGAAGAAGATATTTTCAACACATTTCTAATCATAATAGTTTTAATAACTCATCTCTAATAACTGATCTATTTTATCTTTGCCAAGATGACAGTAAATAATATTTGACTAGATATTCTTCAAGACACTTCTATACAGCTTAAAGTGACATTTAAAGGCTTAACTAGGTTAATTAGGGTAACTAGGCAGGTTATTGTAGAGATGGTTTGTTCTGTAGATTATCGAGAAAAAAAAATACAGCTTAAAGGGGCTCATAATTTTGACCTTAAAATCGGTTTTAAAAAATTGCTAAAATATTATCAGACATACTGCGAACAATTCCTGAATCTGTTCAACATCATTTGGGAAATATTTAAAAAAAGCAAAGTAATTCAAAGGGGGGCTAATAATTCTGACTTCATTCTTATATGCTATCATGCACAAAGCACACGCTGCATTCTGACAGCCACCACAGGAGGCGCTGCAGCACATTCAAATCAGAAAACAGATCTCTCTTTCTCAGGTGAAAGTTCAGCTCTTTATTCAATACTATCAGCTAGAACTCTGTGTTTGACTGCACAAATTTACTCAGATCAGCTGACATTAAGAGACAGCAGACAGAGAGCAAGCACTGGATAATATTTACACTATTTGCATGAACTAATATATTGCTGTGTGTGTGTCTGATTTGAACACTTGACACAGCACACACATATATAGTCACAGTAAGAGTATAGGATCACAAAACTATGCTAAAATCACCCAGTGGAAAAAAAAAAACACTTAAAGATGATATTAATATTAATCAAAGTAAAAAAAAAAAACAACTATAACACTATAAATACAAAGCAAAAATAATCCCTAAACTATTTAGCAAACTAAGTTAATGATTTATCTACTTGCTTGTTTTTAATATCTTTATAAAGGGTTTGAGCTTCACTTTTAACCAAAAGTCAAACTCCCTGACGGTAAAAAGCTGGATTTCCATGAGCTGTAATGAATGGAAAGAACAGGCAGCTGATGTGTGTCGCATAAGATTACAATTATAAATGATAAATTTATAGATTTATAATGACTTTCCCAGCAGAACACACAGACTACAGCTTCAGACAAACTGCAGACGCCATTAATGAGAAGAGCAGACGCACAGATCCTGGAGGAAGTGTGTGTGTGTGTGTGTGTGTGTGTGTGTGTGTGTGTGTGTGTAAAAGAGCAAGGCAGAGAATGAGTGTTAAATTCATTTGCCTTATCCTACATAATCTACACTGACTGTAATTGAAATGATTTTAATATAAGTTTTAATATTTTATAATTAAATTGATTATTATTTATTGCATCTGTTGTTATTACTTTGTCTGAAATATAGACTATTACTATATAAACTTGAGAAATATTCTGGCAATACTGGAACAAATGAAAGTCAAGCACGTAAAGCAACTTAAGAACTTCATGCAAAAACAACTGTGTGTGTTTGTGTGTGTGAGTGTGTATCTGTGAGTGTGCGCCTCATTCCTGAACTAATGCACATCTTCAGAAAATGCTTGTTTATCTGCAGCAGTTCTCAACAGACACGTCACAGACATGCATGCAAAAATGTACGCATGCACAAAACACACTCAAACACACAAACAAAAACACAAAAAACCCACACACAAAAATGCAGGCACACAAATATACACTGAAACAAAATCAAGCAATTGAACACAAAAGCAAACACACACACACACAAAAACAATACTAAAACGCACGCACACAGCACACTCAAAACAAACAAAAACACAAAAGCACACACACACACACACACACACACACACGCACGCACGCACGCACGCACGCACGCACGCACGCACAAACACATGCAAAATGCACGCAAGCAAAAACAAAAAAAAAAACACAAAAAAACACAAACATCCACAAACACTAAACAGACAAACAAAAACTCAGAAAAACCACACACACACACACACACACACACGCACGCACGCACGCACGCACGCACGCACAAACACATGCAAAATGCACGCAAGCAAAAACAAAAAAAAAAACACAAAAAAACACAAACATCCACAAACACTAAACAGACAAACAAAAACTCAGAAAAACCACACACACACACACACACACGCACGCACGCACACCTACCTACAGGAGGAAAGTCAGACTCACCGTGGTTCTCTTGCTCATATTCATGATGATCCTGCAAAACAAAAAACTAATCATTATAATAATACTACATTTCATTCATTCATTTAGTCTTTCATTCATTCATTTAGTCATTCATTCAAGATCACCAGAGGACATTTTACATAAAGGTAAATAGAAACAAAACCGAAAAAAGCAACCAACCAATCAGTGAAAAGTAGACAAGGATACAATAATTTACACCATCACTTTAACCTATTGAGTTAATAAGCTTTCAATGAACACTGTCAAGTTGAACTGACTAAAACCATTGAAGTTAATTTGTATGAGATTCAACAACAACAAAATAAAAAAAATATAATAAGCCAGCAATAATAATGTACACTATTACCTTAACTTACTTTAAGTTAATCAGGTTAAAACAGTTGCGTTAACTAAACCATTCATTCTCCTTCGGCTTAGTTCCTTATTTATTAGAGGTTGCCACAGTGGAATGAACCACCAACTATTCCAGCATGTGTTTTACACAGCAGATGCCCTTCCAGCCGCAACCCAGTACTGGAAAACACCTATACACAATCACATACACACACACTATGACCAATTTAGGCGCCGTTTACACTGGTGCGTTTAGTTTTAAAACGGCGTTATAGAATGAAAATGATCTGCGTCCACACTAGCGTTTCTGAACAGCTCTCAGTCTACACCAAAACACTAAAAACGCACATCACGTGACCACACACACACACACACACTCTCTGGCATGTGCTGCAGCCTATCTAGCCAGATGAGAGCTGTGCTAGTCGGACTGTTCATCAAGCATCTCCCGCTGGATCTAATCTCACTATATTTGCTAAACGTGATATTTAATTCATCTTGTTGTCTTTATCTAACGACATATTCCCCGACTTTGGTCTTTTGAATCTATTACTTGTACTCAGCTCAACGTGTTTTGACTGAGCACAAAGATAAGTTAATAATTAACGTAACCACCTACATTCTGTATATTGACTAATCGCTTGCCTTTATTTCCTATAATGTATAAACTTATTGTATGTTATACTTTTATAATGGCCATTATTGATTATAAAAACTAATATTCTGCAAAAGAGAGGGCATGTTTCGTATTTTCAATGAAAATGAAAGGAGGCAGTTTTTATAGGCTCTGTTTTGTTATAAATATCCACACAGTGAAGATGACGCTCATATATGCAGCACAACGCCTCAACATTTCTGCTGTCTGTAAGTTGCTAATATTAAAATAAAAATAGGCAGTTCCTTAAATCATGGTTTCATTTTATTATTAAGATGGTAAAACAACGTAGCCAGGATGATGTGAATAAGGTTATGAAGTACACTGTTCTCTTTAAAGATTTACCTGACATGTCCTCAGGAGTCTGTTTTCCATATCAAACTTGCGAAGTCTGAACTTACAACTAACTGAACTTTAACTGTGTGTTAGGCTACTTAACACTGAGGAAAAGCCCCAATCATAGAGGCGAATGTCGGCAGCCCCGCCTCCATTTTCAGATGTCTCAGTTTTTCCCCATCCACACTGAGATGGAGCAGCAGCGTTTTAGAATGAAATAACCTCTTCAGCTTTTCTAAAACGCTCAGTTTTCGTCGCTCGAGAACTCCGGCATAGTGTGGACAGATGTCGTAACCGTAGCAAAACTTATGCGTTTTCAAACTAAACCGCATTAGTGTAAACAGGGCCTAAGATTACTCAATACACCGAGAGCGCATGTGTTTGGACTGCGGAGAACACCGGGCCTGAATAATTTTATTAAAAGTTAATATGTATTAATTTCAAATCCATTTTAAGGCATTAAAAGGCAGCATTAATGTACATTATTACTTTACCTTCTGTTAATCAGAGTCAAATTAAAGCCAGGTTTATACTTCTGGGTCAAGTGACCGGCGTAACCCACGGCGCATGCAACGCGAGTAGCTGTACATTTATAGTTCTGCCCGCTGTCTCTGTTGGTCTGCATTAACACTTCCGAAACACTAGTTGGCAGTGAGGTGTAAATTTTCCTCTGTGTCGAGTTTCTTCGCTGCTGTTTTGCTTTTTCTGAACACTTCCGGGATGTACAAGTGGCTCAAACTCGCTCATTTTGAGGCAGGAACCGGCGGACGTGCAACAACTTTAACCATGAGGTAAACACAAAACAAAACTTTCCATCCGGAGCTCCTTCACGGGACTCCACACTTGTAAACAATCGCTCTATTGGGCTAGCGGCGTTCGCGCGGCTCTCGGCCCCGCCCAGACTACCAAGCCGACCAATCACAGAGCTTGCGCTACGCGTCGTTGCGACGTGTAGTTACATTTTTTTGAGAGGTGCACGTCAGTGAGGCCGACGGCCATGGCGAAGGGCTTTGCGTCAGCGCCGTAGCATACACATGCGTTTGACGCAGAAGTATAAATCAGCCTTAACAGTTTAAGGTTGAACTGACTACAAACATTACAGTTAATTTGTACAAGAGGACAAGAAAAGTCAATTTGACTCAACTAAGAACAAAAAGTA